>NC_052068.1:6362643-6678685 GCF_015852505.1 Tachyglossus aculeatus
CACAGGGTTCACATCTTAATCCCAATTTTCCAAACGAGGGAAGGCCCAGAGAAGTAAAGTGACTTACCCAAGGTCACACAGCAGGCAAGTGGCAGAGCCCAAACTCGAACACATGACCTTCTGTCTACCAGGCCCAGGCTCTAGCCACTATGTCATGCTGCTTCTTTCTCCCCTTGTAGTTCCCAAGAGCACGGGCTTTGGAGTCAGAGGTCATGGGTTCGAATCCCGACTCCGCCACATGTCTGCTGTGTGACCTTGGGCAAGTCACGTAACTTCTCTGAGCCTCAGTTACCTCATCTGTAAAATGGGGATTAAGACTGTGAACCCCACATGGGACAACCTGATCACTTTGTATCCCCCCGCAGCGCTTAGAACAGTGCTTTGCACATAGTAAGCGCTTAACAAATGCCAACATTGTTATTGTTGTTGTTGTAAGTACAGTGCTCTGAACACAGAAAGCACTCAATAAATACGATTGAATGAATGAATGGTAAGCTCCTTGTGGGTAAGAATCACACCTACCAACTCTGCTGTAGGGTTCTTTGCCAGGCGGTCCATACAGTGTTCTGAGCCCAGTAAGTACTAATCCCAGCTCCCCCACTTGTTAGCTGTGTGACCTTGGGCAAGTCACTTCACTTCTCTGTGCCTCAGTTCCCTCGTCTGCCAAATGGGGATGAAGACTGTGAGCCTCACATGGGACAACCTGATTACCTTGTATCTACCCCAGTGCTTAGAACAGTGATTGGCACATAGTAAGCACTTAACAAATACCAACATTATTAAAAAACACCATTGATCAATCAATCAATCAATCGTATTTATTGAGTGCTTACTATGTGCAGAGCACTGTACTAAGCGCTTGGGAAGTACAAGTTGGCAACATATAGAGACAGTTCCTACCCAACAGTGGGCTCACAGACTAAAATTGATTGACTTGTCATAGTTATGACTCTAGCCAAAATGCTTAATACATTTAATCCTCAATAAATTCCACTGACTGATTTACCATAGCCATGGTTGTAGTCAGTGTTCAGTACAGTGCTCAGCAAACTTTGACTGATATGCCCCAGTTATGACAGCAGCCAAAGTGTTTATAATAATAATAATAATGATGGCATTTATTAAGCGCTTACTATGTGCAAAGCACTGTTCTAAGCTCTGGGGAGGTTACAAGGTGATCAGGTTGTCCCATGGGGGCTCACAGTCTTAACCCCCATTTTACAGATGAGGGAACTGAGGCACAGAGAAGTTAAGTGACTTGCCCAAAGTCACACAGCTGACGATTGGTGGAGCTGGGATTTGAACCCATGACCTCTGACTCCAAAGCCCGGGCTCTTTCCACTAAGCCACGCTGCTTTCCTTAATGTTTAGTGTGTTTAATGTGTCTACCACCTCTGTTATAGCATTATATTGTATTCGCCCAAGAATTTAGTACAGTGCTCTGTGCACAGTGAATGCTTAATAAATGCAACTGATTGATTGTTTAGACGCAGCGTGGCTCAGTGGAAAGAGCACATGCTTGGGAGTCAGAGAACATGGGTTCTAATCCCACTCTGCCACTTGTCTTCTGTGTGACCTTGGGCAAGCCACTTTACTACTACTGGGGCTACTTTGTGAGCCCCACGTGGGACAACTTGATTACCTTGTATCTACCCCACACTTAGAACAGTGCTTTGCACATAGTAAGTGCTTAATAAATGCCATCATCATTATTATTATTATTACTCTGTGCCTCAATTACCTCATCTGTAAAATGGAGATTAAGACTACTGTGAGCCCTACGTGGGACAATCTGATTACCTTGTATCTACCTCAGTGCTTTGAACAGTGCTTGGAACATAGTACTTGCTTAACAAATACCATAATCATTATTATTATTAGTAGTACAGTCCTCTGGCCACAAAAGGGGCTCAAGATGACTCATTTTATTAACTTGGGTCTTTGCTCTCCAGCTCTTGAAAGCCTTTCTGAAAATCAATTTCTTTCCCAAGATTAACTTCAAATCTACCTTGTGAATCGACCAACAGCAATTTCAGCACTTCTTTGACATCTAAGAATTAAGTAGTATTTACAGCCCTCCCTGTCGATCAGTCAGTGGTATTCACTGACCAGTTACTATGTGCAGAGCACTGTACTAAGCTCTTGGAGAAGTACAGTCCAGTAGATCAGTAGGTGCGATTCCTGCCACTGGAGGAGTTTGCAGTCTGGTGGGATATTGAAATGAATTCCAGATAACACTTATGTGTGTACTTTTTATACTCTATTACTTCCTCCAAAAAGTAATTCCCTTTAGGGTCTGCCTTCTCTGCTAGGTAGTAATAATAATAATAATAATTGCATTTATTAAGGACTTACTTTGTGCAAAGCACTGTTCTAAGCACTAGGGAGATTACAAGGTGATCAGGTTGTCCCATGGGGGGCTCACAGTCTGCATCCTCATTTTACAGATGAGGTCACTGAGGCACAGAGAAGTTAAGTGACTTGCCCAAAGTCACACAGCAGACATGTGGGGGAGCTGGGATTAGAACCCATGACCTCTGACTCCCAAGCCCGGGCTCTTTCCACTAAACCATATACACGCTAATCAGGTTGGGCACATTCCCTGTCCCGCATGATGCTCACAGTCTTAATTCATTCATTCAATTCCATCGTATTTATTGAGCGCTTACTGTGTGCAGAGCACTGTACTAAGCACTTGGGAAGTACAAGTTGGCAACAGATGAGTGAACTGAGGCTCAGAGAAGTGAAGCGACTTGACCAAGGTCACCCAGCAGACAAGTGGCGGAGCCAGAATTAGAACCCAGATCCTCCTGATGTCTAAACCCAGACTCTCTCCACTCAGCACGGGAACTAGAAGAGGGCCAAGCACTGTTCTAAGCACTGAAATGGACGCAAGATAATCAGGTCAGACACGGTCCCTGGCCCAAACAGGGTTCACAGTCAAAGTCAGAGACAGAACGGTTAATGAATTCCCATTTTACGGATGAGGTAACCGAGGCAAAAAGAAGTTAAAGGACGTGTCCAAGGTTACACAGCAGGTCAGAGTCAGTATTATAATCCAGGCCCATCCATGCTCTTTCCATTCAACTACACTGTTCTCCTGAAATTTCTTTTAATGTCTGTCTCAGGCCTTTAGACTATAAAATCCTTGTGGGTAGAACAATGCTCTAAAAACAGGAAACACCTGATAAATACCAACGGTAGATTAATCGTTTAATTGGTAAAACTGCATACTAATGCTCTAAACAGCCCATTGCAGGGGAGAGTAGCACAAGAGAATAGCACGGATGTGAAAGGAAAAATCAATCTGAAGGAAATCTGCATTCAGAGAAAGGAGGTGGGACTGATTCTCCGCTCTAATCAAACCATAATTCATTAATTCATCCACTTGTATTTGTTGAGCGCTTCCTGTGTGCAGAGCACTGTATTAAGTGCTTGGGAAGTACAAATTGGCAACATACAGAGACGGTCCCTACCCAACAACAGGCTCACAGTCTAGAAGGGGGAGACAGACAACAAAACAAAACAAGTAGACAGGTGTCAATAGCATCAGAATAAATAGAATTATAGCTATATACACATCATTAATAAAATTAATATAGTGAATCTGTACAAATAAAATAGAGTAATAAATCCATACAAATATATACAAGTGCTGTGAGGAGGGGAAGGGGGTAGGGCAGAGATAGGGAGGGGGGTGATGGGGAGGGGAGGAGGAGCAGAGGAAAAAGGGGGGCTCAGTCTGGGAAAGGGGGGGGAGTTCCCGCAACAACACAAGAAAAGCAAATATAACGACGTGTGATGGTAAACTCCTCACTGACTAAGATGGTCTCTTTCATTCAGTCAGTCAGTGGCATTTATTGAGCACTTATTGGGTACAGAGCATTGCACTAAGCGCTTGGGACAGTAAAATACAATAATAAACAGACACATTCCCTGCACACAATGAGCTTACAGTCTATGGACTGTAAGCAGCATGGCTCATACATAGAAAAGCAACATGGCTCAGTGGAAAAAGCCCGGGCTTTGAAGTCAGAGGTTGTGGGTTCAAATCCCAGCTCTGCCAATTGTCAGCTGTGTGACTCTGGGCAAGTCACTTAACTTCTCTATGCCTCAGTTACCTCATCTGTCAAATGGGGATTAAGACTGTGAGCACCCCCGTGGGACAACCTGATCACCTTGTAACTTCCCCAGTGTTTAGAACAGTGCTTTGCACATAGTAAGTGCTTAATAAATGTCATCATTAATTAATTAATTGTGGAATGATCTTACAGTACGCAGGTTCTTTTACTTTTTCTATATACACCCAAGCCCCTAGTACAGCGATCTGCACACAGTAGGAGCTTAGTATACAGTAATTAAAAAAAAAACAACTTCTAGACTGTGAGCCCACTTCTAGACTGTCTCTATGTGTTGCGGACTTGTACTTCCCAAGCGCTTACTACAGTGCTCTGCACACAGTAAGCACTCAATAAATATGATTGATTGATTGATTGATTGATCCACACAGAGTAGGAGACCAGTACTGGGTTCTGCACGCTGTAGGTGCCCAGATCACAGTAGGTGCCCAGTTAAGCACTTAGTACAGTGTTCTGCACACAGTAAGCACTCAATAAATATGATTGAATGAATGAATCACAAAATTCACAGAAAATGAAGTTTTGTTTTGTTATGGTATTTGCTAAGCCTTTACTATTTGTACTATGTGCTGGGGCGGATACAGGAAGAAAAACTTCATATGGGTGTGAAGCAGAAGGAGCATGACAGTGCAAAGAGCACGGGCTTGGGAGTCAGAGGTCATGGGTTCTAATCCCGGCCCTGCTACTTGTCTACTGTATGACCTTGGGCAAGCCACTTCCCTTCTCTGTGCCTCAGTTACCTCATCTGTAAAGTGGGGATGAAGATTGTGAGCTCCATGTGGGGCAAGATGAGTACCTTGTATCTATCCCAGTTCTTAAAACAATTCTTGGCACATATTCAGTGCTTAACAAATACCACCATTATTATCATATGGAATGAATGAGAAGGAGGTGGAAGAGGAAACAGCACTGATTACTGTTAACATTAAACATAACGCAACGAGGCGCAACGTTTTTGTGACTGGGGGTCTCGCAGTGATGGAAAGAGCCCAGGCTTGGAAGTCAGAGGTCATAGGTTCTAATCCTGGCTCTGCTGCTTGTCAGCTGTGTGACTCTGGGCAAGTCACTTAACTTCCCTGTGCCTCAGTTCCCTCATCTGTAAAATGGGGATAATAATAATAATAATAATAATAATAATAATAGTATTTGTTAAGCGCTTACTATGTGCAAAGCACTGTTCTAAGTGCTAGGGGGATACAAGGTGATCAGGTTGTCATCATCATCATCAATCGTATTTATTGAGTGGTTACTATGTGCAGAGCACTGTACTAAGCTCTTGGGAAGTACAAATTGGCAACATATAGAGACAGTCCCTACCCAACAGTGGGCTCACAGTCTAAAAGGGGGGAGACAGAGAACAAAACCAAACATACTAACAAAATAAAATAAATAGAATAGATATGTACAAGTAAAATAAATAAATAGAGTAATAAATATGTACAAACGTATATACAGGTTGTCCCACGTGGGGCTCACAGTCTTAATCCCCATTTTACAGATGAGGGAACTGAGCACAGAGAAGTGAAGTGCCTTGCCCAAAGTCACACAACTGACAATTGGCGGAGCCGGGATTTGAACCCACGCCCTCTAACTCCAAAGTCCGTGCTCTTTCCAATGAGCCACACTGCTTTACTGTGACCCCCCTCGTGGGACAACCTATCTACCCCAGCGCTTAGAACAGTGCTTGGCACATAGTGAGAGCTTAACAAATGCCATCATTATTATTATTACCATTATTATATTCAGCCACAAAATAATAATAATGATGATGACGGTATTTGTTAGGCACTTACTATGTGCCAAGCACTGTTCTAAGCACTAACACACAACACACACATGCACACACACACACACTTGAAGAACTTCAAGGTCAGTAATGCCTCCTTTGAATACAAAGGACAATTCTACATAAAACTAGCCCCTCTCAGGGTGGCACATGGAGAGTTTCCAGTCCTCTACTGGTCTCATCTACTGGAGGGAGAGTGAAGCAAAGGCCCGTCCATTCCATTCCCAGCTTGGCCAGTGGCTAGCAAGTGACAGGCTATCTGCTACAAGTCAAAACTCCCCCACGCTGGGCAGCAGCGGCAGGGGAGAGAGTCGAGGGCAGAGACTCGAATTTACTGCGCAGAAGGAGGTGATGGTAAACCCCTTCCAGATTTTTCCCAAGAAAACTCTGTGGATCCACTACCAGAATGATTGCAAATGGAGAATGGGGCCTTCTGGGAGAGGTGTGTCTGCGGCATCGCTATGGGTCGGAAATGACTCAAAGGCATAAAGCAAGGCAAGACATAAATCTACGAACAGTAAGCTTCTGATAAAGGCTAATGCATGGAATGAGTGTTTATTATTTTAAGGTACTTCATTGGAATTGTAATAATCTTATTAATCATCACCATCAATTGTATTTATTGAGCGCTTACTGTGTGCGGAGCACTGTACTAAGCGCTTGGGAAGTACAAGTTGGCAACATATAGAGACAGTCCCTACCCAAAAGTGGGCTCACAGTCTAAAAGGGGGAGACAGAGAATAAGTCCATCCCTGTGACAATCCATTCCATGAAGTATAGTTAATAAAAGTACAGTTACATACACTAAGTTTAACAAATACCATTATCATTATTATTATTATCATTATTATTATTATTATCATTATCAACTAGCCTTCCATTAGACCTTCTTGTTCTGAGCATGCTTCCCACTTCTCAGTCACAGAACACGTGTCTGCTAGACTTTTGTCTCAGCCTCTTTGTCTCTTCTCTGTTTGGCCCTCCTACTCTAGACTGTAAGCCCATTGTGGGCAGATAATGTGACTGTGTATTGCTGAATTGTACTCTCCCAAGGGCTTAGTAATAATAATAATAATAATAATAATAATAAGGATGGTATTTGTTAAGCGCTTACAATGTGCCAAGCACAGTGCCTGGTACATAGTAAGTGCTTAACAGATTCCACAATTATAATTGTTATTATTATTTCTGGAGGAGATGTGATTTCAGTAAGGGTTTAAAGATGGAGAGAGCAGTGGTCTGTCAGATAAGAAGAGGGAAGGGTGTTTGAGGTGAGGGGAGGATGTGAGTGAGGGGGCTCGTTTGTTCAATCTCATTTATTGAGAATTTACTGTGTGCACAGCACGGTGATAAGCACTTGGGAAAGCATAAGAAGCAGTGTGGCTCAGCAGAAAGAGCCCAGGTTTGGGAGCCAGAGGTCATGGGTTCTAATCTCAGCTCTGCTGCATGTTTGCTCTGTGACCTGGGGCAAGTCACTTAACTTCTCTGAACCTCAGTTACCTCGTCTGGAAAATGGGGATTAAGACTGTGAGCCCCACGTGGGACAACCTGATCACCTTGTAACCTCTCCAGCGCTTCGAACAGTGTTTTGCACATAGTAAGCGCTTAACAAATGCCATTATTATGACGATTATTATTATTATAATATAGCAATGAACAGACATATTTCCTGCCCACAATGAGCTTACAGTCTACTACTACTGCTAAAGTATTGGTTTCAAAATCAACAATCTTCTCCTTTCTGAAAGTTTCCTCTCTAAGAGATGATGACCACCAATTGTTGCATAATCAGAATGGCCTAGTAGATAGAGCAAGGGCATGGGGAGTCAGAAGGTCTTGGGTTCTAATCCCGGCTCTACCATATGACATTGGGAAAGTCGCTTCACTTCTCTGGGGCTCAGTTACCTCATCTGTAAAATGGGGATTGAGACTGTGAGCCCCATATGGGACAGGGACTGTGTCCATTTCAATTTGCTTGTCTCCACCGCAGTGCTTAGTTCAGTGCCTGGCACATAGTAAGCGCTTAGCAACTACCATCATCATCATCATCATCAGAATCAGACAGAGCTTGTCTAATTAGGGACAGATACTGTCAGTTCCGATTAACTTGAGTCTTTTCCAGTGCTTAGCACAGTGCTTTGAAAGCACTTAATACATTTCTTGATGAGATTGAAACGTCAGAATATATCTCCCAGAAGAGAACTTTCAGAAAGGCCCTATATTTAACGGATCCTACAATTTTTTAGTCTAGGCCGAACGTGTGTTTTAAATTATGCTTGTTAATATGGCTCATTAAAAACAGATTAGAGTTCTTAACAAAATGAACTTGCTTGGCCGTATTTTTCACAACTGGCAGATTCCCTTTCAATAATTTTGGGAATTGCCAAGCAGAGATATCAGGGTATATTGTCAAATGACAAGAAGGGTATTTTATATGCCTTTATTTCTTGGAATAAAATACCTAGGCATTAAAAATTGTTCTGAAAATAGTGAGGCAGTTCCCCTTCTCAGGTGACAGGAAATCTCATTCCTCTGAGATATGTATATACTTGTCCACTGTGCAACCTTAGGCAAGTCACTTCACTTCTCTGGGCCTCAGGTACCTGATCTGTAAAATGGGGATTGAGACTGTGAGCCCCACATGGGACAGGGGCAACCCTATTTGATTGTATCAGTACAGTGCCTGGCACATAGAAAGCATTTTGCAAATACCATTATTATCATTATTATTATTATTATTACTATTATTATGGGAGGCAGAATGTATTCAAGTAATCAGGTGAAATAAAGGAGCGAAGTGGTTATTACCTCAGGCATAATTTGGGGTGATTCAGAACTAGAGCTAAAACTGGTTACTATGTTGATACCTGGAGGAGATGTGATTTCAGAAGAGCTTTGAAAGATAAATGATAATAATAATGATGATAATAATGTTACTGATAATAATATTTACAATACTGGCACTTGTTATGTGCCAAACACTGCACTCTGTGCTGGGGTAGATACAAACAATCAGACCCTGCCCCACACGCGGCTCAAAGTCTGAAAAGGAGGGAGAAGAGGTGGTGAATCCCCAGTTTATAGATGAGGAAAGTGAGGCACAGAGAAGCTAAGTGACTTAGTCCAAGTTCACCCAACAAGCAAATGGCAGAGCCAGGATTAGAACCCAGGTCCTTTGACATTCAGGCCCGGGCTCTTTCAGTTAAGTCACCTTGCTTTGAAAATGGGGAGGTCTGTGGTCTTGGCAGAGAAGCAGTATGGCTTTTAAAGGAAAGATCCTGGGCTTGGGAGTCAGAGGTCATGGGTTCTAATTCCAGCTCTCCCACTTATCAGCTAGGTGACTTTGGGCAAGTCACTTTGCTTCTTTGGGACTCAGTTACCTCATCTGTAAAATGGGGATGAAGACTGTAAGCCCCACATGGGACAGCCTGATTACCTTGTATCTACCCCAGCGCTTAGAACAGTGCTTGGGCATCCGTTGTTGGGTTGGGACCGTCTCTATATGTTGCGACTTGTACTTCCCAAGTGCTTAGTACAGTGCTCTGCACACAGTAAGTGCTTAATAAATACAATTGAATGAATGAATGAGTAATAATTTTATTTTGTTAGTATGTTTGGTTTTGTTCTCTGTCTCCCCCTTTTAGACTGTGAGCCCACTGTTGGGTAGGGACTGTCTCTATATGTTGCCAATTTGTACTTCCCAAGCGCTTAGTACAGTGCTCTGCACATAGTAAGTGCTCAATAAATACGATTGATGACGATGATGATGATAATAATAATGGCATTCATTAAGCGCTTACTATGTGCAAAGCACTGTTCTGAGCGCTGGGGAGGTTACAAGCTGATCAGGTTGTCCCACGGGGGGGCGCTCAGTCTTAATGCCCATTTTACAGTTGAGGTAACTGAGGCACAGAGAAGTTAAGTGACTTGCCCAAAGTCACACAGCTGACAATTGGCAGAGCCGGGATTTGAACCCATGAACTCTGACTCCAAAGCCCGGGCTCTTTCCAGTGAGCCATGCTGCTTCTCGTGTCTCATGAATTCACTGCTCGTGAATAGCAAGCACTTAACAAATATCATCATTATCATTATTATCATTATTAATATCATTGGGTTCTAATCCTGGCTCTGCCACTTGTCTGCTGTGTGAACTTGGACAAGTCACTTCACTTCTCACAGTTACCTCATCTGGAAAATGGGAATTGAGACCGTGAGCCCCATGTGGGACAGGGACTGTGTCAATCAATCCACCAATCAATCATATTCATTGAGCACTTACTGTGTGCAAAGCACTGTACTAAGCGCTTGGGAAGTACAAGTTGGCAACATATAGAGACAGTCCCTACCCAACAGTGGGCTCACAGTCTAATAAATACGATTGATTGATTAATCCAATTTGCTGTATCCACCCCAGTGCTTAGTATAGTGCCTGGCACATTGAACGGCTTAACAAATGCTTCAGTTGAGAAATAGCTTGGCTTAGTGGGAGTCACAGGTCATGGGAGAGCATTTCTAGATTTTGAAACCTTCCTTGATGAGCTGATATTATGCTTCCACCTGTTTCCTGGGGAATTGATCAATCAATCAATGGAACTTATTGAGTGCCAACTGCAGGCAGAGCACTGTACTAAGCGCTTGGGAGGGTACACTACATTAGGGATGGTAAACACAATCCCTGTCATTAGTAATGCTACATTTTCCCAAATGACATTTTTGTTTTGCTTTCCGGCATTTATTTCCTTTCTGCTTGAGAAGAACCACTCTGCTGTTTGCCTAGGCTGATGCACAGCATGATGAGTAGGAATTGGAAGAAAAAATGAGACTTTCAAGTATTACTTGATTTGATAAAACCAGGAATAGATTTTACTGCTTTTCCCAATCATTTTCTAGTCTAGGGAAATTAAAGGAAATCCACACAAAGTTCCTATTAATTGATAAAAAATATATCTTTTGTATCTTATACTGTGACACTTTATCATGAGAGAATGAAGGTATAATAGAGGTCTAAGTTCCATCAATAACATTAATTTTCAGTAGGTTCCAATCCTCATAAATCAAATTTTCCAAACTTGGAATGTTTGGAATATTTATTTATTTTACTTTATTTATTTATTTTACTTTATTTATTTTACTTGTACATATCTATCCTATTTATTTTATTTTGTTGGTATGTTTGGTTTTGTTCTCTGTCTCCCCCTTTCAGACTGTGAGCCCACTGTTGGGTAGGGACTGTCTCTATGTGTTGCCAATTTGTACTTCCCAAGCGCTTAGTACAGTGCTCTGCACATAGTAAGTGCTCAATAAATACGATTGATGATGATGATGATGATGGTAGTAATGTCCCATGATGAGAGCTTGGAGTTTGCTTTTCTAATTCATGACTATTCACAAAGTCCTTGTAGTCATGGAAATATGACTTTCCTGTAGTTATCATAACCAGTTAAAGTTTCCTATGTAATAGAACTTCTTAGAGGGGCAATGATAATTGTGACATTGTTGAGCATTTGTTATATGCCAAGCACTGTACTGAACTTTGGGGTGCATATGAGATAATCAGGTGAGACGCAGTTCCTATCCTACATGGGGCATATGGTCCATGGAGTTGGAAGAACAGACACTAAATCTCCAATTTATAAATGAGGAAACTGCAAGGTAGACACTTTTTTTGTTTTTCTATTTTTATTCATTCATTCATTCAATCGTATTTATTGAGCGCTTACTGTGTGCAGAGCACTGTACTAAGTGCTTGGGAAGTACAAGTCGGTAACATATAGAGATGGTCCCTACCCAAACAGGCTCACAGTCTAGTTTTAGAGAAGCAGCATGGCCCAGTGGCAAGAGCCCGGGCTTTGGAGTCAGAGGTCATGGGTTCTAATCCCAGCTCTGCCAATTTTCAGCTGTGTGACTTTGGGCAAGTCACTTAACTTCTCTGGGCCTCAGTTACCTCATCTGTAAAATGGGGATTAAGACTGTGAGCCCCCCGTGGGACAACCTGATCACCTTGTAAGCCCCACGTGGGACAGGGACTGTCCAACCCGACTTTCTTGTATCCACCCCAGGGCTTAGAACAGTGCTTTGCACATAGTAAGCGCTTAACAAATGCCATTATTATTATTATTATTGTAACCTTCCCACTGCTTAGAACAGTGCTTTGCACATAGTAAGCACTCAATAAATGCCATCATTATCACTATTATTAGTTTTATGGTATTTGTGAAGTGCCTACTATGTGCCAGGGACTATACTAACCACAGGGGAGGGTCCCAGCTCTGCTGATTGTCTGCTGGGTGAACTTGGGCAAATCACTTTACTTCTCTGGGCCTCAGTTCCCTGATCTGTAAAATGGGGACTGAGATTGCGAGCCCTACGTGGGACAAGGGACTGCATCCAACCTCATTTGCTTGTATCCATTCCAGAATTAGTACAGTGTCTGGCACATAGTAAGTGCTTAACGAATACCATAATAATAATTATTATTAAATTAAGCAGATTGGACACAGTCCCTGTCCCACATGGGGCTGCCAATCTTAATCCCCATTTTACAGGTGAAGAAACAGACACAGTGAAGTTAAATGACTTGCTCAAGGTCACACAACAGGTAGAGCTGACATTAATAACAATAATAATAGAAATAATAATAATAACGGTATTTGTTAAGTGTTTACTAAGCACTGGGGTAGATAAAGGGTAATCAGGTTGTCCCACATGGGGCTCACAGTTTTAATCACCATTTTACAGATGAGGTAACTGAAGCACAGAGAAGTTAAGTGACTTGCCCAAAGTCACACAGCAGGCAAGTGGCAGAAGCGGCACTAGAACCCAAGTCCGCTGGCTCCCAGGCCTGTGGTCTTTCCACTAAGCCATGCCACTTCCCAGCATTGGAACGAGGACTTACAGAATAAAATCCGTGTAGTAGGGGACACACAGAAAACACACAGAATAAAGTATTGGTCTAAAAGGTGACAATTATTAGAAACAAAACCTCTGATGTGCTGCTGCAATTATCAGTAAGAACCTAAGGGAGCAAGATTACATGTATAATTCCATATACTCTATACAGAAAATAATTCAACAGACTCCAACTGCACAGAGGGGAAAATGGATATTATTCATTCATTCATTCAATCGTATTTATTGAGCGCTTACTGTGTGCAGAGCACGGTACTAAGCGCTTGGGAAGTACAAGTTGGCAACACATAGAGACGGTCCCTACCCAACAGTGGGCTCACAGTCTAGAAGGGGGAGACAGAGAACAAAACCAAACATATTAACAAAATAAAATAAGTAGAATATGTACAAGTAAAATAGAGTAATAAATACATGCAAAAGATCACTATGGCTTAATTATGAAGTAGGATTTGTGCCCTGCCAAGCACAAAATGAGAGTCAAAGGTCATAGTGGAGAAGCAGTGAGGCCTAGTGGAAATACCAAATACCTGAGAGTCAGAGGACCTGATCCCAGTTCTGCTACTTGTCTGCTGTGTGACCTTGGGCAAGTCACTTTACTTTTCTGTGCCTCAGTTACCTCATCTGTAAAATCATCATCATCATCATCAATCGTACTTATTGAGCACTTACTATGTGCAGAGCACTGTGCTAAGCGCTTGGGAAGTACAAATTGGCAACACGTAGAGACAGTCCCTACCCAACAGTGGGCTCACAGTCTAAAAGGGGGAGACAGCGAACAAAACCAAACATACCAACAAAATAAAATAAATAGGATAGATAAGTACAAGTAAAATAAATAAATAAATAAATAGAGTAATAAATATGTACAACCATATATACATATATACAGGTGCTGTGGGGAAGGGAAGGAGGTAGGATGAGGGGATGGAGAGGGGGAAGAATGTGTTCTTGGATGTCCTCCTGTCACCTCAAATTTAGTAAGGGTAAAACTGAAACTATTGTTTCAATGGAATGTCTCAAAGGGGTCTCCTCTGAACATTTTTTTCTTAATTGAGCCTTGTGAGTGCTTCGTACAGTGCTCTGCACACAGTAAGCGCTCAATAAATATGACTGAATGAATGAATGAATGGACATGGGCCGTATCTGCCAACTCTGTTGAACTGCGCTCTCCCAGCCTTTAGTAGAGTACTCCGCACGCAGTAAGTGCTCAATAAATATATTTGATTGATTGACTCCTCCACGCTGTAGCTCTAACACGCATGTAACTACTTCATGCCGGACAGAGAAGGGATGTGTTCTTATAAACCACGCCGAGAATCCGTTCAGTCCATCAATCAATGGTATTTATCAAGCAGTTGCTGTGTGTGTGTGTATGTGCTGTGTGTGTGTGCATGTGTGTGTTTGTACATATTTATTGCTCTATTTATTTATCTATTTTACTTGTACTTATCTATTATATTTGTTTTATTTTGTTAATATGTTTGGTTTTGTTCTCTGTCTCCCCCTTCTAGACTGTGAGCCCACTGTTGGGTAGGGACTGTCTCTCTATGTTGCCAACTTGTACTTCCCAAGCGCTTAGTACAGTACTCTGCACACAGTAAGCGCTCAATAAATATGATTGATTGATTGATTGATTGATTGTGCATCATCCTGTACAAAGTGTTTGGGAAGGTGTAAAAGAGTTGGTAGATAGACAAACAGGGAGCTTATAATATTTAGAGGGAATCAGACATCAGAGAAGGAGCGTGGCTCAGTGGAAAGCGCACGGGCTTTGGAGTCAGAGGTTAGGGGTTCAAATTGCGGCTCGGCCAATTGTCAGCTGTGTGACTTTGGTCAAGTCACTTAATTTCTCTGTGCCTCAGTTACCTCATCTGTAAAATGGGGATTAAGACTGTGAGCCCCCTGTGGGACAACCTGATCATGCTGTAGCTCCGCCAACGAGTCTGCTGTGTGACTTTGGGCAAGTCACTTAACTTCTCGGAGCCTCAGTTTCCTCATCTGTAAAATGGGGATGATGACTGTGAGCCCCACGCGGGACAACCTGATCACCTTGTATCCCCCCAGCGCTTAGAACAGTGATTTGCACATAGTAAGCGCTTAACAAATGCCATTAGTACTATTATTATTATTATCATTGTAACCTCCCCAGTGCTTAGAACAGTGCTTTGCACATAGTAAGCATTTTATAAATGTCATTATTATTATCTGGCATCTAATCCAGTCTCCACCACATGTCTGCTGCTTGACCTTGTGAAAGTCATTTCACTTCTCTTGGCTTCAGTGACCTCATCTGAAATATGTGGATTAAGAGTGCCAACGCCATGTGAGACAGGGACTGTGTCCAACCTGATTAAATTGTATCTGCTCAGTGCTTAGAACAGTGCTTGGCACATAGTGAGTGTTGTCCACCCTAGCCGTGTACTCCAACAGAAGCGGCATTGATTGCATTTTCCCTAAAGGCTTAGCAGCCTCGGGAGGCAGCGTGGCTCAGTGGAAAGAGCCCGGGCTTTGGAGTCAGAGGTCATGGGTTCGAATCCCGGCTCCACCACATGCCTGCTGTGTGACCTTGGGCAAGTCACTTAACTTCTCTGAGCCTCAGTTACCTCATCTGTAAAATGGGGATTAAGACTGTGAGCCCCGGGTGGGACAACCTGATCACCTTGTATCCCCCCAGCGCTCAGAACAGTGCTTTGCACATAGTAAGTGCTTAACAAATGCCATCATCATCATCATCATTCTCTGTGCCTCAGTTACCTCATCTGTAAAATGGGGATTAAGACTGTGAGCCCCCCGTGGGACAACCTTGTAATCTCCCCAGTGCGTAGAACAGTGCTTTGCACATAGTAAATGCTTAATAAATGCCATTATTATTTTATCATTATTATTTAGCATAACCGACTCCATCGTATGCAGAGCTCAACGGCAGGGTATGTAAGGAATAGACTTTTAGACTGTGAGCCCACTGCTGGGTAGGGACTGTCTCTATGTGTTGCCAATTTGTACTTCCCAAGCGCTTAGTACAGTGCTCTGCACATAGTAAGCACTCAATAAATACGATTGATGATGATGAATAGACGTCGGCCTCGAGGAAGATTCTATAATCCAGGAGGGCTGACGCTGATCAAAGCGGCAAGGCCCTGTCTAAAATGACCCCATCCTGTGTGGGTGATGTCTCCTGCTAAAATTTCCTGACAACAGGGTGCCCAATCCTTTGTGTAGCTCCAATGGGGATGGGGATCCAAAGAAAAGGGAAGAATCTGCTGGAATCAATCAATCAATCGTATTTATTGAGCGCTTACTATGTGCAGAGCAGTGTACTAAGCGCTTGGCCCTACTGAGAGCTCACCTACTCCAGAAGTCCTTCCCAGACTGAGCCCCTTCCTTCCTCTCCCCCACATCCCCCTCTCCATCCCCCCACATCTTACCTCCTTCCCTTCCCCACAGCACCTGTATATATGTATATATGTTTGTACATATTTGTTATTCTATTTATTTATTTATTTATTTTACTTGTACATATCTATTCTATTTATTTTATTTTGTTAGTATGTTTGGTTTTGTTCTCTGGCTCCCCCTTTTAGACTGTGAGCCCACTGTTGGGTAGGGACTGCCTCTATATGTTGCCAACTTGTACTTCCCAAGCGCTTAGTACAGTGCTCTGCACACACTAAGCGCTCAATAAATGCGATTGATGATGTTGATGATGATGATGATGAAGTACAAGTTGGCAACATATAGAGACAGTCCCTACCCAACAGTGGGCTCACAGTCTAGAATCGGGGCTGTTTGTCCCTCGTACCTCTCGGGAGGTGAATGGGCGAGCAGTCACCTTTCCTACCTTTACTATTCTAACTTCGAACTCAGGTCTCCGAGTCATTATTCCTATCTGCGTCACCACCTTGGGTTCTCGAACCCTGCGGACGATTTACACCAGTTAACTTATTTTGCTCCCTACTTGTCGACAACAGTGAGTGCTTAACAAATACCATAAGAAAGTACGAGAAGCAGCGTGGCTTAGGGGCAAGAGCCCAGGGTTGGAAGTCAGAGGTCATCATCATCATCATCAATCGTATTTATTGAGTGCTTACTATGTGCAGAGCACTGTACTAAGCGCTTGGGAAGTACAAATTGGCAACATATGGAGACAGTCCCTACCCAACAGTGGGCTCACAGTCTAAAAGGGGGAGACAGAGAACAAAACCAAACATACTAACAAAATAAAATAAATAGAACAGATATGTACAAGTAAAATAAATAAATAAATAAATAGAGTAATAAATATGTATAAACTAATCCTGACTGCGCCACTTGTCAGCTGTGTGACTTTGGGCAAGTCACTTAGCTTCTCTGTGCCTCAGTTACCTCATCTGTAAAATGGGGATGAGACTGTGAGTCCCACGTGGGACAACCTGCTTACCTTGTTTCTACCTCAGCGTTTAGAACAGTGCTTGGTATAAAATAAGCGCTTAAAAAATATCATAATTATTGCTATTATTACAATAATGAAAAGTACAATAATGGTGATTAATATATATATATATATATATATATATATATATATATATGTATTATAGATAGCAGAAATAGTAGAATAAAAGGTTCTTCAGGTAAATGTTGGCCCCTGGGGTGAAAGGATTAAAGGATGAAACATCATAGAGCCATGAGTCCCCCTCTAAACTGTGAGATAATTTTGGGCAGGGAATGTGTCTGATGTTATATTGTACTCTCACAAGCGCTTAGTACATTGCTTTGTACACAATAAGTGCTCAATACATACGATTGATGAATGAATGGATGATGATTCCATAAATGAATGTCTGTTCCTTGGTCCAGGATCTGCCACATGAGAATTGTACCCTTGGAATTGCACCATTCATTTGCCCTAGCCTCAACCCAGCACTTAGTAGAGTGCTCTGTGCACAATAAGTGCTCAACAAATACGGTTGACTGACGAGTGGATAGAGGCCAGTCCTGGGTGTCATAAGGACCTGGGTTCTAATCCCTGCTCTGCCTCTTGTTTGCTGTGTGACTTGGGCCCGTCACTTCACTTCTCTGGGCCTCAGTTCCCTCATCTGTAAAATGGGGATTAAGACTGTGAGCTCCAGGTGGGACAGGGACTGAGTCTTACCTGATTAGCTTGTATCTACCTCAGTGCTTAGGACACTGCTTGGCACATAGTAAGTGCTTAACAAACACTTAAAAACCCCAAAAACCCACAGCACTTATGTACATCTCCATATTGTACCTCTAGATTGTAAGCTCATTATGGGCAGGGAACACATCTGCTCATTCTTTTGTATTGTACTGTTCCAAGTGCTTAGTACAGCAGCATAGCTCAGTGGAAAGAGCAAGGGCTTTGGAGTCAGAAGTCATGGGTTCAAATACTGCCTCTGCCACGTGTCAGCTGTGTGACTTTAAGCAAGTCACTTCACTTCTGTGTGCCTCAGTTACCTCATCTGTAAAATGGGGATTAATCAATCGTATTTATTGAGCGCTTACTGTGTGCAGAGCACCATACTAAGCGCTTGGGAAGTACAAGTTGGCAAGTTGGATTAAGACTGTGAGCCCCATGTGGGACAACCTGATCACCTTGTAACCTCCCCAGTGCTTAGAACAGTGCTTTGCACATAGTCAGGACTTAATAAATGCCATTATTATTATTATTATTATTATTATTATTATTATTACAGTTCTCTCCACATACCAAGTGCTCAATAGGGCTTCTCTTCAAAGCCTTACTGAGAGCTCACCTCCTCCAGGAGGCCTTCCCAGTCTGAGCCCCCTCCTTCCTCTCCCCGTCCTCCCCTTCTCCATCTCCCCCGCCTTACCTCCTTCCCCTCCCCACAGCACCTCTATATATGTATATATGTTTGTACGTATTTATTACTCTATTTATTTATTTTACTTGTACATGTTTATTCGATTTATTTTATTCGGTTTATATGTTTTGTTTTGTTGTCTGTCTCCCCCTTCTAGACTGTGAGCCCATTGTTAGGTAGGGACTGTCTCTATAGGTTGCAAACTTGTACTTCCCAAGAGCTTAGTACAGTGCTCTGCACACAGTAAGTGCTCAATAAATACAACTGAATGAATGAATGAATGAATGCATGCAATTGATTGATTGACTCATTTGTAATTTAGTCATTTTTATTCATTTCTGTCTCCCCCTCTAGACTGCGTGCTCACTGTGCACAGGGAACAGGTCTCCCAACCAGGTATATTGTAATAATAATATTAATAATAATAATAATAATAATGGCATTTATTAAGTGCTTACTATGTTCAAAGCACTGTGTCTAGTACAGTGCTCCATGCACAGTAAGCGCTCAGTAAATATGATGGATTGACTGACTGATTGAAGGAAGACTGGAGCCTGGGAATTTGCAGAATATGAATGCTTCGGCCAATGAGTAGCAATAAGCCAGTTGGGCAGGGAATGTGATGGCTTATTCTGCTTTATTATACTCTTTCAAGCAATTAGTGCTCTACACATAGTAAGTGCTCAATAAGTACCACTGCTTGGTTGATTGGTTGTATTTTTTCAGTGCCCATTGATTGTTAAACACCCTACAAAGCACAATAATAGTGATGATGAAAATGATTACTATTACTACAAGAAACCTTTCATCTGCCACCTGTCTGTTGAGTGACCTTGGGCAATTTACTTAACTTCTCTGTGCCTCTGTTACCTCATCTGTAAAACGGGGATTCAATATCTGTTTTCTTCTCCATTTTAGACTGGAGCCCTTTATTGGGGAGGGATTGTGTCCTACCTGATTATGGTGTATCCACCTCTGTGCTTAGCCCATTATTGTCTCTATATGTTGCCGATTTGCACTTCCCAAGCACTTAGTACAGTGCTCTGCACACAGTGAGCACTCAATAAATTTGATTGAACAAATGAATGAATGCAGCATTTTTTAGCTCTTTTCATAGTAAGAGCTAAAAAACATTGCAGTTATTACTATTATCACCATTGTTATTATCATTATTACTAGAGGATCCAGCTTCACACTGTTTACAATAGTTATTTAAACTTACTTTATGTTAATTTTTAATGGTATTTGTTAAGTGCTTATTATGTGCCAGGCACTGTACTAAGTAACAATAAGATAGGGACTATGTTGTGGGACAGGGACTGTATCTAACCTAATTATCTCCAGTTCTTAGAACAGTGTTTGACACATAGTAAGCACTTAACAAATACCATTATCTTTATTATCCTTACTTTAAAACAATAAAATTTACTAAAGTAATTTCAATAGAGGGACAATTTCATATTACCTCAATGAGATAACTGGATAAAGTGATCTTGATAATTATAGTAATTGTATTTGTAAGTCCTGCCTAAGTGTCAAGTGCTGGCAGATATAATACAATCAGATCATTCATTCATTCAGTTGTATTTATTGAGTGCTTACTGTGTACAGAGCACTGTGCTAAGCACTTGGGAGAGCATGATGGAACAATAAACAGAAACATTCCCTGCCCACGGCAAGTTTACAGTCTAGAAGGGGGAACAGAACCTGATCACAGTCTAAGCGAAGGGTGACCAGGTATAACATTATTATTATTATCATTATTATTGTTATTGCTATTATTCTTAATGTCATACTTGTTAAATCTTGGTTATGTGCTAAGCACTGTACTAAGCACCGGGGTAGATATACCACAATCCGGCTGGACACAATATGGCTCACAGTCTAAGGGGGAGGGAGAACAGATATTTAATCTCCATTTTACAGATGTGGTCATTCACTCATTCATTCAATTGTACTTACTGAGTATTTACCGTGTGTGGAGCACTGTACTAAGCACTTGGGAGAGTATGGTACAACAATAAACAGACCCATTCCCTGCCCACAGTGAACTTACCTGAGGTACAGAGAAGTGACTTGTCCAAGAGGCAAGTGGCTAAAACCAGATTAATAATAATAACAATAGTATTTGTTAAGTGTTTACTATGTTTATTATGTTTACTATGGGAAGCAGCATGGCTCAGTGGAAAGAGCACGGGCTTTGGAGTCAGAGGTCATGGGTTCAAATTTCGGCTCTGCCACTTGTCAGCTGTGTGACTTTGGGCAAGTCACTTAACTTCTCTGGGCCTCAGTTCCCTCATCTGTAAAATGGGGATGAAGACTGTGAGCCCACAGTGGGACAACCTGATCACCTTGTAACCTCCCCAGTGCTTAGAACAGTGCATTGCACATAGTAAGTGCTTAATAAATGCTATTATTATTATTATTATTATTATTATTATTATTATTATTATTATTATTATTATTATTATTGTTATTATTATGTGTCAGGCACTGTACTAAGCTCTGGGGTCTATACCAGCAAATCAGGTTGGACACAGTCCTTGTCCAAAGTGGGGCTCCCAATCTTAATCCCCATTTTACAGATAAGGGAACTGAGGCCCAGAGAAGTGAAGTGACTTGCCCAAGATTCTGGCATTAAGCGCTTACTGTGTGCCAGGGGAAGCAGCGTGGCTCAGTGGAAAGAGCACAGGCTTTGGAGTCGGAGGTCATGGGTTCAAATCCCAGCTCCGCCACTTGTCAGCTGGGTGACTTTGGACAGGTCACTTAACTTCTCTGTGCCTCAGTTGCCTCATCTGTGGAATGCATATTAAGACTGTGAGCCCCACGTGGGACAACCTGATCATCTTGTAACCTCCCAAGCACTTATAACAGCACCTGTATATCTGTATATATGTTTGTACATATTTATTACTCCATTGAGAAGCAGCGTGGCTCAGTGGAAAGAGCATGGGCTTTGGAGTCAGAGGTCATGGGTTCGAATCCTGACTCCACCACATGACTGCTGTGTGACCTTGGGCAAGTCACTTCACTTCTTTGAGCCTCAGTTACCTCATCTGTAAAATGGGGATTAAGATTGTGAGCCCCACGTGGGGCAACTTGATCACCTTGTATCCCCCAGCACTTAGAACAGTGCTCTGCACATAGTAAGCGCTTAACAAATGCCATTATTATTTATTATTGTTACTAAGCACTGGGGTGGATACAAGCAAATAGGGTTGAACCCAGTCCCTGTCCCACATGGGGCTCACAATCTTAATCACCATTTTACAAATGAGGAAACTGAGGCAAAGAGAAGTGATATGACTTGCTTAAGATCACACAGCAGACAAGTGGCAGAGTCACAATTAGAACCCATGACCTTCAGACGCCCAGGCCCGTTCTCTACCCACTACACCTCACCGCTTCCCTAGAACAAAGTCCGATGTTTCTCCCGGTAGACTACACAGTTTCTCTTAAATGGAATATGTGGCTAAAGAACACCCGAAGTTGTGAAAGTGGAAATTCCTTTCTGCATCCATTCAACACATTATTTCTTGGGACAGCGGAGCCCTGAACTAGGACTTGAAACAACCTTTTCCAGACCAAGAAAGTTTAGGAATATGCAGAAGGGTAGGCCTCCAGGTTTTCCTGCAGGACTATAAACACTGGGATTGTGGCCATAAAAATCAGAATTATCGAAGAAACAGATTTTTTGCTATGCAGCAAGAGCGCTGAAGCGTGGTTTTATTAAGCAAACAACCTAAAGGAAGTCAGGATGGATCGATGAAGCAGATGGTGAGAAGAGAAAACACGCATCTTGCCTATTCTGCTTTAGTATCTTCAAGGCAAATTAGCCACGTATTAAATATATGTGTTCAAGACTAATTTTTCTACGCTAAAAATATAGAATCAAGGAAATGATAGGTTTATTTAAGAACAAAAAACCTCTTCTTGCTGAAAGTCAGTTGATCAATGCTGAGATGTGACAGTTTCCAGAGATATCTGGAAGCAGCATGGCTCAATGGAAAGAGCATGGGCTTTGGAGTCAGAGGTCATGGGTTCAAATTCCAGCTCCGCCAATTGTCAGCTGTGTGACCTTGGGCCAGTTACTTAGCTTCTGTGTGCCTCAGTTACCTCATCTGTAAAATGGGGACTAAGATTGTGAGCCCCACACGGGACAACCTGATCACCTTGTATCCTTCCCAGTTCTTAGAACAGTGCTTTGCACATAGTAAGCGCTTAACAAAATGCCATCATTATTATCATTATTATATCTCAGAATCAAAAGTGGGCAGGGTTTTATTGTATTATCATCATCACCATGCGTAGAATGTTGAGAATGTCAATTCCTTTATTCTGAATCACAAGTCCCTGCTCTCCAGCTCGCTCTTTTTTCTGTGTTGTCTATTCATTCAATCAATCAATCAATCAATCATATTTATTGAGCACTTACTGTGTGCAGAGCACTGTACAAAGTGCTTGGGAAGTACAAGTTGGCAACATATAGAGACAGTCCCTACCCAATAGTGGGCTCACAGTCTAAAAGGGGGAGACAGAGAACAAACAAAACATATTAACAAAATACAATAAATAGAATAGATATGTAAAGTAAAATAAATAAATAAATAAATAGAGTAATAAATATGTACAAACATATATACATATATACAGGTGCTGTGGGGAAGGGAAGGAGGTAAGATGGGGGATGGAGAAGGGGACGAGGGGGAGAGGAAGGAAGGGGCTCAGTCTGGGAAGGCCTCCTGGAGGAGGTGAGCTATCAGTAGGGCCTTGAAGGGAGGAAGAGAGCTAGCTTGGCGGATGGGCAGAGGGAGGGCATTCCAGGCCAGGGGGATAACATGGGCCGGGGGTCAACGGCGGGACAGGCGAGAACGAGGCCTAACGGTGAGGAGATTAGCGGCAGAGGAGCGGAGGGTGCGGGCTGGGCTGGAGAAGGAGAGAAGGGAGGTGAGGTAGGAGGGGATAGACAGCCTTGAAGCCCAGGGTGAGGAGTTTCTGCCTGATGTGCAGATTGATTGGTAGCCACTGGAGATTTTTGAGGAGGGGAGTAACATGCCCAGAGTGTTTCTGGACAATGACAATCTGGGCAGCAGCATGAAGTATGGATTGAAGTGGGGAGAGACACGAGGATGGGAGATCAGAGAGAAGGCTGATGCAGTAGTCCAGACGGGATAGGATGAGAGCAGGGTAGCAGTTTGGATGGAGAGGAAAGGGCGGGTCTTGGCAATGCTGCAGAGCTGAGACCAGCAGGTTTTGGTGACATCTTGGATGTGAGGGGTAAAATCATATTTATTGAACACTTACTGTGTGCAGAGCATTGTACCAAGCACTTGGAAAGTACAAGTGGCCAACAGATGGAGGGAGACAAGCCCTACCCAATAACGGGCTCACAGTCTAGAACGGGGGAGACAGACAACAAAACAGAACAAGTAGACAGGTGTCAGTAGCATTGAAATAGATAAATAGAATTAGAGATATATACACATCATTAATAAAATAGAGTAATAAATATGTACAAATATACACAAGTGCTGTGGGGTGGGGAAGGGGGGTAGAGCAGAGGGAGGGATTCAGGGCGATTGGGAGGGGAGGAGGAGCAGGGGAAAGGGGGGCTCAGTCTGGAAGGCCTTCTCGAGGAGATGAGCTCTAAGTAGGGCTTTGAAGAGGGAAATAAAGAGAGCTAGTTTGGCAGATGTGAGGAAGGAGGGCATTCCAGGCCAATGCACTGAATGTATTGTAAAGCATTTTCAACGTGATGCATTTTCAACCAAGTACTTCACATATGTAACATTCCTCCTCCAACTAAACCTCACCTACCTGGAAGGCAGCTATTCAAACTCAACAAAGGAACAGGAGCTGAAAGGAGAATATGTGAGCTAGGAGAGGGAAAGAATGGCATAAGACCTAAATCTCTCCCTTTGTTCATCAGCGGCAGAAGAAACTTCCATACAGCCTTTTACCATGGGATGTAACTCGCTTCTTGCAGAAGCAAAGTAGTTGTCATTCGTTATTTTAAAATGATGGTCCATTCCCTGAAAAACCCATATTTCAGAACCAAACATCTTTTCTATCCATAGTTGAAGGTTTAAATACAGACTTCAGGAAATCTAGCTGATTGAAATTCAATTAAGAGACCCTTGAATTTCATCATAGAATAGCAGAAATGTTTCAGTCACCAGCCCCTCTGGAGATTAGGCAGACGCTTCTCTTTTCTTCAACAAGAACCTCATCTCAGTATCCCAGAGAGTACGCTGTGATAATGTTCTCGAATATCTCCAGCAAAGGGGATTTTTGTAATCAATTTCAGAACTTAATGGTTGATATTTTCATGAAGTTCCTTCTTATCAAACCAGGAGGCCTTCTTAGAGTTTTGTTGGTTTTTTTTGCATTGTTAAGCATTTACTGTGTGTCAGGCACTGTACTAAGCGTGGGGTAGACACAAGCTAATTCAATTGGCCACTGCCCATGTTCCACATGGGGCTCATAGTATTAATTCCCATTTTAAAGATAGAGTAACTGACATACAGAGAAATTGAATGGCTTGTTCTAAGTCGCACAGCAGACAAGTGGCAGAGCTGGGATTGTTTCATCTTCCCAGTTTGCTTCCATCCTAAACTGCCCTTAAGAATTACATTTACACTCGTTAGCGTTTACACAAAACGCTTATGCTCATATTACTTAAATGGATTGATTCATCCTCCATACTTTTCCTCTCAACCACCACTGGTTTGAGAATGTATCTTTTTGTTTGTCTTTGGTATTTGTCAGGCACTTACTACATGCCAGACACTGTACTAAGTGCTAGGGTAGATCAGGTTGGACTCAGTCCCTGTCCCACATGGGGTTCTGAGTCTTAATCCCCACTTTACAGATGAGGTAACTGAGGCATAGATAAGTTAAGTGACTTGCCCAAGGTTACACAGCAGATAAGTGATAGAGTTGGGATTGGAACCAGGTCCTTCAGGCTTCCAGGACCGGGCTCTAGGTGCTAGGCCGCACTGTTGGTGTTGTGTTGGTCACTTTTCCTGTTAGATCATATGCTGCCTGAGATAAGGGAACATATCTCTTACCTGATTGTTCTCTACCAAGACCTTAATGCAGTACGCTGCCTAGTATAGGAGTTCAATAAATTCTATTTATTGAAGCAGAGACTCAGCATGGCTCAGTGGAAAGAGTCTGAGCTTGGGAGTCAGAAGTCATGGGTTCTAATCCCGGCTCCCACCACTTGTCAGCATGTGACTTTGGGCAAGTCACATAACTTCCCTGTGCCTCGGTTACCTCATTCATTCATTCATTCAATCGTATTTATTGAGCGCTTACTGTGTGCAGAGCACTGTAGTAAGCGCTTGGGAAGTACAAGTAGGAAACATATAGAGACAGTCCCTACCCAACATGGGGCTCACAGTCTAGAAGGGGGAGACAGACAACAAAAAAAAACATATTAACAAAATAAAATGAATAGAATAGTTAATATGTACAAGATGTTGCCGACTTGTACTTCCCAAGCGCTAAGTACAGTGCTCTGCACACAGTAAGCGCTCAATAAATACGACTGAATGAATGAATTGATCATCTGTCAAATGGGTATTAAGACTGTGAGCCCCACGTGGGACAACCTGATCACCTTGTATCCCCCCCCAACACTTAGAACAGTGCTTCGCACATAGTAAGCGCTTAACAAATACCATCATTATTATTATTATTATTTATTGACCAACAGGAATTGACAGTCTTCATCCAAGATGGTAACATCAGCATATACTACATCAGCATCCTTTCTGATCTCCCAACCTCCTGTCTCTCCCCACTTCAGTCTATACTTCACTCAGCTGCCAAGATTAACTTTCTACAGAAATGCCCTGGGCCTATCACCCCTCCTCCACAAAAATCTCTAGTGGTTGCCTGTCAACCTTCATATCAAGCAAAAACTCCTCACTATTGGCTTCCAAGCTGTCCATCCCCTTGCCCCCTCCTACTTCACCTCCCTTCTTTCCTTCTCCATCCTATCCTACGCCCTCCGCTCCTCTGGGACCTCTAACCTTCTCATTGGGCCTCATTCTCGCCTGTCCCACCATCCACTGCTGGCCCACATCCTACCTCTGGCCTGTAATGCCCTCACTCCTCAAATCTGCCAAACAATCATACTTCCCCCCTTCAAAGCCCTACTGAAGGCTCGTCTCCTCCAGGAGGCCTTCCCAGATTAAGTCTCCCTTTTCCTCAGCTATCCCTCCTCCCCATCACCCCAACTCACCCCCTTTGCTCTTTCCCCCTCCCCACCTCACAGCACTTGTGTATATATGTACATATAATTCTATTAATATTATTGCCTATTTACTTGTTCTGATGTGTATATATCTACATATAACTATAATTCTATTTATTTATATTGATGCTACTGATGCCTATTTACTTGTTTTGATGCCTGTCTTCCCCCTTCTAGACTGTGAGCCTGTTGTGGACAGGAATTCATCATCATCATCATCAATCGTTTTTATTGAGTGCTTACTATGTGCAGAGCACTGTACTAAGCGCTTGGGAAGTACAAATTGGCAACATATAGAGACAGTCCCTACCCAACAGTGGGCTCACAGTCTAAAAGGGGGAGACAGAGAACAAAACCAAACATACTAACAGAATAAAATAAATAGAATAGATATGTACAAATAAAATAAATAAATAAATAAATAGAGTAAAAAAATATGTACAAACATATATACATATATACAGGTGCTGTGGGGAAGGGAAGGAGGTAAGATGGGGGGATGGAGAGGGGAACGAGGGGGAAAGGAAGGAAGGGGCTCAGTCTGGGAAGGCCTCCTGGAGGAGGTGAGCTCTCAGCAGGGCCTTGAAGGGAGGAAGAGAGCTAGGAATTGTCACTCTTTGTTCCTGAATTGTTCTTTCCAAGCACTTAGTACAGTGCTTTGCATACAGTAAGTGCTCAATAAATATGATTGACTGACTGAATGAATAAATCCAAGGATATTTTAGCATTTGGCTGGTATTGGCATGGCATAGTGGAGAGAGCACGGGCCTGGGACTCAGAAGATCATGGGTTCTAATCCCAGCTCCTCCACTTCTCTGCTGTGTGTGCTCAGGCAATCACTTCACTTCTCTGTGCCTCAGTTACCTCAACTGTAAAATGGGGATTGAGACTGTAAGCCCCACGTGGGACAGGGACTACATCCAAACAGATCTGCTTGTATCCATCCAGTGTTTAGTACAGTGCCTGGCACATAGTAAGAGCTGAACAAATACCACGGTTATTATTTTAATAAAAAATAATAATTGTGGTATTTCTTAACTGCTTACAGGTACCAAGCACTTTTCTTAACCCCGGGGTCAGTACAAGATAATCAAGTCCCCCTATGAGGTTCATATTGTAAGTAGAAGGGAAATCAGTTATTAAATCATCATTTTTTTTACATAGAAGGAAACAAACGCACTGAGAAGTTAAGTGACTTCCCCAAGGTCACACAGTAGGCAAATGGCAGAGAAAGGATTAGAATGCAGGTACTCTGACTCTCCACCTCATATTCTTTTCACTAGGCTACACTGATTCACAGTATTATGGTAAAGTCAATTATTATTACTTAGGGGATATCATGGAAGATGGGAGACATTCCTGGGAATAGGAGCATGGAATTAGAATGGGGGCATGGGAAAGGGTGAAATTTGAACAACCCATCTCTCCTTGTCTTAAAAAGCACTCACGGTTTCCTACTGCCCATTGGCTTTAAATCACTCAATCAGCCCTCTCTCCCCCCTTCATTCATTCATTCATTCATTCAATCATATTTATTGAGTGCGTATTGTGTGCAGAGCACTGTACTAAGCGCTTGGAAGGTACAATTTGGCAACAGATAGAGACAATCCCTACCCAACAATGGGCTCACAGTCTAGAAGGGGTAGACAGACAACAAAACAAAACAAGTCCCCAAGCTCTTAATACAGTGCTCTGCACACAGTAAGCGCTCAGTAAATATGATTGAATGAATGAAAGTAGACAGGCATCAATAACATCAAAATAAATAAATAGAATTATAGATAGAAATGCATCACTAATAAAATTATACACAAGTACTGTGGGGAGGGGAAGGGGGTAGGGCAGAGGGAGGGAGTGGGGATAATGGGGAGGGGAGGAGGAGCAGAGGAAAAGGGGAGTTCAGTCTGGGAAGGCCTACTGGAGGAGGTGAGCTCTCAGTAGGGATTTGAGGGGAGGAAGGGATTTGAAGGGAGGAAGATGGCTAGTTTGGCAGATGTGTGGAGGATTTGAAGGGAGGAAGATGGCTAGTTTGGCAGATGTGTGGAGGGAGGACATTCCAGGCCAGGGGGAGGATGTGGGCCAGGGATCGGTGGAGGGACAGGAGAGAATGAGGCACAGTGAGGAGGTTAGGGGCACCAGAGGAGCGGAGGGTGCGGGCTAGGGTGGAGAAGGAGAGAAGGGAGGTGAGGTAGGAGAGGGAGAGGGAGTGGGAGTGGGAGACTGCTTTCCTCCCACTGTCCTTCAACTCACACTCTTAATTCCCCTCAAGCCAACCTATCCCGTGTGCCTTGCTAGCCTTGGTCTCCTCACTGACCTCCTGCTCAAACCCTCCTCATTACCAGGAACTCCTTCTCTAGTCCTCTAGACTATAAGCTCTCTTCCTCCCTTCAAGGCCCTACTGAGAGCTCACCTCCACCAGGAGGCCTTCCCAGACTGAGCCCCCTCCTTCTTCTCCCCCTCCTCCCCCTCTCCACCCCCCCCGCCTTACCTCCTTCTCTTCCCCGCAGCACCTGTATATATGTATATCTGTTTGTACTGGCCTCCTACTTCATTAACAAAATTAAATCCATCAGGTCCGACCTCCCCAAAGTCTCTTCCCCCCTTTCTCCATCCCCCCGGCTCTCAACACTCTCTGCTACTCTCCCATCCTTCCCAGCGGTATACTCAGAGGAACTCTCCTCCCTCTTCTCAAGTGCTACTCCGGCCACCTGTGCTTCTGACCCCATTCCCTCTCATCTCATGAAATATCTCGCTCCATCCCTTCTCCCCTCCTTAACTTCCATCTTCAACTGCTCACTCTCCACTGGTTCCTTCCCCTCTGCCTTCAAACATGCCCATGTCTCTCCCATCCTAAAAAAACCCTCTCTTGACCCCACCTCACCTTCTAGTTATCGTCCCATATCCCTCCTACCATTCCTTTCCAAACTCATTGAACGAGTTGTCTACACGCGCTGCCTCGAATTCCTCAACAACAACTCTCTCCTCGACCCCCTCCAGTCTGGCTTCCGTCCCCTTCATTCCACGGAAACTGCGCTCTCAAAGGTCACCAGTGACCTCCTGCTTGCCAAATCCAACGGCTCATATTCTGTCCTAATCCTCCTCGACCTCTCAGCTGCCTTTGACACCGTGGACCACCCCCTTCTCCTCAACACGCTATCTGACCTTGGCTTCACAGACTCCGTCCTCTCCTGGTTCTCCTCTTATCTCTCCGGTCGTTCTTTCTCAGTCTCTTTTGCAGGCTCCTCTTCCCCCTCCCATCCTCTTACTGTGGGGGTTCCCCAAGGTTCAGTGCTTGGTCCCCTTCTGTTCTCAATCTACACTCACTCCCTTGGTGACCTCATTTGCTCCCACGGCTTCAACTATCACCTCTACGCTGATGACACCCAGATCTACATCTCTGCCCCAGCTCTCTCCCCCTCCCTCCAGGCTCGCATCTCCTCCTGCCTTCAGGACATCTCCATCTGGATGTCCGCCCGCCACCTAAAGCTCAACATGTCGAAGACTGAGCTCCTTGTCTTCCCTCCCAAACCTTGTCCTCTCCCTGACTTTCCCATCTCTGTTGACGGCACTACCATCCTTCCCGTCTCACAAGCCCGCAACCTTGGTGTCATCCTCGACTCCGCTCTCTCATTCACCCCTCACATCCAAGCCGTCACCAAAACCTGCCGGTCTCAGCTCCGCAACATTGCCAAGATCCGCCCTTTCCTCTCCATCCAAACTGCTACCCTGCTCATTCAAGCTCTCATCCTATCCCGTCTGGACTACTGCACCAGCCTTCTCTCTGATCTCCCATCCTCGTGTCTCTCTCCACTTCAATCCATACTTCATGCTGCTGCCCGGATTATCTTTGTCCAGAAATGTTCTGGGCATATTACTCCCCTCCTCAAAAATATCCAGTGGCTACCAATCAATCTGCGCATCAGGCAGAAACTCCTCACCCTGGGCTTCAAGGCTGTCCATCACCTCGCCCCCTCCTACCTCACCTCCCTTCTCTCCTTCTACTGCCCAGCCCGCACCCTCCGCTCCTCCACCGCTAATCTCCTCACCGTACCTTCGTCTCGCCTGTCCCGCCGTCGCCCCCCGGCCCACATCCTCCCCCGGGCCTGGAATGCCCTCCCTCTGCCCATCCGCCAAGCTAGCTCTCTTCCTCCCTTCAAGGCCCTGCTGAGAGCTCACCTCCTCCAGGAGGCCTTCCCAGACTGAGCCCCTTCCTTCCTCTCCCCCCTCGCCCCCCTCTCCATCCCCCCATCTTACCTCCTTCCCTTCCCCACAGCACCTGTATATATGTATATATGGTTGTACATATTTATTACTCTATTTATTTATTTATTTATTTATTTTACTTGTACATTTCTATCCTATTTATTTTATTTTGTTGGTATGTTTGGTTCTGTTCTCTGTCTCCCCCTTTTAGACTGTGAGCCCACTGTTGGGTAGGGACTGTCTCTATGTGTTGCCAATTTGTACTTCCCAAGCGCTTAGTACAGTGCTCTGCACATAGTAAGCGCCCAATAAATACGATTGATTGACTGATTGTACGTATTTATTACTCTATTTATTTATTTTACTTGTACATATCTATTCTATTTATTTTATTTTGTTAATATGTTTTGTTTTGTTCTCTGTCTCCCCCTTCTAGACTGTGAGCCCACTGTTGGGTAGGGACCGTCTCTATATGTTGTCAACTTGTACTTCCCAAGCACTTAGTACAGTGCTCTGCACACAGTAAGTTCTCAATAAATACGATTGATTGATTGATTGATTGATTGTAAGCTCCTTAGGGGCAGAGGACGTGTCTGCTAATTCTCTTGTATTGTACTTTCTCAAGCACTTAGAGCAGTGCTCTGTACATAGCAAGCGCTCAATAAATACCTCTGATTGATTCAAAAACTACAGACCATGGTGGGTTTCCATTTTCAAGTCCTTCTGGAGATCAAAAGAGGTCTTCTTCAATCGACTTCTACTCTCAATCAATCAATCAATCAATCATATTTATTGAGCGCTTACTGTGTGCAAAGCACTGTACTAAGCACTCTCCCCTCTGGATTCTCCAAAACTGCCAGTATCAGGCACTACAAACATTTTGCGGACCAAAACGACTAGGGATGACATTTTTGTGTGCCCATTGTGGCTCGGACGATGGATCATGCCTTGACCTTTTCAGTTACACACACACAAAGGGGAATTTCACCATCAGTGGTGTCTTCTTGGAATACACAGGACCACTTATCGCTTCTTTACACACATATGTATATCTAGACACGTGTGTGTGTGTGTGTGTGTGTGTAGATGACATGCAAATTCGTGAAGTGTTCCATATTTTTCTATTTAATTTACTTGTACATATTTACTATTCTATTTATTTTATTAATGATGTGTATATAGCTATAATTTTATTTATTCTGTTGGCATTGACACATTTCTACTTGTTTTGTTTTGTTGTCTGTCTCCCCCTTCTAGACTGTGAGCCCGTTGTTGGGTAGGAACCGTCTCTATATGTTGCCAACTTGTACTTCCCAAGTGCTTAGTACAGTGCTCTGCACACAATAAGAGCTCAATAAATACGATTGAATGAATGAATGAAGTTGTAAGATCTCAGGATAATCAGTAATCAATCGACAGTATTTATTTACTGAGCGATTGCAGAGCACTGTACTAAGCACCTGGGAGAGAAGCAGTGTGGCTGCAACTCGCTTATTAGAAGCAGTGTGGCTTACTGGAAAGAGCCTGGGCTTGGGAATCAGAGGTCGTGGGTTCTAATCCCGGCTCCGCCACTTGTCTGCTGTGTGACTTTGGGCAAGTCACTTAACTTCTCCATGCCTCAATTACCTCATCTGGAAAATGGGGATCAAGACTGTGAGTCTCAAGTGGGACAACCTGATTACCTTCTATCTATCCCAGTGCTTAGAACAGTGCTTGGCACATAGTAAGTGCCTAACAAATACCATCATTATTATTATTATTCAAGAGCTTAGTACAGTGCTCTGCTCACAGTAAATGCTCAATAAATACTATTGAATGAATGAATGAATGAGTATAATCAGTCAATCCATGGTATTTATTGAGTGCTTACTGTGTGATGATGGCATTTGTTAAGTGCTTATTATGTGCCAGACACTGTACTAAGCACTGGGGTGAGTACAAGAGCATTGCAGCATGGCTCAGTGGAAAGAGCCCAGGCTTTGGAGTCAGAGGTCAGGGGTTCAAATTCCGGCTCCGCCAATTGCCAGCTGTGTGACTTTGGGCAAGTCAGTTCACTTCTCTGTGCCTCAGTTACCTCATCTGTAAAATGGGGATTGTGAGCCCCCTGAGGGACAACTGATCACCTTGTAACCTCCCCAGCTCTTAGAACAGTGCTTTGCACATAGTAAGTGCTTAATAAATGCTATTATTATTATTATTATTATTATTATTATTATTATTATTATTATTGTTACAAGCAAATTGGGTTGGACAGAGTCCCTGTCCATATAGGGAGCACAATCTTACAATCTCCATATAGGGATCTGCAGATCACTGTACTAAACGCTTGAGAGAGCAAAATATTACACACTCTCTGTTCACAACAAGCTTTCAGCCTAGAGACAGGCATTAATAGAAATAAACCATGTTCTGTAGAATGTAGAATGTCCGGAAATGTTCTGATTGGAATCCTCAAACACAATGTAGAGTCAGGCGTCGGGTGGGAGAAAGCTGGGAAACTGGAATTGGAGAAGGAGGAGTGGGAGATAATCAGAGTTGAAGATGAGAAAATCCTAAGGCTCCTCGTTTAAGGAAGCAGCACGGCTAAAGACTGTGAGTTCGTTGTTGGGTGGGGACTGTCACTGTTGCTGAATTGTACTTTCCAAGTGCTTAGTACAGTGCTCTGCACACAGTAAGCACTCAGGAAATACAATTGACTGAATGAATGAATGAATAAAGCACGAGCCTGGGACCCAGAAGGTCATGGATGCTAATCTTGTCTCCGCCATTTGTCTGCTATAATGTGCCCTTGGGCAAGTCACTTCACTTCTTCTGTTCCTCAGTTCGCTCATCTGTAAAATGGGGATTAAGACTGTGAACCCTGTGTGGGACAGGGACTGAGTCCAATCCGATTATCTTGTGTCTACCCCAGCGCTTAGTACAGTGCCTGGTACATATTAAGTGCTTGACAAATGCCATAATTATTATTATTCCCTGCCCAAATAGAGGCACTAATAGCAAAGCAGCATGGCATAGTGGAAAGATCACAGGCCTGCTAGTCACAAGGTCATGGGTTCTAATCCCTGCTCTGCCATTTCATTCATTCATTCATTCATTCAATCGCATTTATTGAGCCCTTACTGTGTGCAGAGCACTGTACTAAGCGCTTGAGAAGTACAAGTTGGTAACATATAGAGACAATCCCTACCCAACAATGTCAGCTGTGTGACCTTAGGCAAGTCACTTCATTTCTCTGTGCCTCAGTTACCCCATCTGTAAAATGGGGAATATGACTGTGAGCCCTATGCAGAACAGGGACTGTGTCCAACCTGATTTGCTTGTATCCACCCCAATGCTTAGTACAGTGTTTGGCACATAATAAGTGTTTACCAAATACCATAATTATTATTGAAAATATTAGAATCATTCCACGTGCCTTCTTGTCTAAGTTTCCACTTAGAAGCTTCTGGTTGAAGAGTGTCACCCTGTCTTTGGTCTCACAGATTTACAATTGCTCATCTACATTATTAGAATTCATTCATTCATTCAATTGTATTTATTGGGCACTTACTGTGTGCAGAGCACTACACTAAGCACTTGGGAAGTACAAATCGGCAACATATAGAGATGGTCCCTACACAACAATGGACTCACAGACTAGAATTCATGTTCTCTCCTACATCAGAAACTATCACTCTCAGGAATTCACCCACTACCCATTTGGCGAATTGGGCAGTTACATATGTCACATCACGAATTAAATGCTTATTTATATTGATTAAGAAATAATTTTAGGGTTTACCAAAGAAATCAACACTGTCGATCCATTACATTCATTGATGATGATGATGGTATCTGTTAATTGCTTACTATGTGCCAAGCACTGTTCTAAGTGCTGGGATAGATACAAGATTATCAGGTTGTCCCACGTGGGACTCGCAGTCTTAATCCCCATTTTATAGATGAGGTAACTGAGACAGAGAAGTTAAGTGACTTGCCCAAAGTCACACAGCTGACAAGTGGCAGAACCAGGATTTGAACCCACAACCTCTAACTCCCAAGCCCATACTCTTTCCACTAAGCCACGCTGCTTTTTATTCATTGAGCACTTACTGTGTGCGGAACACTGTACTAAGTACTTGGAAGAGTACAATTTAACTGAGTTGGAAGACACGTTCCTTGCCCACAGTGAATTTACAGTCTACGGGGGAGGGGGACATTAACATAGAGAAGTAGCATGGCTCAGTGAAAAGAGCACGGTTTTGGAGTCAGAGGTCATGGGTTCAAATCCCATCTCCATCAATTGTCAGCCGTGTGACTTTGGGCAAGTCACTTAACTTCTCTGGGCCCCAGTTACCTCATCTGTAAAATGGGGATTAAGACTGTGAGCCCCCAGTGGGACAGCCTGATCACCTTGTAACCTCCCCAGCACTTAGAACAGTGCTTTGCACATTGTAAGTGCTTAATAAATGTCATTGTTATTAATATTATTTTTAGTATCAATAAATGAATTATGGATATGTATATAAGTTCTATGGGGCTGAAGGAGGGATGAATAAAGGATAAAAATCCAAGAGCAAGTGTGATTCAGAAGGGAGTGGGAGAAGAGAAAATGAGGGCTTAGTTAGGGAAGCCACCTTGGAAGAGGTGTTCCTTCAATAAGGCTCTGCATGCGTGGAGAGTGATCATCTGTCAGATTTGGAGAGGGAGTGTGTTCCAGGCTGGAGGCAGGATGAGGGCGAGAGGTCAGCGGTGGGAAAGGTGAGATGGAGGTAGAGTGAGAAGGTTGGAATTAGAGGAGCGAAGTTTGTGGGCTGTGTTGAAGTAGGGAGAGTAGCGAGGGAAGGTAAAAGGGGATAAGGTGATGGACTGCTATAATAATAATGATGATGGCATTTATTAAGGGCTTACTATGTGCAAAGCACTTTTCTAAGTGCTGGGGAGGTTACAAGATGATCAGGTTGTCCCACGAGGGGCTCAAAGTCTTAATCCCCATTTTACAGATGAGGTAACTGAGGCCCAGAGAAGTTAAGTAACTTGCCCAAAGTCACACAGCTGACAGTTGGCGGAGCCAGAATTTGAGCCCATGACCTCTGACTCCAAAGCCTGTGCTCTTTCCACCGAGCTTTGCTGCTTCTCATGCCATTAAAAATAAAGTATGGAGTCAAGTGGGGAGAGACAGGAAGCAGGGAGATCAGCAAGGAGGTTGAGACTGTAATCAAGGTGGAATAGGAGAAGTGGAGAGGAAAGGACAGATTTTAGCAACGATATAAAGATTGAACCAACAAGATTTAGTGACAAATTGAGTATGTGTATTGAATGAGAGAGATGAGGATAAAACAAGGTTATGGGCTTGTAAGACGGGAAGGACGGTGATGCTGTCTACAGTGACAGGAAAATCAGGGGAAGGGAGGATTTAGGTGAGAAAATGAGTTCTGTTTTGGATGTGTTAGGTTTGAGGTGTCGTGGGACATCCAAGTAGAAATGTCCTGAAGGCAGGAGGAAATGCAAGACTGCAGAGGAGAGAGATCAGGGCTGGAGATGGAGATTTGGGTATCACCTGCATAAGCAGGTGAACATATCTATTCTATTTATTTTATTTTATTAGTATGTTTGGTTTTATTCTCTGTCTCCCCCTTTTAGACTGTGAGCCCACTGTTGGGTAGGGACTGTCTCTATATGTTGCCAATTTGTACTTTCCAAGCGCTTAGTACAGTGCTCTGCACATAGTAAGCGCTCAATAAATACGATTGATGATGATGATGATAAGCGGTGGTAGTTAAAGCCATGGGAGTGAATGAGGTCTCCAAGGGGACCTCCAAGGGGACCTCCAAGTCGATGTAGATGGAGGAAATGAAGGGGTCTCAGAACTGATCCTTGAGGGACCCCCGCAGTTTGGATGTGGGAGGCAGAAGAGGAGCCTGTGAAAGAGACTGAGAATGAGCGGCCAGAGAGATCGGAGGAGAACCAGGAGAGGACAGTGAAGCCCAAGTTGGGTCATGTCAGAAGCAGGAAATCTGAAGGATTTCCATGATGATAGATTAGTGGAGGCCTTCCCAGACTGAGCCCCTTCTTTCCTCTCCCCCTCGTCCCCCTCTCCATCCCCCCGTCTTACCTCCTTCCCTTCCCCACAGCACCTGTATATATGTATATATGGTTGTACATATTTATTACTCTATTTATTTATTTATTTATTTTACTTGTACATTTCTATCCTATTTATTTTATTTTGTTGGTATGTTTGGTTCTGTTCTCTGTCTCCCCCTTTTAGACTGTGAGCCCACTGTTGGGTAGGGACTGTCTCTATGCGATGCCAATTTGTACTTCCCAAGCGCTTAGTACAGTGCTCTGCACATAGTAAGCGCTCAATAAATATGATTGATTGATTGATTGATTGATTGATAGTGGGGTTTTTGGCCTGTTCTCCTGAAACAGAAGGAATCCTTGACGGTGCCTTTGGAAGGAGATAGGGATATAATTGGGAGATTCCACGTGACACTGCCCGATGCCTACCTACCACCTACACAAACAGAAAACACACGAGGAATTGCTTGCAGATAAGGGGATCCGAGACATGCAGATAGAAAAACGCCTTCCACTGATGACATTCTTGAAAAAGTGCCCAAAGAAATATTAGAATTAAATGTCACCTTCTAGCTTATCTCCCCTAAATGAATAAATTTGGAGAAGAATGCCTGCTTCCTCCGTTATCTTTGAGTTTGTTTATCCTAAGCTCTAAAGAAGGCTCTGGGCGCCTTCTGAAAATTGGTCTGAAAAAGTGACTCTTGGCCAATAATCCTGAAGTATCGAATTTTTTTTTTGCATAACTGTTCCAATTTGGGGTATGAATTTAGGAGCCCCAAATCAAGGGAGGGAATATTACGGGAGATGAATCAACCATTATAGTGTGGTGGATAGAGCATGGGCCCAGGAGTCAAAAGGTCATGGGTTCTAATTCCAGCTCCACCACTTGATTGCTGTGCGACCTTGGGAAAGTCATTTAACTTCTCTGGGACTCAGATACCTTATCTATGAAATAGGGATTGAGACTGTGAGCTCCACATGGGACAGGGACAGTGTCCAACCCGATTTGCAGAAGCAGCATGGCTCAGTGGAAAGATCCCAGGCTTGGGAGTCAAAGGTCATGGGTTCTAATCCCACTCCACCACCTGTCAGCTGTGTGACCTTGGGCAAGTCACTTAACTTCTCTATGCCTCAGTTACCTCATCTGTAAAATGGGGATTAAGACAGTGAGCCCCTTGTGGGACAACCTGATTACCTTGTATTCCCCCAGCAGTTAGAACAGTGCTTGGCACATAGTAAGCGCTCAACAAATGCCATCATTATTATTATTATTATTTGATTGTATCCACCCCAGCTCTTAGTATGGTGCTTGACACATAGTAAGTGCTTAATAAATATCATAATAATAATTATTATTATTAATCAATCGAAGTACTAAGCACTTGGGAGAGTACGATATGACAGAGTTAATAGACCCATTCCCTCCCCACAATGAGTTTACAGTCTAGAAATCACATAATAATGAAGTTTAGCAGTATGGGGGAATGGAAGACAATAAAAAAAGGAGAAGGAAAGGAGGAGAGAAGGAAGAGGAACGTAAAAAGAGAGCTCTGTACTAAGTGCTGACTGCAAGAGCCACATGCAATATTTTATCAGTGAGTTAACTTCCTCTCCTTCTCTTCTTCTTCCTCCTTCATGCATTTCTGTTAAGAATCTCTTTCCAGTCCAAGCTTGTACCCCACATTGTCACACATTCTAACCCTTTCTTTTCTTCCACTCTCCCTGCTTACAAAAATCACATTCCATTTCCTACTCTAAAAAAGGGGCAGGGGGAGGAAATTGTGCAGTAGATGCAATTATAGGACTAAATCTGGTAAATAAGTCACATAAATGACAAGCTCACAAGCTCTCAGACCTGCATCTTTTTGAGATCTCTGGAAATCCAGGAAATCACCTGAGGAAGCAGGGAGAGGGAGATAGGGAGGGCGAGGCAGAGGTCATTTTGAGCACTGAAGCACTCTCTCCTGAAATCTGTTATTTATGAGAAGCAGCGTGGCTCAGTGGAAAGAGCCCGGACTTTGGAGTCAGAGGCCATGGGTTCAAATCCCGGCTCTGCCAATTGTCAGCTGTGTGACTTTGGGCAAGTCACTTAACTTCTCTGGGCCTCAGTTACCTCATCTGTAAAATGGGGATTAAGACTGTGAGCCCCCAAGGGACAATCTGATCACCTTGTAACCTCCCCAGCACTTAAAACAGTGCTTTTCACATAGTAAGTGCTTAATAAATGCCATCATTATTATTATTATTATTTTGCTTGTGTCCACCCCAGTGCTTAGTACAGTGCCTTACACATAGTAAACATTTAACTAATACCATAATTATTATTATTCTTACCATCCACTGGTGAGTACAGACAGATGGATTGAGGGACAAGTGTGTCAACTGCAGACTACAGTTTTGTGATCACTTTTGTCACAGCTACTGAAGACCCCCAAGAGTCTCTCATCATTTTTTTATGGCATTTGTTAAGCACTTACTATGTGCCAGGCACTGTACTAAGCACTGGGGTAGACACAAGCTAATCAGGTTGGACACAGTCCCTGTCCCACATGGATCCCACAGTTTTAATCCCCATTTTTCCAGAGAAGTTAAGTGACTGGCCCAAGGTCACATAGCCGATACGTGGCCGAGTTGGGATTAGACCCCAGGTCCTACAGACTCTCAGGCCTGTGCTCTGTCTACTAGGCCACACCACTTCTGATTTTTTTCTTCTCCTTCCATTACTTCTGGGTCCCCTCCTTCCCTCTTCCTCTGCCACATTCATTCATTCATTCAATAGTATTTATTGAGCGTTTACTGTGTGCAAAGCACTCTACTCAGCGCTTGGGAAGTACAAGTTGGCAACATATAGAGATGGTCCCTATCCAGCAACGGGCTCACAGTCTAGAAGGGGAAGGTAGACAACAAAACGAAACATGTGGACAGGTGTCAAAATCGTCAGAACATAGAGAAGTAAAGTTAGATGCATAGCATTAACAAAAGAATAGAATAGTAAATATGTACAAGTAAAATAGAGTAGTAAATCTTTAATAATAATAATAACGTTGGTATTTGTTAAGCGCTTACTATGTGCCTAGCTCTGTTCTAAGCGCTGGGGGGGGATACAAGGTCATCAGGTTGTCCCACATGGGGCTCACACTCTTAATCCCCATTTTACAGATGAGGGAACTGAGGCCGAGAGAAGAGAAGTGACCTGCCCAAAGTCACACAGCTGACAAGTGGCAGAGCTGGGATTAGAACCCATGACCTTTGACTCCCAAACCTGGGCTCTTTCCACTGAGCCACACTGCTTCTATATGCTGTTTTACAAACATATATACAGGTGCTGTGGGGAGGGAAAGAAGGTAGGGTGGGGAGGATGGGGAGGGGGAGAGGAAAGAGGGTGCTCAGTCTGGGTAGGCCACCTGGAGGAGGTGAGCTCTCAGTAGGGCTTTGAAGGGAGGAAGAGAGCTAGCTTGGCGGATGTGCAGAGGGAGGGCATTCCAGGCCACGGGGAGGATGTGGGCCAGGGGTCGACGGTGGGACAGGCGAAAACGAGGTACAGTGAAGAGGTTAGCGGCAGAGGAGCAGAGGGTGCAGGCTGGGCTGTAGAAGGAGAGAAGGGAGGCGAGGTAGGATGGGGCGAGGTGATGGACAGCCTTGAAGCCGAGAGTGAGGAGTTTTTGCCTGATGCGTAAGTTGCCTGGTAGCCACTGGAGATTTTTGAGGAAGGGAGTAACATGCCCAGAGTGTTTCTGCACAAAGATGATCCGGGCAGCAGCATGAAGTATAGACTGAAGTGGGGAGAGACAGGAGGATGGGAGATCAGAGAGGAGGCTGATGCACTAATCCAGTCGGGATAGGATGAGAGATTGAACCAGCAGGGTAGCAGTTTGGATGGAGAGGAAAGGGCAGATCTTGGCGATGTTGCGGAGGTGAGACCGGCAGTTCTTGGTGACAGATTGGATGTGAGGGGTGAACGAGAGAGCAAAGTCAAGGATGACACCAAGGTTGTGGGCTTGTGAGATGGGAAGGATGGTAGTGCCATCAGCAGTGATGGGAAAGTCAGGGAGAGGGCAGGGTTTGGGAGGGAAGATAAGGAGTTCAGTCTTGGACATATTGAGTTTTAGATGGCAGGCAGACATCCAAATGGAGATGTCCTGAAGGCGGGAGGAGACACGAGCCTGAAGAGAGGGAGAGAGAGCAGGGGCAGAGATATAGATTTGGGTGTCATCAGCGTAGAGATGATAGTTGAAGCCATGGGAGCGAATGCCATATGGTCTCCCCAAAGCAGAACTGGGGGTACTCCCTACTCTCCATTTCCCAGAGACATCGGGGCCATTAGGATGCGAGAAATTAGAGAAATTAGATGAGGATTACGACCTTCATCTTGATTGAAAATGCAACTTGTTTATGATATTTCTTAAGTGCTTACTATATTCCAGGAACTGTTATCAGCACTGGCGTGACTACAAGCAAATTGGTTTGGACACAGTCCCAGTCCTACATGGGACTCACAGCCTTTATCCCCATTTAGAGATGAGGTAACTGAGGCACAGAGAATGTTAAGTGACTTGCCCAAGGTCACACAGCAGGCAAGTGGGGGAAGTTGCATCATGTATAGAATTTATTAATAATAACAATAATGGTATTTATTAAATGATTACTATGTGCCAGGCACTGTACTAAGCACTGGGATGGAAACAAGCGAATAGGGTTAGATACAGTCCCTGTCCCACACGGGGCTCACGGTCTTAATCCCCGTTTTACAGATGAGGTAACTGAGGCCCACCCAGAGAAGTGAAGTGACTTGCCTAAGGTCACAAAGCAGACAAATGGTGGAGTTAGGATTAGAACCCATGAGCTTTTGTCTCCCAGGCCCGGGATCTATCCACGATAATAATAATAATAATGGCATTTATTAAGTGCTTACTATGTGCAAAACACTGTTCTAAACGCTGGGAAGGTTACAAGGTGATCACGTTGTCTCACGGGGAGCTCACAGTCTTAATCCCCATTTTCCAGATGAGGGAACTGAGGCTCAGAGAAGTTAAGTGACTTGCCCAAAGTCACACAGCTGACAATTGGCGGAGCGGGGATTAGAACCCATGACCTCTGACTCCAAAGCCGTGCTCTTTCCACTGAGCCACACTGCTTCTCTATGCCAGGCTGCCTCTCATTTGTCAGAGACACCACCATACTTTATCCCACCACCATACCACCACATTTTAGCATGCTCTAAAGTTACAGGAATCACCCGTCAGTAAACCAGAACTTCCAAAAATCCATTCTGAATCACGGTTGAGCAATCTTGAGAGCACATTTGATGCTAGGTCTGAAATATCCTGGAGGAACACAAAACCGTTCCCCTGTCACACATCATAAAGGCATCAGGTAAAATGTAATTAAAGAGAAAGGATCTGGAAGGAATATTAATTGTCAAGTTTAATTCAGAAGGCAGCACTGCCATACTATCCTCTTTGGAATTCCATGAGTCGGTCTATAATTAATTATTTTCAAAAACAACCATCTGCAACACAGGTTGTTAATAGGCTTATAATAATTAATTAAAAGAGATAGTGAAAATATTTAAACCGGCCTTTTTAAGTCACTTCAGGGATTTGGGGGGATTTAATGGCTAGGAAAAAAAAATGTCTGCTTCTGCTCATATCATAACTCCTAACCTTCTCTGGGTCTCATCCGCTGAAGAAAGAGAGCAATAGATCTTGATCGAAAGCAAAAATGTTTCTCTGTCTAAAAATCGAAGACGCCTTAGGCTTGAGTTCCTGGTTGACCTTAATCCTGTGAATTCCACAGCTAATCCCCATGTACAGAAGACAGCAAGATTCAATCTTACAAATAGTTGCTTGTTAGCCCAAATGATCTAACGACAGTGTATTCTAGGGAGGGAAGGGGAGCTAATCAATCCAAGGGATTTATTGAGCACCTACGGTGTGCAAGGCCTTGTGTTAAGCACTTGGGAAAGTACGTGGAAGTAAAAGACACAGTTCTTCCACTCAGCATGTGGTTGGATGTGGGGGGAGATCAAGAGATGAAAATTGATATCACTAATCATCATAATCATCATCGTGATTTTTGTTAAGCACTTACTACACGTCAAGCAATAAGTGCTTGGGTAGGTGTAAGATAATTGAGTCAATAGTGGGTGCAGGAAGAAATTTAATGAATGGCAGTGATGAGGGCAAGGAAAGATTGATGGGGAAATCATCAAGTGAATAAGGCAATAGCGCAACGAGGATAAAAATGGCTATTGGGATGGCTAACTGCTGTGAAATTAACCAGGGAAATCCCCTTGGAACTTTAGGAGGGCTTTGAAAATGGGGTAAGATTTGGTGGGGCAGATTTGAACGGAGAAAGAATTCATCCACGTGGCTCAGTGGAAAGAGCATGGGCTTTGAAGTCAGAGATCATGGGTTCGAATCCCGGTTCCACCACATGCCTGCTGTGTGACCTTGGGCAAGTCACTTACCTTCTCGGAGCCTCAGTTACCTCATCTGTAAAATGGGGATTAAGACTCTGAGCCCCACGTGGGACAACCTGATCACCTTGTATCCCCCCAGCGCTTAGAATGTTGCTTTGCACATAGTAAGTGCTTAACAAATGCCATCAAAAAAAATTGATCAACCAACAATTTTTATTGAGCATTGCACTGAACTAGATGCTTAGGTGAATACACTACAATAAAGTTAGTAAGCATGATCTCTTTCCACAAGGAACTTAGAGTTCTAGAGGAGGAGTTCAAAGCAAGGGAGAAGAAGTAAACAAGGAAAGGGAGAGAAAAATGTGAGAAGAAAGATATGGAGGGTAGTAGAAAGGTGGGTATGTACTGAGCCCCAATTAGGTATTAAGTATTTGGCACTATACTTAAACTCTTGGGAAAGTTCACCAGACACCCAAGATAAGTTCCTTCCCCATAATCAGCTCTTATTGATTAAGCATTTCCTCCTGAAGGTCTCACAATCAACAGGGGAGATAACCAGTAAACGATTTAAATACTGAGTTAACAGAATAAATGCCTGATTATACAAGTGCTGATGGTAGGTGTGAATAAAATCAGGAGGAGGTCTCAGAAACTTACACGGAAAAACTCCTAAGAAAGTAAAGTATGACTACTCATCTTACTGCAGTTTTCTGCACACATTAAACCTTTAATAAATACCATTGATTGATGTCTGTTGTGTGACCTTGGGCAAGTCACTTCACTTCTCTATGTCTCTGTAACCTCATCGGTAAAATGGGCATAAAGACTGAGAGCCCCACGTGGGACAGGACAATGTCCAACCCAATTATTTTGTTCTGTTCCAGCATTTAGAACAGTGCCTGGTACATAGTAAGCACTTAATAAATACCATTTGAAAAAATGATTGATGAAGAAATAATGGAGAAGCCAATTGGAGGAGATGGAAGAACAATTTCAATTATTCCCTCACTAGGATGTTTTGAACTTGGGTCCAAAAATTTCACCGGGATTCAATCAATCCATCATATGTATTTAGCACTTACTTTCCTATGAATCAACACTTTATCGTGGCAGGAGAATTCATGTATGCCAGTGAAACTTAGAGCTATGCCATTGAGAGATATTCTTCCGCCAGAGTTACCCATAATGGAAAAGTCTGAGGCGAAGCATCAGACAGAGTTGGTTCACCTGTGCTGGGCAGCAGTGGCATGGAAAGAGTCAAAGTGACTAAGTGACCAAAATATTGATCACAGACAAAGGCAGAGACCTAAGTTTGTTCTGTGCAGAAGAAGGAAATGGTAAACCACTTCCGTATTTTTTACCAAGAAAACTCTATGGCTATACAAACCAGAATGACTATAGAAGAGCGAAGATAGGTCATTCTGGAGAAAATATGTCCAAAGAGCTACTATGGATCAGAAATGACTCAGAGGCATTTGGTAGCGATTACTGGGTGCAGAGCACTGGACTTGGAAGTGAACAAGGAGGGTATGAAAAGTCTGTACTGGCTTTGGGAAAAAATACACGGATGAAAGTTAGACATGGTCTAACTCCATGGCCTCCAGGAGGCCTTCCCAGACTGAGCCCCTTCCTTCCTCTCCCCCTCATTCCCCTCTCCATCCCCTCCATCTTACCTCCTTCCCTTCCCCACAGCACCTGTATATATGTATATATGTTTGTACATATTTATTACTCTATTTATTTATTTATTTATTTATTTATTTTACTTGTACATACCTATTCTATTTATTTTATTTTGTTAGTATGTTTGGTTTTGTTCTCTGTCTCCCCCTTTAAGACTGGGAGCCCACTGTTGGGTAGGGACTGTCTCTATATGTTGCCAATTTGTACTTCTCAAGCGCTTAGTACAGTGCTCTGCACATAGTAAGCGCTCAATAAATACGACTGATGATGATGATGACATGGTCCCTGGAAAAATACGGTAAAGAAAGTTTGGATGACAGAAAATGAAAAGAATTACTCTATATGTCACTCAGCTCTTTGTACTGTTGTACTCACCAAAGTTTTCAGTACAGTCCTCTGCACACAGTGAGAGCTCAATAAATACTGTTGGATAATAATGTTGGTATTTTTTAAGTGCTTACTATGTGCAAAGCACTGTTCTAAGCTCTGGGGAGGTTACAAGGTGATCAGGTTGTCACACGGGGGGTTCCACAGTCTTAATCCCCATTTTACAGATGAGGGAACTGAGGCCCAGAGAAGTGAAGTGACTTGCCCAAAGACACATAACTGACATTTGGCAGAGCCAGGATTTGAACTGTGACCTCTGACTCCAAAGCCCGGTCTCTTTCCACTGAGCCACACTGCTTCTCTTCTCTTGGTACATAGTAAGAGCTTAACAAATAATAATAATAATGATGGTATTTGTTAAGCTCTTACTATGTGACAAGCACTGTTCTAAGCACTGAGTTTAGCTAAGCACTAATAATACCAGTATTATTATTATCATAATACCAGCCATGCTGCTTCCATTGATGATTGACTAGTAATAATAACGGTATTTATAAAGTGCTTAACTATGTTCAAGCACTGTTCTAAGTGCTAGGTAGATTCGAGCTGATTAGGTTGGACATAGTCCCTGTCCCTCAGGGGGTTCACAGTCCTTATCCCCATTTTCTAGATGAGGCCAGTTTCCCTTGACCCCAGAGTTCACTTCCTCATCCCTTTGGTGCTGACCCATATTCCTTATTCTCTTCCGTCACGATGACTGCCTATGCTTCTTTGTTGACCTTCCAGACTCTAATTAATTAATCGATCATTCATATTTATTGAGCCCTTACAATGTGCAGACCGTTGTACTATGCCCTTGAGAGACAACCATATAACAGAGTTGGAAGATATGTTCCCTGCCACAAGAAGCGTGAAGTCAAAATATGTTAAAATAAATTTTGGCTATGTACCAAAGTGCTGAAGGGTGTGGTGGTTAAAGGGTATAATTCCAAGTGAACTGGGGAAACAGCATGGCTCAATAGAAAGAGCATGGGCTTTGGAGCCAGAGGTCAGGGGTTCAAATCCCGGCTACGCCAATTGTCAGCTGTGTGACTCTGGGCAAGTCATTTAACTTCTCTGGGCCTCAGTTACCTCATATGCAATATGGGGATGAAGACTGTGAGCCCCCCGTGGGACAACCTGATCACCTTGTAACCTCCCCAGCACTTAGAGCAGTGCTTTGCACATAGTAAGTGCTTAATAAATGCCATCATCATCATCATCATCATCATTATTATTATTATTATTAAGTGCAAGGAAGATGCAGAAAAGAGAGGGAGTAGAGGAAATCAGGGCTGTGTTGGGGAACTATAATCACAGATGTGATTTTGATAAAGCTTTGAAAGTGGGGAGAGGGGTGGTCTGGTGGATGAGAAGAGGGAGGGAGCTCGAAGTCAGAGGCAAGCCGGGAGTGAGCGGTCAGTGGTTAGATAGATGAGACTGAGGTACAGTGAATAGGGTGGCATTGGAGATGCAAGGGTGCAGGATGGGTTGGAGTAAGAGGATAGTGAGGTGAGGTAGGAGGGGGCAAGGGGGATGGACTGCTTTTAAACCAATGGTGAAGGGCTTCTGTTTGATGTGGAGGTGTTTGGGCAGCTATTGGAGGTTCCTGAAGAGTGGGGAAACATGGCCTGACCATTTTTGTAGGAAAATGAGCTAGGTAGCAGAGTGAAGCATGGACTGGAGTGCAGAGAGATAGGAGGCAGGGAGACCAGCAAGGAGGCTAATAGGGTATTCAAGGAGGGACAGAATAAGCCCTAGCAACAGGGTAGTAACAATTTGGATAATAATAATAATAATGATGATGGTATTTGTTAAGTGCTACGATGTGCCAGACACTGTACTAAGCACTGAGATACAAGCATGTCAAGTTGGATATAGTCCCTGTCCCATGTGGGGCTCACAGTCTTTAACCCTACTTTATAGATGAGGTAACTGAGACACAGAGAAATGAAGTGACTTGCCCAAGATCACACGGCATTCATTCATTCATGTTTATTGAGTGCTTACTTTGTGCAGACCACTGTACTAAGCGTTTGGAAAGTACAATTTGGCAACTGATAGAGACAATCCCTACCCAACGGGCTCACAGTCTAGAAGGGGGGAGACAGACAACAAAACAAAACAAAGCAAGTGGTCAGGCATCAAGAACATCAGTGTAAATATGTATTATTTATTATAGATACATTCACATCATTAATAAAATAAATAGAATAATAAATATGTACATGTATACACAAGTGCTGTGGGGCAGGGAGGGGCGTAGAGTAGAGGGAGGGAGTCGGGATAATGGAGAGGGAAGGAGGAGCAGAGGAAAAGGGGGCTCAGTCTGGGAAGGCCTCCTGGAGGAGACGAACTTTCAGTAGGGCGTTGAAGGGGGGAAGTGTGTTAGTTTGGCGGATGTGAGGAGGGAGGGGGTTCCAGGCCAGAGGTAGGATGTGGGCTGGGGGTCGACGGCGGGACAGGTGAGAACAAGGCCCATTGAGGAGGTTAGAAGCACCAGAGGAGCGGAGGGTGTGGGCTGGGATGGAGGAGATAGGAGGGGGCAAGGTGGAGAAGAGTTTGGAAGCCAATACTCAGGAGTTTTTGCTTGATTTGAAGGTTGCTAGGCAACCACTGGAGATTTTTGAGCTGGGGGAAGTGATATGCCCCGAGCATTTCTGTCGAAAGATCACCAGGGCAGCAGAGTGAAGTAGTGAAGAAACAAAGGGCAGAGTTGGAATTAGAACCCACGACCTTCTGACTCCCAAGTCCCTGCCACTAGGCCGTGCCAGATGGAAAAGAAAGGACTGATTTGATTTTATTGATGTTGTGAAGGTAGAACTGACAAGACTTGGTGACAGATAGAATATGTGGGTTGAATGAGACAGATGAGTTGAGGACAATACCTTAGGTTAGAGGTTTGTGAGACAGGGAGGATGATGGTGCTGTCTACAGGAATAGAAACGTCAGGGAGAGAATGGATCACGGGCTTGCATCAGAAGGCCATAGGTTCGAAATCTGGCTTCACCACCAGTCTGCTATGTGGCCTTGGGCAAGTCACTTCATTTTTCTGTGCCTCAGTTACCTCATTGTAAAATGGGGCTTGAGACTGGGAGCCCCACGTGGGACAGGAACTGTGTCCAATCTTATTTTGCTTGTATCTACCCCAGTGCTTGGAGAAGTAACGTGACTCAGCGGAAAGAGACCGGGCCTTGGAGTCAGAGGTCATGGGTTCATATCCCGGCTCCGCCAATTGTCAGCTGTGTGACTTCGGGTAAGTCACTTCACTTCTCTGTGCCTCAGTTACCTCATCTGTAAAATGGGGATGAAGACTGTGAGCCCCCCGTGGGACAACTTGTTCAACTTGTAACCTCCTCATCACTTAGAACAGTGATTTGCACATAGTAAACATTTAATAAATGCCATTATTTTTGAGAAGCAGCGTGGCTCAGTGGAAAGAGCATGGGCTTGGGAGTCAGAGGTCATGGGTTCAAATCCCAGCTCCACCACTTGTCTGCTGTGTGACTTTGGGCAAGTCACTTAATTTCTCTGTGCCTCAGTTACCTCATCTGTAAAATGGGGATTAAACTGTGAGCCCCATGTGGGACAACCTGATCACTTTGTATCCTCCCCTCCCCAGCACTTAGAACAGTGCTTTGCACATAGTAAGTGCTTAACACATGCCATCATTATTATCATGATTATTACAGTGCCTAGCACATAGTAAGGAGTTAACAAAGACCATTATTATTATTATTATTATTATTATTAGGGTTTGGGTGGGAGCCCTCTTCCCCCCTTCTGCCCATGCTTCACTTTGCTGCCCAGATTATTTTTCTAAAACATAATTCTGTGCCCAACAAATTATTCCACATAAACATTCAGTGTTTCAGTGGATGTCCATTGAAACAGCATGGCCTAGTGGAAAGAGCACAGACCTAGGAGTAAGAAGACCTGGATTCTAATCTGCTCAGTGACCTTGGGCAGGTCACTTAACTTCTCTGTACCTGTCCCCTCATCAACAAAATGGGGATTCAATATCTGTTCTCCCTGAAACTTAGACTAGGACCCCCATATCCAGACCTGTAATTTATTCATTTATATTAATATCTGTCTCCCCCCTCTAGACTGTAAGCTTATTGTGGGCAGGGAATGTGTCTGTGTATTATTGCATTATATTCTCCCAAGCACTTAGTACAGTGTTCTGCACACTGTAAGCTCTCACTAAGTAGGATTGAATGAATGAAGGGGGGACCTATTTATTTTCTATCTAACTCAGTGCTTGGTACAGTGCTTGGTACATAGTAAGCGCTTAACAAATAATAGTAATAATAATGGTATTTGTTAAGTGCTTACTATGTGCCAAGCACTGTTCTAAGCACTGATTTTAGCTGTGCTAATAATTCCATTATTATTATTATTATCATTATTATTATTATTATTATCCACCCCTGCATCAAACAGAAACTCCTCATCATTGGCTTAAAGACATTCAATCAGCCCTCCATGACTAGTCCTTGTTCCTTTCCTATCACAATCCAGCCCACACACTTTGCTCCTCTAATAATGATAATTATGGTATTTGTTATGCACTTACTATGTGCCAAGCACCAACCCACGCACTCTTTCCCCCCTTTTAAACTGTGAGCCCACTGTTGGGTAGGGACTGTCTCTATATGTTGCCAACTTGTACTTCCCAAGCGCTTAGTACAGTGCTCTGCACACAGTAAGCACTCAATAAATATGATTGATTGATTGATTTCCCAATCTCCTCTCTCTCCCTGTAGACACCTCCCTGCCCATCAATTCTCTCCTGTTCAGGACTCCTTCCCACTTCCCATCCAACAGATTATAGAGAAGCAGCGTGGCTCAGTGGAAAGAGCCCGGGCTTTGGAGTCAGAGGTTGTGGGTTCAAATCCCAGCTCTACCAATTGTCAGCTGTGTGACTTTGGGCAAGTCACTTAAGTTCTCTGGACCTCAGTTACCTCATCTGTAAAATGGGGATTAAGACTATGAGCCCCCCGTGGGACAACCTGATCACCTTGTCACCTTCCCAGCACTTAGAACAGTGCTTTGCACATAGTAAGTGCTTAATAAGTGCCATCATTATTATTACTACACTTCCCATCTTCAAAGCCCTACTTAAATCACATCTCTTCCAAGAGGCCTTCCCTGATTCATCTCTCGGGCTCCCACCCTACAACAGAGGACAACAGAATAAGTAAAGGAACAGTGGGTATTGAATCCCCATTTTGCAGATGAGGAAAGTGAGGCACAGAGAAGTGACTTGTCCAAGGTCATACAGCAGGTATGGATTAGAACCAAGCTCCGCTGACTCCCAGGCCTGTATTCTTTCTAGTAGGCCATGCTGCTTCCTCCCTGCTGTATGCTGTGTGACTTTGGGTAAGCCACTTCACTTCTCTGGGCCTCAGTTACCTCATCTGTAAAATAGGGATTTAGGCTGTGAGCCCCAAGTGGGGCAACCTGATTACCTTGTATCTACCCCAGCGTTTAGAACAGTGTAAGGGAAAGAGTAAGGGCTTAACAAATCCCATCAATATTATTATTATTAATTCAATGCCTGTCTCACTCTACCCACATGGAACAGGGGCTGGAGCCAATCTAGTCGTCTTGCATCCATCCCAGCTCTTAGCACAACATTCCAATCAATCAATCAATCAATCAATCACATTTATTGAGCGCTTACTGTGTGCAGAGCACTGTACTAAGCACTTGGGAAGTACAAGTCGGCAACACATAGAGACAGTCCCTACCCAACAGCAGGCTCACAGTCTAGAAGGGGGAGAAAGAGAACAAAACCAAACATACTAACAAAATAAAATAAATAGAATAGATATGTACAAGTAAGATAAATAAATAAATAAATAAATAGAGTAATAAATATGTACAAACATATATACATATATACAGGTGCTGTGGGGAAGGGAAGGAGGTAAGATGGGGGGATGGAGAGGGGGACGAGGGGGAGAGGAAAGAAGGGCTCATTCCAAGTGCTCAATAAATACCATGCTCGTTATTAATTAGTAGAAACGCTCCCAAGCTTCCAGGAGTTACTCTGTAAGACCCTGTCTTTTTCTGCCTGAATGATCAGCTTGACTACTTGTTTTCTCCTCAACTTCGAACACAATTGCACATGTGTCTGTCTGACTTTCTGTGTCGACCTCTTCACAGAACCGTGTGCTGGAACAATATAAAGCAAAATCAGAAAGGGACCGCCACGTCCAAACTTTCTAACAGCAATGGGGAATCTCCCAGCCAATAAATTCTGCAAGAGTCAAATGGAATAATGATTTACCATGACCTTATTTACGGTTGAGTCAACACATTTAATGAGTTTGAGGTTTCAGGGTTGAAAGATTGTTAAATGTGAATTCTGGAGCCATGTGTTTTATGATTCCTGACATTTGGAGGGTTATTCGTTAAGAACGTTTTCAAGTCTAATTGTTTCTGAAAACATACTAAAGACATAATAGATTTTGGAGTAGGAAAAAAAGACACCTCAAAGAAACATCAAAGGGAGTTTTTGGTTGGCAGGTTTTTATACATCACTGTTAAGAATGACAACTGAAATGAAGAAATCTAGGAAGGGGAAATGAGAAATGTTGAGATAATAAAGATGATTGCCAAGGAGGGAATACTATGATCCAAGCCCTGTACAAAGCACTGGGCAAGATACAAAATAATCATTTCACAGTTCTAGTCCCCATACTGGGCTCATGGTCTAAGAGTAGGGGAGAGCAGGTATTTTACCCTGCTTTTAGTTAACTGCAACCAATCGATAAATCAGTGGTATTTATTGAGATTTTACTATGCACAGAGCACTATACTAAATGCCTGGGAGAGTACAATACAAAAGAATTTCCAGTTTTTTGGTCTTAGTTTTCCTGCAATCTATTTGGAACATTGATCAGTGGTATTTATTGAGCTTTTACTGTGTGCAGAGCACTAGAGTGAGCAAATGGGAGAGTATTCTTCAAAAGAGCAGGTTGTGTTGTATTGCACTCTCCCATGTGCTTAGTACAGTGCTCTGCACATAGTAAAAGCTCAATAAATGTGATTAAATGAATGAAGCATAGACCATCCCTGCCCCAGAAGAGCTTAAAACCAAGAGGGGAGATAGATATTAAAATAAATTACAGAAGGAGGTCTACATAAATGCTGTGGGACTTGGGGATGATTAAATATTCAAGTGCTAAAGGGGAACATACTCGAGTGCACAGGCAACGCAGAGAGGAAGGAAATTAGCTTTTTCACTTCGAATGCATGGCTCAGTGGAAAGAGCCTGGGCTTTGGAATCAGAGGTCATGGGTTCAAATCCCAGATTCGCCAAGTGTCAGCTGTGTGACTTTGGGCAAGTCACTTCACTTCTCTGTGCCTCAGTTACTTCATCTGTAAAATGGGGATGAAGACTGTGAGCCCCCCGTGGGACAACCTGATCACCTTGCAACCTCCCCATCACTTAGAACAGTGCTTTGCATATAATAAGCTCTTAATAAATGCCATTGTTATTATTATTATTGTTGTTATTATTATTTTTCTTTTATTTGTTAAGCCCTTATTGTGTGCCAGATATGAGATAATCACACTGGACATAGTCTATGACCTACCTGAGTCCCGTAGTCTTAATTCCCATTTTATAGATGAAGGGAACTCAGAGAAGTTAAATGATCTGAGCAGAGTCAGAAAAGTGGAAGAGCTAGGATTAGAACCCAGGCCCTATGCTCTTTCCATTACTTATTCATTCAATCGTATTTATTGAGCGCTCACTGTGCGTTTCTCAGGCTTAGTCAGGGAAGGCCTCTTGGAGGAGAAGTGATTTAATAGGGCTCAATGAATTGTTTGTATTCAGTGTTTTCTGTACTTAGAGTCTATTTTAAGTTAGGTGGAAGAAAGGGGGAGGGAGACATTGATATAAATAAATTATAGGAATAATAAGGAATTTATATAGGAGACGCAGACATCACTTTTCACACCATTAGTTGTCAGTGTGGTTACTTTCTCCTCCTTCCTTCCACCTAACTTAAAACAGACTCTAAGTACAGAAAATGCTCAATATAGTCAATTCATTATTATAAACTAGCAGTGTGAGAAGTGATGTCTTCGTCTCATACATAAACTGTTAATTATTCCTATAATTTATTTACATCATCATCTAGCTTCCCCTTTAGAATGTAAGCTCATTGTAGGCATGGAACATGTCTACAAACTCTGCTACACTGTACTCTCTCAAATGATTAGTACAGTGCTCTACACACAGTGAGTGCTCAGTAACTTTGATTGCTTGATCATTCATTCATTGTCACACTTATTAAGTGCTTACTGTAAGCAGAGCACTGTTCTAATCAATCAATCAATCAATCGTATTTATTGAGAGCTTACTATGTGCAGAGCACTGTACTAAGCGCTTGGGTAGTACAAGTTGGCAACATATAGAGACATTCCCTACCCGATAGTGGGCTCACAGTCTAGAAGGGGGAGACAGAAAACAAAACCAAACACACTAACAAAATAGAATAGATATGTACAAGTAAAATAAATAAATAAATAGAGTAATAAATATGCACAAACATATATACATATATACAGGTGCTGTGGGGAAGGGAAGGAGGTCAGATGAGGGGGATGGAGGGGGGACGAGGGGGAGACGAAGGAAGGGGCTCAGTATGGGAAGGCCTCCTGGAGGAGGTGAACTCTCAGTAGGGCCTTGAATGCTAAGCATTTGGGAAAGAACAATACAACAATAAACAGTGATCAGTCAATGAATGGTATTTCTGAGTGCTTACTATGCTCAGAGTATTGCAATCTGTGCCTGGGAGAATACAATACAACAGATACAATCAGTGGACGTGTTCCCTTCCTGTAGGGAGCATGATTAAATAGTAGACCTACTGACTTTGCTCTGCTCAGAATTTTGGAAAATGGGCTAAAGAAAATCCACGTTTTCCTCTGTGGAAGCACAGTTCAAAGAGGTGAAATCAGCCAATAACTGGTGGATAAATATAATGCTTCAAGGAAATGTTCAATTGATTTCTGACTTGATTATGTTGTATCTGCCCCAGTGGTTAGTACAGTCCTTGGCCCATAGAAAGAACCAAACAGCACTGTCTAGTGGAAAAAGCAAAGGATGAAAGTCAGAGAGCCTGGGTTCTAATCCCGGGTCCACCACTCCTCTGCTGTGCGACCTTGTGCAAGTCACTTAACTTCTCTGTGTCTGTTTATTTCTGAAGAAGTAAATCAACACCTGCTCTCCCTCCAACTTAGACTGTAAAGCCCTGTAGAACAGAGTCTCTGTCCAACATGATTATCTCTTATCTACCCTAGCACTTAGTACAGTGCCTGGTACATAAATAAGTGCTTAACAGATACCATTAAAACCCAGAAAGATGATGATAATAATAATACGATTTGTGGTATTTCTTAAGCGCTTACTTTGTGCCGGGCATTGTACTAAGCACTGGGGTGGATCCAAGCAAATCGGGTTGGACACAGTCCCTGTCCCATATGGGGCTCACAGTCCCAGCCCCCATTTTACAGATGAGGGAATTGAGGCCCAGAGAAGTCAAGTGACTCGCTCACGGTCACAGAGCAGACAAGTGGCAGAGTTGGGATTAGAACTCATGGCCCATAATTATAGATCGATTACGTCTCCTACCAATTCACTGGTCCAAGAAGGAGTTCAATCCTTAGGTTAAAGAACAGCCCAGAAGCAAAAACGAATCCTTCGTACTTTATGCTTCCTAAACAAAATCTGACAAGTTACAGGGGCTTGTGAAGGAAGAGAAACAGCACTAAGTTGCTGTAATGTTTGAGAAACACGAGTACCATTTAAGCATCCTGTGCACTCAGAAATCCCCAAAGTGAATGCTTCACACCGAAAACAATATCCGAAAAGCGTATTTCACATGTTTTATGACTTCTTCACTTTTGGATGAAGTTCCCCAGCGCCCTAACGACACTTTGATTTATCCAGCGAACAAGACAGTCGTTCTCCTTCCTCTAGGTGTGTGATAAATGACCCTCCTCCCTGCTGCAGGCATCAGTCAGAAATGTACCTCCCCAACGGCAGGATCTGTCCAAAGACGCTATCACTGAGGAGAAGGATCTCCTCTCAAATGGTAAAAGGGAAACTTGGGTTCCGCAAATGAATTAATCATTTAAACATTTTATATTGGTTCAGCACCTAATAGGGACAAGGCCCTGTACTGGAGAAGCAGTGTTGCTCAGTGGAAAGAGCCCAGGCTTTGGAGTCAGAGGTCATGGGTTCAAATTCCTCATGGGCCAATTGTCAGCTGTGTGACTTTGGGCAAGTCACTCAATTTCTCTGTGCTTCAGTTACCTCATCTGTAAAATGGGGGTGAAGACTGTGAGCCTCCCATGGGATAACCTGATCACCTCCCTAGCACTTAGAACAGTGCTTTGCACATAGTAAGTGCTTAATAAATGCCATTATTATTTATTATTACTGAGCTCTTGGAAAAGTATGGTGGATGGAGGAGACATGAGTCTTGACCTCGAAGGTTTCAGTCTAGCGAGGGAAGGCTGATCTTCAAATGAATTCATTCATTCATTCATTCAATCGTATTTATTAAGCACTTACTATGTGCAGTGCACTGTACTAAGCACTTGGGAAGTACAAGCTGGCAACATGTAGAGATGGTCCCTACCCAACAACGGGCTCACAGTCTAGAATTGTAAGTAGGTAGAAGCAACAGAGTTTAATGATGTCAACCTGTTGTTGGGTAGGGACCTTCTCTATATGTTGCCAATTTGTACTTCCCAAACGCTTAGTACAGTGCTCTGCACACAGTAAGCTCTCAATAAATACGTTTGAATAAATGAATGAATGACAGTGTACCGGAGGAAGGTTCTTTCATTCATTCATTCAATCATATTTATTGAGCGCTTACTGTGTGCAGAGCACTGTATTAAACTGTTGGGGTAGCACAAAATAACAATAAACAAATATATTCCCTGCCCACATTGAGCTTATAGTGTAGGAAGAGGGGCAGATATCAATAGAAATTGATAAATGGGTGATATGGACATAAGTGGTGTGGGGCTGAGGGGGGATGAAAAAAGGGAGGAAGTCAGGGCAACATAAAAGGGAGCGGGAGAAGAGGCAAGAAGGGTTGAGTCTGGGAAGGCCTTGGGGAGAGTGGTGATGCAGAAATGCTGAAATGACAGTGGATGGGAGAAATAGAACCTGGAGATGAGACAATAATAATGATAATTCTGATATTTGTTAAGCACTTACTATATGCCAGGCAACGTACGAAGCTCCAGGGTAGATACAAACAAATTGGTTCTGACGCAGTCCCTGTCCCACATCCCCATTTTATAGATGAGGTAACTGAGCCCCAGAGAAGTGAAGTGACTAGCCCAAGGTCACACAGCAGACAAGTGGCGGAGCCGAGATTAGAAACCCCGACCTTCTGACTCCCATGTCTGTGCTCTATCAACTATGCCATGCTGCTGAGATCATGGAAGGCTTCCTGGAGTAGATGGAATTTCAGGAGGGAATTGAAGGTAGAGCAGCTGTGTAAAAAAAGGAAACTCTTATCATTGGCTTTAAAGCACTCAACCTCCATTCCCCCTCCTACCTTACCTCTCTGATTGTCTACTACAGCCCAGCATGCACACTCTGCTCCTTTAGTTCCAGCTAAGTGTTTAGTACAGTGCTCTGCACACAGTAAGTGCTCACTAAATACGATTGAATGAATGAGTAATAATAACAATAATAATAATTGCTTTTGTTAAGTGCTTACTATGTGCAAAGCACTGATCTAAGCACTGAGGGGATACAAGGTGATCAAGTTGTCCAACGTGGGGCTCACAATCTTAATCCCCATTTTGCAGATGAGGTAACTGAGGCTCAGAGAAGTTAAGTGACTTGCCCAAGGCCACACAGCAGACATGTAGCAGAGCCGGGATTAGAACCCATGACCTCTGACTCCCAAGCCCGGGCTCTGTCCACTGAGCCAGGTTGCTTCTCTTGAAGCATTCATTCTTGAATGAATGAATGAATGAATGAATGAATAATATGTATCTCGTGGCTCAGTGGAAAGAGCACGGGCTTTGGAGTCAGGGGTCATGGGTTCGAATCCTGGATCCGCCACATGTCTGCTGTGTGACCTTGGGCAAGTCACTTAACTTCTCAGAGCCTCAGTTACCTCATCTGTAAAATAGGGATGATAACTGTGTGCCCCACGTGGGACAACCTGATCACCTTGTATCCCCCCAGTGCTTAGAACAGTGCTTTGCACATAGTAAGCACTTAAATGCCATTATTATTATTATTATTATTATCATTATTATTATGTATCTCTATCTCATCTGTCTCACCTCCGACCCCTAGCCCACATCCTGTCTCGGGGTCTGGAAATCCCTCTCTCTTCAGATCTGAAAGACGATCCCTTGCCCCACCTTCAAAGTCTTATTAAAAGCACATCTCCTCCAAGAAGCCTTCCCTGACTAATCGCTCATTTCCTTGTCTTCCTCTCCCTTCTGCATCACCCTTGCACTTGGATTTGTACCTTTTATTTACCCACTCTCAGTCCCACAGCACTAATGTCCCAATTCAAAATTAATTTTAATGTCTGCCTCCCTCTCTGGTAATATTAATGTTCATGGCATTTTTAAAGCACTTACTATGTGCCAGGTACCATTCTAATCACTGGGGTGGGTACAAGCAAAGCGTGTTGGACACAGTCCCTGTCCCCGGTGGAGCTAATGGTCTCAAACCCCATCTTGCAGAAGAGGTAAATGAGGCCCAGAGAAGCAAAGTGACTTACCCAGGGTCACACAGGAGACATCTCCTTTCTGATCTCTCAACCTCCTGTCTCTCCCCACTTCAGTCTATACTTCACTCTGCTACCCAAATTATCTTTGTACAGAAACACTCTGGGCGTGTCACCCCCCCACCTCCTCAAAAGTCTCCAGGGGTTGCCTAGCAACCTCCATATCAAGCAAAGACCCCCTCACTATTGGCTTCAAAGCTGCCCATCCCCTCGCCCCCTCTTACCTCCCCTCCCTTCTCTCCTTCTCCAGCCCAGCCTGCACCCTCCGCTCCGCTGCCACCGCTAACCTCCTCACTGGGCCTCATTCTGTCCTGTCCCGCCGTCGACACCTGGCCCATGTCCTGCCTCTGGCCTGGAACGCCCTCTCTCCTCACATCCACCAAACAATCATACTTCCCCCCTTCAAAACCTCCTCCAGGAGGCCTTCCCAGACTGAGCCCCCCTTTTCCTCTGCTCCTCCTCCTTCTCCTCCACATCTCCCCGACTTCCTCCCTCTGCTCTACTCCCTTCCCTGCTCCACAGCACTCGTGTATATTTGTACATATTTATTATTCTATTTATTTTATTCATGATGTATATATATATATATATATCTATAATTTTATTTATATTGATGCTATTGATGCTTATCTACTTGTTTTGCTTTGTTCTGTTGTCTATCTCCCCCCTTCTAGACTATGAGCCCATTGTTGGGTAGCGATTGTCTCCATTTGTTGCTGAATTGTACTTTACAAGTGCTTAGTACAGTGTTCTGCACACCATAAGTGCTCTATAAATTCAATTGAATGAATGAATGAAGTGGCCCTGCCAGGATTAAAACCATGACCTTCTGACTCTCAGGCCCGTGTTCTATCCACTACGCCATGCTGCTTCTCTAGACTGTAATCTCCTTGGGGGCAGGAAACCTGACTACCAACTCTGTTGTACTGCATTCATTCATTCATTCAATCGTACTTACAGAGCGCTTACTGTGTGCAGAGCACTGTACTAAGCGCTTGGGAAGTACAAGTTGGCAACATATAGAGACGGTCCCTACCCAACAGTGGGCTCACAGTCTAGAAGGGGAAGACAGAGAACAAAACAAAACATATTGATAAAATAAAATAAATAGAATATGTACAAGTAAAATAAATAGAGTAATAAATACGTACAAACATATATACATATATACAGGTGCTGTGGGGAAGAGAAGAAGGTAAGGCGGGGTGGGGGGAATGGAGAGGGGGAGGAGGGGGAGAGGGAGGAAGCACTCTCCCAAGTGCTGAGTACAGTGTTTTGCACACAATAAAGGCTCAGTAAATACCAGGGATTGATTGATTCAATCAATCAATCAATTGTATTTATTGAGCGCTTACTATGTGCAGAGCACTGTACTAAGCGCTTGGGAAGTACAAATTGGCAACACATAGAGACAGTCCCTACCCAACAGTGGGCTCACAGTCTAAAAGGAGGAGACAGAGAACAGAACCAAACATACTAACAAAATAGAATAAATAGGATAGAAATGTACAAGTAAAATAAATAAATAAATAAATAAATAGAGTAATAAATATGTACAACCATATATACATACATACAGGTGCTGTGGGGAAGGGAAGGAGGTAAGATGGGGGGATGGAGAGGGGGACGAGGGGGAGAGGAGGGAAGGGGCTCAGTCTGGGAAGGCCTCCTGGAGGAGGTGAGCTCTCAGCAGGGCCTTGAAGGGAGGAAGAGAGCTAGCTTGGCGGAGGGGCAGAGGGAGGGCATTCCAGGCCCGGGGGATGACGTGGGCCAGGGGTCGACGGCGGGACAGGCGAGAACGAGGTACAGTGAGGAGATTAGCAGTGGAGGAGCGGAGGGTGCGGGCTGGGCAGTAGAAGGAGAGAAGGGAGGTGAGGTAGGAGGGGGCGAGGTGATGGACAGCCTTGAAGCCCAGGGTGAGGAGTTTCTGCCTGATGCGCAGATTGATTGGTAGCCACTGGAGATTTTTGAGGATTTTTGATTGATTAAGGGAGAGGGAGAACAATAGAAAATGGGTGTGGAGAAGGGTAGGTTGAAGACCCTGGCCTCTATACAGTGCTGCTCTCAATTTTTCCGGCAATATCTCAAGAAGAGATCTCTCATGTGCTCTCAAAATCTACTTTCTCTGCCTCTACTCCCTTCAAAACTCACCACCTCCCTTCTTCCCTCTTTGACTGCCATTGTCAACCATTCTCTATCCAACAGCTTCTTCCCCACTGCTTTCAAACAATTTCAGGTCTCCCCTATCCTTGGCCCCACAAACTCCCCTAAGTGATCGCCTCATCTCCCTCTTACCCTTCATCTCCAAACTCCTCAAGTGAGTCATCTACACCCGCTGTTTCAAATTCCTCTCTTCCACCTCCTCCCTTAACTCTCTCCGATCTGGCTTCCATGTCCTTCACTCCACAGAAGCTGCCCTCTCAAAGGTCACCAATGATCTCCTTCTTGTCAAGTCCAGCGGCCTCTACTCCATCCTAATCCTCCTCATCCACTCAGCTGCCTCCGGCACTTCAGACCACCCCCTTCTCCCGGAAATTTTATCCAACTATGGTTTCCCCATCACTGCCGTCTTTTGGTTCTCCTCCTACCTCTCTGATTGCTCTTTCCTAGCGCTTAGAACAGTGCTTCCCACATAGTAAGTGCTTAACAAATACCATTATTATCATTTATTAATCTCTTTTGCAGCCTTCTCCTCTGACACTCCCTTCCTTCCACAGTGGAGGTCCTGTGAGTCCGTTTTTGGGTAGGGACCGTCTCTATATGTCACCAATTTGTACTTCCCAAGCGCTTAATACAGTGCTCTGCACACAGTAAGCGCTCAATAAATACGATTGAATGAATGAATGAATGAGGAGTGGTGAAGCAGCAATGCAATTAGCATCATGATAATAATAATAATTCTGCTATTTGTTAAGCACTTAATATGTGCCAGGCACTGCCCTGGGTCAATGCAAGCAAATCAGGTTGGACACAGTCCCTGTTTCACATGGGCCTCACTGTCTTAATCCCCATTTTACAGATGAAGGAATTGAGACATAAAGAAATGAAGTGACTAGCCCAAGGTCACCCAGCAAACATGTGATGGAGCCGGGATTAGAACCCACTTCCTCTGATTCCCAGACCTGGGTTCTTTCCACTAGGCCATGCTAGGAACAGGCAACTATTGAGTCTCCATCTTCCAGATGAAGACACTAAGGCTCAGAGAGGTTAAGTGAGTCCCCAGAGGTCACACAGCAGAGCAGGGGCATTACTAGGTCTCCAGAATCCCAGCCCCATGTGCTTTCCGCTCAATCACATTGCCTTCAGACCTCACTCTTTTGGGTCAAACACAGCAGAATGACCTTGTGGAGCCAAGGCTACAGTCACAAATAATAATAATAATCAATGAAGTCATCTTCTGGTAACTACAGTCCCTCTAGACTGAAAGCTCATTAAGGGCAGCAAACATGTCTACCAACTCTGTTGAAGTGGACTTTCCCAACCGCTTAGTGCAGTGCACGCACGCAGTAAGCACTCAATACCACTGATTGGTTCCAGACTCAAATTCTGGATAAATTATTTAGAGTCAGTCAGTGTCAATGAGCAGGGAAATGCAATTTCTGGCTAAGATTCAGGGAGCTGAAATGTGGTTGGAAGAGATTTGATGGAACACTTGATTTCAGCAGTTTTGAGTCAACACTACACACCTCAAAAATGAATGAAATGCCTTTCAGTTAAACAACGTGAAGAATTACATACAAACACAGTATTGAGGTTTCATCTTGCATATGGATATGTTTACTACCGGTGACATTTTAGTCTGTTTTGGCATGTGAAATATTTGACTTCTCCCATTTCCACAGCTTCCGACTGTGGCAGCGTGCAAACATTCAGTATTTCATAGTTCATTTGTCATGCATTCCCACGGGAATAGTCCTAATGTGGATAGTTTCTAGATTTACATGTTCTGAAGGAGGACACCTCATTCCACTCGGAGAATTCCAATGTGGAAAGGACGACACTATTTTCAAAGCCATCTCTGTATGAGGTTTTTCTCTATCAATCAATCATCTATTGTAAACTGTAAACTCTTTATGAGTAGGGTTGCAACTACCAACTCCGTTGTGTTGTATATTCACAATGCCCAGTACAGCACCCAGAATACAGTATCACTCAATAAATATAATTAAGTACTTGGGAAAATACAATAAGAGTTAACAGGTGTTACTGTAGACTATAGATAATAATAATGATGGTATTTATTAAGTGCTTACTATGTGCCAAGCACTGTTCTAAGCCCTGGGGTGGATACAAGATAATCAGGTTGTCCCACACGGGGCTCGCTGTCTTAATCCCCTTTTTACAGATGAGTTAACTGAGTCACAGAGAAGTTAAGTGGCTTGCCCATGGTCACACAGCAGACAAGTGGCAGAGCCAGGATTAGAACCCACATCCTCTGACTCCCAAGCCCGGGCTCTTTCCATTAAGCCAAGCTGCTTTTGTGTCTACCAACCAAGAACCTGAGCTGTTTACAGGAAATGCCAATATATTTTCTATAAGGAATATGTCTGTTTATGTTTATATTGTACTCTCCCAAGCACTTAGTACAGTTCTCCATCCACAGTGAGGGCTCCATAAATACCACTGATAAAATGTTGTGATCCCTTTTTCCTCTCCTCCTCCCCATCCCCCCAGCCCTACCTCCTTCCCCTCCCCACAGCACCTGTATATATGTTTGTACAAATTTACTACTTTATTTATTTTACTTGTACATATTTACTATTCTATTTATTTTGTAAATGATGTGCATTTAACTTTAATTCTATTTGTTCTGACGACTTGACACCTGTCCACATGTTTTGTTTTGTTGTCTGTCACCCCCTTCTAGACTGTGAGACCACTGTTGGGTAGGAACCATCTCTATATGTTGCCGACTTGTACTTCCCAAGCACTTAGGACAGTGCTTTGCACACAGTAAGTGCTCAATAAATACGATTGAATGAATGAATGAATCCCTCTCCTTGTTGATCTGGTTAGTCTGTCACGAACCTGGTCAGAAGGATTTGGGTTCTAATCCCAGCTCTGCCACTGGTCTGCTGTGTGACCTCGGGCAAGTCAAGCGCTTAGTACAGTATTCTATTTATTTTATTTTGTTAGTATGTTTGGTTTTGTTCTCTGTCTCCCCCTTTTAGACTGTGAGCCCGCAGTTGGGTAGGGACTGTCTCTATATGTTGCCAACTTGTACTTCCCAAGTGCTTAGTACAGTGCTCTGCACACAGTAAGCGCTCAATAAATCCGATTGAATGAAGTCACTTCACTTCTCTGGGCCTCAGTTACCTCATCCGTAAACTGGGGATTGAGACTGCGAGCCCCATGTGGGACAGGGACTGTGTCCAACCCGATTTGCTTGGATCCACCCCAGCGCTTAGTACAGTGACTGGCACGTAGTAAATGCTTAACAAATACCACAATTATTATTATTATCATTATTTATTGAGTGCTTACTGCGTGCAAACCACTGTATTAAGAGCTTGGGAGAGTAGAATGCAACTACAAACAGACACCTACCTTATTGACAGAAAGTATATTGGAATGTCCTGAAAACAACTCAGGTTCTTAGCCCAGGCTGTCTCTGCCTTGGGCTTGCTGAGGGATCTTGGGGAACCCATGTCATTTCTGGTTTTATAGCTTACAAAATCGAGGTGACAGACATTTCCCCAGCTAGGGACATGAAGGCTGGCCTGTCACTTATAATGAAAGTCCAATAGCACCATCTTAAAACCTAAAATAGAAACACCAATTGCACCTGAATGGCAAATGTGGCCACCCCAGAGTGGTCTCCTGGAGAGAACACCAGAGTGCAAGTCAGGAGACTTGCCCACAGCACCTGTATATATGTATATATGGTTGTACATATTTATTACTCTATTTATTTATTTATTTATTTATTTATTTTACTTGTACGTTTCTATCCTATTTATTTTATTTTGTTGGTATGTTTGGTTCTGTTCTCTGTCTCCCCCTTTTAGACTGTGAGCCCACTGTTGGGTAGGGACTGTCTCTATGTGTTGCCAATTTGTACTTCCCAAGCGCTTAGTACAGTGCTCTGCACATAGTAAGCGCTCAATAAATACGATTGATTGATTGAGGTTCATTCATTCAATCGTATGTATTGAGCGCTTACTCTGTGCAGAGCACTGTACTAAGCACTCCAGGTCACTGGATTGCTGTGTGACCTTGTTCAAGTCATTTAACCTCTTTGAGACTGTTTCTATCCCGGCTCCATCATCATCATCAATCGTATTTATTGAGCGCTTACTGTGTGCAGAGCACTGTACTAAGCGCTTGGGAAGTACAAATTGGCAACATATAGAGACAGTCCCTGCCCAACAGTGGGCTCACAGTCTAAAAGACTGTGGCTCCACCACTTGTCTTGTGGCTCAGTAGAAAGAGCCTGGGCTTGGGAGCCGGAGATCATGGGTTCTAATCCCAACTCCACCACATGTCTCCTGTGTGATCTTGGGCAAGTCACTTAACTTCTCTGAGCCTCAGTTACCTCATCTGTAAAATGGGGATGAAGACTGTGAGCCCCACGTGGGACAACCTGATCACCTTGTATTTCCCCCAGCGCTTAGAACAGTGCTCTGCACCTAGTGAGTGCTTAACAAATGACATCATTATTATGATTATTTCAACCACAGAGTGGTCTCAAGGAGAGAACACCAGATTGCAAGTCAGGAAATTCATTCAATCAATCAAATTATTGAGTGCTTACCATGTGCAGAGTACTGTACTAAGCACCCCAGATCACTGGGTTGCTGTGTGACCTTGTGCAAGTCATTTAACCTCTCTAAGACTGTTTCTATCCCGGCTCCGCCACTTGCCTTGTGGCTCAGTGGAAAGAGCCTAAGCTTCGGAGTCAGAGGTCATGGGTTCTAATTCCAGCTCCGCCACTTATCAGCTGTGTGACTTTGGGCAAGTCATTTAACTTCTCTGGGCCTCAGTTACCTCATCTGTAAAATGGGGTTTAAGAATGTGAGCTTCACGTGGGACAACCTGATCACCTTGTATCCCCCCCAGTGCTTAGACAGTGCTTTGCAAATATTATCATTATTATTATTATTATTATTATTATTATTATTATTGTTGTTGTCTGCTGTGTGGCCTTGGGCAAGTCACCTCGCTTCTCTGTGCCTCAGTTACCTCATCTGTAAAATGGGGATTAAATCTGGAGCTCCACACGGGGCAATCTGGTTACCCTGTAGGTACCCCAGCATGTAGAACAGTGTGAGGCACATAGTAAGCACTTAACAAATACCATTATTATTATTGTTATTATTATTATTATTATTCCCTATAAAATTGAGATTACAGATTTTGGGCAGTGTCGGATCTGATCATTTTCTGTCCACCCTAATACCAAGTAATAATAATGATAATAATAATAATGTTGGTATTTGTTAAATGCTTACTATGTGTAAAGCACTGTTCTAAGTGCTGGGGCAGATGTTAGCTTATTAGGTTGGACACAGTCCCTGTCCCACCTGGGGCTCACAGTCTTAATCCCCATTTTGCAGATGAGATCACTGAGGCACAGAGAAGTGAAATGATATGCACAAGGTCACACAGTAGACAAGTGGCTGAGTCAGGATTAGAACCCAGGTCCTTCCAATTCCTAGGCCCAGGCTCTATCCACTAGGCCAAGCTGCTTTCCATAGAACATAGTAAGTCCTTTATCTATGCCATAATTTTTAGCAAGTCTGCTAATTCTATTGCATGCTCCAAAGCAATTAAGTAGCCTGCTCTGAGCATAAATATGCTCAATAAGTATAATGATTTATTGACTGGGTTTTGAAGTGCTTGATGAAAATATCAATTGGAAAGGTGTTGGCCAACTCATGCTGGTTGTGAGAAACTCTCAGACTTGTGAATGTGTTTTTCCTGCTCTGTTTTGTTGCACATTGTTGCACAGGGACATCAGTGTGACAGAGTAGAGATTAGAGAGAAATTAAAGTCAAGCTGGACACATGTTCATTTGTAATTTATTTATGATAATAATAATAATTATGGTACTTTTTTATGGTATTTGTTAAGTGCTTGCTATTGGCCAGTGATGGGGTAGAAACAAGATAATCAGGTTTACTACCAGAGGCATTTTATTCTGCTTTGGCATGTGAAATATTTGACTTCTCCAATTTCCAACGCTTCCAACTGTGACAACGTGTGAACATTCAGTATTTCATAGATCATTTGTCATGCATTCCCGCTGGAATAGTCCTCATGTGGACAGCTTCCAGATTTACATGTTCTGGAGGAGAACACCTCATTTCAGAGAATTTTCAATATGGAAAGGACGACAGTATTTTCAAAGCCATCCCTTTATGAAGTTCTTCCTCTATCAATCAATCACCCATCATGGACTGCAAGCTCTTTGTGGGCAGAGATCTTGTCCATTCCAACTCTGTTATACTGTACTCTCCCAAGCCATTGGAGGTCTGTGAAGAGTGAGGAAATGTGTGCACAAAGCGTTTGGTACAGTGCTTTGTGCATAGTGAGCGCTTAATAAATGCGATTGAATGAATGTTTTCTAAAACCAAGGCAGAAGGATGAAGTAGAGTGGTGAGGCAAGGAGGCTGTTGACAGAGTGACCGCTTGATTCCATGATGGTTTGGATGGAGAAGAAAGTATGGATTCTGGAAATGTCGAGGAGGAACTGACAGGATTGTGCCTACCTATGCTATTGAATTGTACTCTCGCAAGCGCTTAGTTAAGTGCTCTGCACTAATAAATACCCTGGATGGATCCACTGATTTTTTTGATATTCACCAAAATGTTAATATGCAATATACAGGGGGTTGGCATTTTGGTCCTGGGTTTACTTCAAGAGTATTACTTAGACTGTGAGCTACATGCTCTGATGTAATAAATAATCATAATGACAGTATTTGTTAAGCACTTACTATATGTCAAGCACTGTTCTAAGCACTGGGGTAGATACAAGCTAATCAAGTTGGACACAGTCCCCGTCTCTTAAGGGGCTCATGGCCTTAATCTCCATTTTACAGATGAGGTAACTGAGGCATAAAGAAGCCAAGTGACTTGCTCAAGGTCTGGAGCCAGGATTAGAACCCAGGTCCTTCTGACCTAGGCCTATGCTCTAGCCACATGGCCATGCTTCCCACTTGTTCCTATCCTCGTGCTTAAAGCAGTGTAAAGCAGTGTTTGGCACATAGTAAGTGCTTAACAAATGCCATTAAAAACAAACAAAAAGAGTCCCGATCAAAAAAATGGCTTCAGAATTGTTGGTATACAACTTGCTTTTCCCAACAGCTGAATTCACTAATGAGGCAAGCTGACAGACACTGAAAAGCTTTGTAGCAAGACTTTGGCACCAAGAGCTGTTCGTATTATGCTTGGTGGCTTTGGCTGTTAAGTTACCGTAGGAAAAAGACAAAGTCACTTCCCACCTGCTCAGTGGCAAGATAAAATGTGAAATTTAAGCCATTAAATTATTCTGAAAGCAGTGGAGCAGGTGGCTAATGGCTTAGGTGGCAGCTGGTAGCTTTTGAATCTTTGTATTCGCTGCTGATTTATAAAACTGGAATTCAGAGTCACCAACTTATAATTTTACCTCTGTACTTGAATGCTTGAAAAATTGTGGGAAAAGAAAAGAATGTCAATCCTGTAGTTCTATTGAGAAAGAAATGCAGTCCTTCCCTTATTTTATCAGAAGGAGAAATTATAAAGTTGTGTTGGGTTTAAGTTCCATTGCGTTGGGAAGGTTCAAATTTCTTAGTTATAAAAAAGTGACTATCGAAATGTCTCCTTGAGATAGTCCAACCAAAAATTCTAATTCTCCTAGAAAGATGTTTCTAGAAGTACTCTCCTTTTCCTATACAATCTGTAGATTATACAGTCCTCTGGACGGTAAATTTGTCATGGGCAGGGAATGTATCTGCTAATTCTGCAGTATTAAACTCTCCCGGGCGCTTAGTAAGGTGCTCAAAAAAAACCACGACTGATTGGTGTTAGTCTAAAGATCTTGAGTGTGGGAGAATCATTTGCACTGTAGATCTAGAAGGTCATTTCTATTTATTGAGCTCCTATTGTGTGCAGAGTACTAAACCTAACACATGAGAGAGGGCAATAGACTTAGTAGATATCATCCCTGATCTCGAGGGTTTTACAGTGTGTAAAGGAAGACAGTTCCTAAAATACAATACTGATAGGATAATGTAATAGAGTTGAAAGAAATGAAATGCTACAGGGAGGAAGTGAGATCACAGGAAATGCTGAAAGGGGAGATGGTAAAGACGTTTAATGGCTAATCAGGGAAAGCAGAATTGTTATTTCAAAAAGGGCTCAAAGATGGGAAGACCAGGGATCCACCAAATGTGAAGAGGGAGAAAATTCCAGGAACGGGAAGGACACAGGAAAGGCCCAGGCTGAGCCCCCCTTTTCCTCTGCCCCTCCTCCCCTCCCCATCGCCCTTACTCCCTCCCTCTTCTCTACCCCCTCTCCCTGTCCCACAGCATATCTATTAGCTATTATTCTATTTCTGTTATTCATGTGTATATATCTGTAATTCTATTTATTTATATGGATTCTATTGATTCCTGTCTACTTGCTTTGTTTTTTTGTCTGTGTCTCCCCTTCTAGACTGTGAGCCCGTTGTTGGGTAGGGATTGTCTCTATCTGTTGCTGAATTGTACTTTCCAACAGCTAAGTACAGTGCTATGCACACAGTAAGTGCTTAATAAATGCAATTGAATGAATGCCTCACCACGCCTCGTTCTCACCTGTCCTGCCATCAACCCCCAGTCCACGTCCTTCCCCTGGCCTGGAATGCCTTCCCACCACACATCCGCCAAATTAGCTCTCTTCCTCCCTTCAAAACCCTCCTGAGAGCTCACCTCCTCCAGAAGGTCTTCCCAGATTGAGCCCTCTTTTTCTTCTCCTCCTCCCCATCCCCCCCGCCCTACCTCCTTCTCCTCCCCACAGCACCTGTATATATGTTTGTACAGATTTATTACTCTATTTATTTTACCTGTACATGTTTACTATTCTATTTATTTTGTTAATGATGTGCATCTAGCTTTATTTCTGTTTATTCTGATAACTTGACAACTGTCCACACGTTTTGTTTTGTTGTCTGTCTCCCCCTTCTAGACTGTGAACCCGTTGCTGGGTAGGGACCGTCTCTACATGTTGCCGACTTGTACTTCCCAAGCGCTTAGTACAGTGCTCTGCACACAGTAAGCACTCAATAAATATGATTGAATGAATAATGGGCCCTATATGATTTACTCATCTGTAAAATAGGGATACAATTTCTGCTTTCCTGAGCCCCATGTGACACAAGGACTTTGCCACTATATTTGTAATAATAATAATAATTATGGTATTTGTTAAGCATTTACTGTGTGCCAGGAACTGTACTAAGCGCTGGAGTAGATACAAGCAAATCGGGTTGGACCCAGTCCCTGTCCAACTTGGGGCTCACAGTCTTAATCCCCATTTTACAAATGAGGGAACTGAAGCCCAGAGAAGTGACGTGACTTGCCCAAGGTCACACAGCAGACAGGTGGTGCAACTGGGATGAGAACCCCTGACCTTCTACTCCCAGGCCTGGGCTCTATCCACTCTGCCGTGCTGCTGCTCTATATGCTTAAGTCATCTCAGTATGTTGCCAACTTGTACTTCCCAAGCGCTTAGTACAGTGCTCTGCACACAGTAAGTGCTCAATAAATACGATTGATTGATTGATTGATGACAGGTTTCCTGTTTGCTAATCTATGGCTCCAATGACAAATGAAATATTGCCAGGAAATCTTCACCTTTGGGTACACCTAATTAAAACAGCTGTTTATGACCTGCTTCTCCCACCCTCTCCTCTGGTTCTCCCAGGGAGGATATGATTGGTGGAAAATTATTCCAATTATTAATAACATAAATAATAATAATAATAATAATAATGGTATTTGTTAAGCACTTACTATATGCCAAGCACTGTTCTAAGCTCTAGGGGGATACAAGGTAATCAGGTTGTCCCATGTGGGGCTCACAGTCTTAATCCCCATTTTACAGATGAGGGAACTGAGGCACAGAGACGTTAATAATGATAATAATGGTATTTGTTATGTGCACAAGTGCCAAGCACTGTGTTAAGTGACTTGCCCAAACTCATACAGCTGACAAGTGCTGGAGTTAGGATTAGAACCCATGACCTCTGACTCCCAAACCAGTGTTCTTTCCACTGAGCCACGCTGCTTTTCATAATAATAATAATAATAATTATAATAATAATGCTGATGATAATGATGGTAGAATATGTTAAAAGTGTTTACTGTGTGCCAGGCAGGATTCTAAGCATTGAGGTGGATACAAGCAAATCAGGTTGGACACAGTCTCGATCCCCATTTTACAGATGAGGTAACTGAGGCTCAAAGAAGTGATGTGACTTGCCCAAGGTCACACAGCAGACAAGTGGCAGAGCTGGGATTGAGTCCTTAATGACAGTGACAAGCTCCCCTCTGGTTCTAATCCCAGGAGGGTGGGCAGGGTGGCCATTCAGTCCCCACTCTCTGTTGCTTCTCAGGCTGCTGAGAAGCAGCATGGCCTAGTGGCTTGAGCACAGGTCTGGGAATAAGAAGGACCTGGATTCTAATCCTGCACCGCCACGTCCCTGCTGTGTGACCTTGTGAAAGTCACTTCACTTCTCTATACCTCACCTGAAAAATGGGGATTAATACTGTGAGCCCCACTTGGGACGGGGACTGTGTCCAACCTGATCATCTTATATCTATCCTAGCATTTAGTACAGTGCCTGGCACATAGTAAACATTTAAGAAATACCACAAAAAATGGCATCAGATCTGTGCTCTTTTCTCAGCAAAAGCAAAAACCCTGGAAAGGGCAAGATCAGAAGCAGCATGGTTCAGTGGAAAGAGCACAGGGTTTGGAGTCAAAGGTCATGGGTTCAAATCCCAGCTCCGCCAATTGTCAGCTGTGTGACTTTGGGCAAGTCACTTAATTTCTCTGTGCCTCAATGCCCTCATCTGTAAAATGGGGATTAAGACTGTGAATCCCCTGTGGGACAACCTGATCACCTTGCAACTTCCCCTGCGCTTAGAACTGTGCTTTGCACATAGTAAGCGCTTAATAAATGCCATCATTATTATCAGAAACAGCAGGAAATTGGGGGTAGGAGACGGCATTTGGATGCCACTGTAGGAGTTTGGGGTGGATGGTATTTTTCTCCCCTTTCAAGCCTGGTGGAGTGTCAATACCTTGGAAAGCCCCCAAACAGACTCCAAACAAGTGGGAAGGCAAGGTGATAATATTCTCCACTGCCCACTCAAGGACGAGACCCATTTTTTATTCTCACAAGCCTTGGAGGTGAGTCTCTCACTCACTCAGGAACCCAGTTTCCAAATCCAGGAAAACCGGGGGTAAACTGGTGGTCTCCAGGGAGGTGGTCCAGGGTTGGAAGGGGCAGCAAAAGCCCTGATCCTCTTGTTCTGATGACTTGACACCTGGCCACATGTTGTGTTTTGTTGTCTGTCTCCCCCTTCTAGACTGTGAGCCCACTGTTGGGTAGGGACCGTCTCCATATGTTGCCAACTTGTACTTCGCAAGCACTTAGTACAGTGCTCTGCACCCAGTAAGTGCTCAATAAATACGATTGAATGAATGAATGAATGAATGACCACCTCTCCCGACCCAGCCCCTTTTCAGGAGGAATCTGGTAATCAGTTCATTTGAGAATGTGAATAATTGCTTTGTAAAACCACCTCAAACACCACTGATACCTTGGGGAACTCGCCAAACTTGAAGCTCTCGGACAGGTCAATCAGATTAGCCTCATGGTAAAAATAGATCAATAGTCATTCAATCGTATTTATTAAGTGTTTTGTGTCCAGAGGACTGTACTAAGTGCTTGGGAGAGTACAATACAGAAGTATTGTGGCTCAATGGAAAGAGCGTGGGCTTGGGAGTCAGAGGTCATGGGTTTAAATCCTGACTCCACCAACTGTCAGCTGTGTGACCCTGGGCAAGTCACTTCACTTCTCTGTGCCTCAGTTACCTCATCTGTAAAATGGGGATTAAGACTGTGAGCCCCACGTGGGACAACCTGATCACCTTGTACCCTCCCAGCACTTAGAACAGTGCTTTGCACATAGTAAGTGCTTAACAAATGCCATCCTCATTATTATTATTATTATTATTATTATTATTATTATTATTATTAATACAACAGTTAACAGACACATTCCCTGCCCACAATAGGCTAGTTTTGTACGAAGCACTTGGGAGAGTATCCTATAACAGAGTTGGTGGACATGTTCATTCATTCGATTGCATTTATAATAATTATAATAATAATAATGCTGGCATTTGTTAAGCACTTACTATGTGCCAAGCACTATTCTAAGCTCTGGGGTAGATACAAGGTAATTAAGTTGTCCCACATGGGGCTCACAGTCTTAATCCCCATTTGACAGATGAGGGAACTGAGGCCCAGAAAAGTTAAGTGAGTTGCCCAAAGTCACACAGCAGACAGGTGGTGGAGCCGAGATTAGAACCCATGTCCTCTGACTCCCAAGCCCGGGCTCTTTCCACTAAGCCACGATGCTTCTCGTTAGCCACGCTGCTTCTCGTGAAGAGCCCAGGCCTGAGAGTCAGAAGGACGTAATCTCAGCTCTGCCTCATGTCTACTGTGTGACCTTGGGCAAGTCACTAAACTTCTCTGGGCCTCAGTTACCCCATCTGTAAAATGGGGATTAAGAGTTTGAGCCCCATGTGGGACAGGGATTGTGACCAACCTGATTAACTTGTCTCTATTCCAGCTCTTAGAGCAGTGTTTGCACATACTAAGGGCTTAACAAGTACTATAATTAATTATCATTATTATTATTGTTATGGTATAGTGGATGGAGCATGGGCCTGGGTGTCAGAAGGTCATGGGTTCTAATCCCTACTCTGCCACTGTTTTCTGTATGGCCCTGGGCTTCACTTCTCTGTGCCTCAGTTACCTCATCTGTAACATGGAAACTAAGACTGTGAGCTCAATGTGGGCCAGGGACTGCATCCAACCTGATTTGCTTGTAATCTCCCTAGCAGTTATTACAGTGCCTGCTACATAGTAAGTGCTTAACAAATACCACAATAATTATCATTATAATTCCTACCCTCAGGGGATTTATGATCGACTGGGGGAGAGAGAGTTGACTTCCTTCATTAGTAAACTTGAGGAGCGAGGTTGGTGGCCCTGTATTGTCGAAAGGATGGAGGAAACCAACTTGTGTGACGTTACCCGTTGGCATTCATCATTAACTATCTAGATTGGGCCAAATAGCTGAAAATCGTCCAGCTGGCACCTTGGGTGTCCTTGACACATTTCTCTGTACCTGTATCGGAGCTTGAAATGGCATCACCAGCATAGAGGGACACGCATCCAAACCCAGTTAAGATGATTAACTCAGACCCGATAGCCACTGCTCCTTTGGAATCCACTGATTTAACACAACCCTTTACAGCTCAGCATGCAGTCAATGAGAAGGTTAATTTTTAAGATAGATAACGAAGATTGATTTAATGACTGACTGAATTTGCATCCCGTCTTACTGGATTATAGAAAGTTTATGAAGTAGAAATGTGAAGAGCAGCCTGATTATCCTGCCACTATATAAATCATCAAGAAGGCAAGGAAAACAAAATAGCCCTAGGACAAACCACTTTTAGTCATCAAAGCTCCATTTTTCTTGGAAAACAAAGTCGTCATTAATACATGTCAATGAGCTCATGCTGGTGAAGAAAAAGACTTATAATTGTTAATTATATTTCACTCAGGGGTTATCTAAGTCTTTTATGATCTTCCCATGTTTTTTCAAGCACTTAACCACTTCTACAGCAAAGTGCAAATCTGATTTATCCCTAATTATTATATTTGTTAAGCACTTACTGTGTGACAAGGACTATTATACTAAACACTGGGGTAGATACAAGATAATCAGGCCCCACCTAATAGTAATAATAATAATAATGACATTTGTTAAGCGCTTACTATGTGCCAAGCACTGTTCTAAGCACTGGGGTAGATATGAGGTAATCAGGTTGTCCCACTTGGGGCTCACAATCTTAGTCCCCACTTTACAGATGAGGTAACTGAGGCACAGAGAAGTGAAGTAACTTGCCCAAGGTCACACAGCAGACAAATGGTAGGGTGTGGGTTAGCATGCAGGTCTTTCTGACTCCCAAGCCCATGTCATTCATTCATTCATTCAATCATATTTATCGAGTGCTTACTGTGTGCAGAGCACTGTACTAAGCGCTTGGAAAGTACAATTCAGCCATGCTGCTTCCCCGCGACCCAACAAGAACAAATCTCCTTAATAATAATAATAATTTTGGTATTTGTTAAGCACTTACTATGTGCAAAGCACTGCTCTAAGTACTGGGGAGGATATAAAGTGATCAGGTTGTCCCGTGTGTGGCTCACAATCTTAATCTCCATTTTACAGATGAGGTAACTGAGGCACAGAGAAGTGAAGTGACTTGCCCAAAGTCACACAGCTGACAAGTGGTGGAGCTGGGATTTGAACCCATGACCTCTGACTCCTAAGCCCGGGACTTTTCCACTGAGCCACGCTGCTTCCCCCTGACTCTTCGTCCTACTGACTGCATCATCTTTTGCTGACTTTTGGCTCCTTCCTTAAACCCCCTTGAGACCTGGCCCCCCATCCTATTCACTGAGCACTTACTGTCTGCAGACCACTGTGCTAAGCACTTGCAGAGTACAATAAAACCCGAAATGGATGCATTCCCTGCCCACGACAAACTTTTGCCGCCGATGCCCTTGCCATCTTTTTCATTGACAGAATTGAAACCATGAGACAGAAAGTACCTAAAATCTTCCCCACATTTCTCCAGTCCATTCTTGCCTTGCCCCATCTGGCGTTCTCTCATAATAATGAATAATAATGATGGTATTTGTTAAGCGCGTAGTATGAGAAGCAGCATGGCTCAGTGGAAAGAGCCCAGGCTTTGGAGTCAGAGGTCATGGGTTCAAATCCTGGCTCCATGTGTGACTTTGGGCAAGTCACTTAACTTCTCTGTGTCTCATTTACCTCATTGGTAAAAATGGGGATTAAGACTGTGAGACCCCTGTGGGACAAACCTGATCACCTTGCAACCTCCCCAGCGCTTAAAACAGTGCTTTGCACATAGTAAGCACTTAATAGGTGTCATCGTTATTATTATTATGTGTCAAGCACTGTTTTGAGTGCTGGTGTTGATACAAAGTAATCAGGTTGTTCCACGTGGGGCTCACAGTCTTAATCCTCATTTAACAGATGAAGTAACTGAGGCACAGAGAAGTTGAGTGACTTGCCCAAAGTCACAAAGCAGATAAATTTTGGAGCAGGATTAGAACCCACGACCTCTGACTCCCAAGCCAGGCCTCATGCCACTAAGACATGCTGCTTCTCTAGCCTCTCACTCCTTACTTCTATACTTCATTAAAACACGTGCCCTATCCTTGGTCATTCATTCATTCATTCAATCATATTTATTGAGTGCTTACTGTGTGCAGAGCACTGCATTAAGCTCTTGGGAAAGTGCAGTACAACAATAAACAGTGACAGTCCCTTCTCCCTGGGCCTTGTTCTCGCCTGTCCCGCAGTCAACTCCTGGCCCACGTCCTATCTCTGGCATGGAATGCCCTCCCTCCACACATCCACCACACAATCACACTTCCCCCCTTCAAAGCCCTACTGAAAGCTCACCTCCTCCAGGAGGCCTTCCCAGACCGAGCCCCCCTTTTCCTCTGCTCCTCCTCCCCTCCCCATTGCCCCAATTCCCTCCCTCTGCTCTACCCCCCTCCCTGCCTCTCAGCACTTGTGCATATATTTACTTATTTATTGTTCTATTCATTTTATTAATGTGTATATACCTCTAGTTCTATTTATTTGTATTGATGCTATTGATGCCTGTTTACTTGTTTTGTTTTCTATCTCCCCCCCTTCTAGACTGTGAGCTCGTTGATGGGTAGGGACTGTCTCTATTTGTTGCTGAATTGTACTTTCCAAGCACTTAGTACAGTGCTCTGCACACAGTAAACGTTCAATAAATACGATTGAAGGAATAGAGACAAGTTCACAGTCTTCTTCCCCCTCCGACTCCATCTTCTATTGTTCACTTTGAAAAGTATCCTTTCTCATTCCTTTCAAGCCAACCCATTTATTCCTTAGCCTAAAAAATAACCTTCCTTAATCCAATGATTCCCTCCAGTTCTCCCTCCCCACCCCGTTCTCCCTCCTAGAGTTTCTCCCCAAACATCTCCTGCAAGTTGTTTACAACTACTGATTAATATGTAGCTATCCCTGCTCTTAGAATAGCGTTTTTAAGTGCTTAACAAGTATAATGGTAATAATAATAATAAAACAATAATTTTGTTCATCACAGTGTGGGATTTGAGTGAAAGGAACTTCTACTGACATATGGGACTAAGGGAGGTTTCCTTTTCTCCATCTCCACTCAGCATCAATCAGTGTTAATCAATCAGCTTACTGTGTACAAAGCACTGTACTAAGCACTTAGAAGAGTACAATATAACAGAGTTGATAGCCAAGTGCCCTGCCCACAATTTATTTTGTTAATGATGTGCATTTAGCTTTAATTCTATTTATTCTGACAACTTGCCACCTTTCCACATGTTTTGTTTTGTTGTCTGTCTCCCCCTTCTAGACTGTTAGCCCGTTGTTGGGTAGGGACTGTCTCTGTCACCAATTTGTACTTCCAAAGCGCTTAGTGCAGTGCTCTGCACACAGTAAGTGCTCAATAAATACGATTGAATGAATGAATGAACTACTGCCTGTACTTCCTCTATTCTAATTATCTCCTTATTATCTCCTTCTTATTCCTCTAATTATCCACCACTGTATCAGCCACCTCACTGTTCTCCCACACAGTCAACGCTTAATAAATACTATAATTCAGCTTCCTCGCTGATCTCCCACCCAGTAAAGCTTAATAAATACTATAACTACTACTTCTACAGACATAGATAAATAAGGTATAAATGACTATAAATAAATACATGAGCATTAAAGTCCATATTTTCCCCTTCTTATTCACATATAATTCAAGGCATGAAATTTATTCCCCTTATCACATAGCATTCTGTATTGTAATTGGTAATTAGTAGAAAATAAATATTCTAGCTCCTTTTTGCAAATTAAGAATCCGTGCCTAAGAAAAAAGCAAACATTTTGCAAGACCACAAGGTAAATCAGAGTCAGAGGGAAGAAGCAAATTCAGATTCAACAGCTTCCAAATCTTATGTCTTGCTAAAACGCCTCAGGTCCATTCATTCTCTCTCAGCAAACAAAGTCCCGCACCCCGCCTCTGTCTTTTAAATATTGGCAATCCTTCAAAAGCAAATACGGTAATTGAATTTTTGAATCCGCAAGACCCCGTGATTTCCCTTTGCTTAACTCATGTCTTAGGCCAACAGTATGGATCACAGAGCTTTTCAAAAAGAGATTGAGAGTTTGAGATTACATTCTCTGTATTCAATAATGTACAGATAGGATTCAAATGTGTGCTGACTGTGTGCAGAACAGTGTACTAAGCGCTTGGAAAGTACAAGCAGTGTGGCTCAGTGGAAAGAGCACGGGCTTTGGAGTCAGAGGTCATGGGTTCAAATCCCGGCTCTGCCAATTGTCAGCTGTGTGACTTTGGGCAAGTCATTTAACTTCTCTATGCCTCAGTTACCTCAACTGTAAAATGGGGATTAAGACTGTGAGCCCCCGTGGGACAACCTGATCACCTTGTAACCTCCCCAGCGCTTAGAACAGTGCTTTACACATAGTAAGTGCTTAACAAATGCCATCATTATCATTATTATTATGACAATTCAGCAACAGAGACAGTCCCTACCCAATAATAACAATAATAATGGCATTTATTAATCGCTTACTATGTGCAAAGCACTGTTCTAAGCGCTGGGGAGGTTACAAGGTGATCAGGTTGTCCCACAGTGGGCTCACAGTCTTAATCCCCATTTTACAGTTGAGGTAACTGAGGAACAGAGAAGTGAAGTGACCGGCCCAAAGTCACACAGCTGACAGTTGGCGGAGCAGGGATTTGAACCCATGACCTCTGATTCCAAAGCCCAGGCTCTTTCCACTGAGCCACGCTGCTTCTCAACAACAACAAGAGGCTCACAGTCTAGAAGGGGGAGACAGACAACGGCTCTCCAGTCTTGCCTTTCTTAATTTTGATAGTTAACGTGGCTTTCAAACATTGGCACAACTTTCCTTTCCGTTTCATCTAAATCATGTAATAACGGATTGCCCGAGTGTTCAAAGTAACAGCCATGCACCCCACAATATGAATCACAGTCGGCCGGCCAGTCAGTAGTATTTATTGAGCGCTTACTGTGCGCATTGTACCAAGTGCTTGGGAGAGTCCATCATAACAGTACACAGACACGTTCCCTGCCCATAATGACTTTACAGTCTAGAGTTGACAGACAGTCAGAATCTTGCCAAAACCCGACATTTAAACAAACTTCCCTTCACTCTGGAGAAGACGCTCTACACTGGAGAATGGATAACAAAACCATCCGCGTTGGCTTGGGCAAACCTTACCTGACAAGGGGGATGTCAGGAGGGGGATTCTGATGGGCGCCAGAGTCAAGACGTGACAGGGTGGCATGTTGGTCGCCGAAGGCCCCTCCAGCCTCTCGGGCTCCACCGTGACCGGAGTGGCAGCGGGGGCAGCAATGGAAAACGTTGGATTGATGCCAACTGGTTTGATGCCATTCTGACAGCCACCTGCCAAAAATCAATCAATCAATCAATCGGTGATATTTCTTGAGCATTTACTAAGCAGAGCAGAGCACTGTACGACTCAATAGAGTCCATTTATTCAATCGTGTTTATTGAGTGCTTACTGTGGGCGAAACACTATATAAAATGCTTGGGAGAGTACACTATATCAGCAGACACATTCCTGCCCACATCAAGATAATCAATCTATCAATCAATTGTATTTATTAAGTGCTTACTGTGTGCAGAGCACTGTACTAAGTGCTTGGGAAGTACAAGTCGGCAACACATAGAGACAGTCCCTACCTAACAATGGGCTCACTGTCTAGAAGGGGGAGACAGAAAACAAAACCAAACATACTAACAAAATAAAATAAATAGAATAGATATGTACAAGTAAGATAAATAAATAAATAGAGTAATAAATATGTACAAACATATATACATATATACAGGTATGTATAACAGTATAAGATACTGTAATACATGGCTAGACTGTATAAGATAGTCTAGAGGGGGAGACAGACATTAATATAAATAAATAAATAGATAAATTCATTCATTCAATGGTATTTATTGAGCGCTTACTGTCTGCAGAGCAAAAACAGATAAATAAATGAATGATAAATCACTGTCCGCAAAAAGTTTACAATCTACTGTACTAGATTGTATTAGATTGAGAAGCAGTTGGAGTATTCATTCATTCATTCATTCATTCAATTGTATTTACTGAGTGCTTACTGTGTGCAGAGCACTGTACTAAGCGCTTGAGAAGTACAAGTTGGCAACATATAGAGACGGTCGCACGGGCCTGGGGAGTCAGAAGGTCATGGGTTCTAATCCCGGTTCTGCCACTTGTCTGCTGTGTGACCCTGGGCAAGTCACTTTACTACTCTGGGCCTCGGTTAACTCAACTGTAAAATGGGGTTTGAGACTGTGAGCCCCGATACAACTGGCTTGTATCCACCCCAGCACTTAGTACGGTGCCTGTCAAATAGTAAGCACTTAACAAATACCGTAATTATTACTACAATTACTAAGCACTTGGAAGAGTACAATTATCCCTGCCCTCAGAGAGTTTACATTCTACTGTACTAAACACCTGAGAGAGTACATTAGAGTTAGTAAATAAAATCCTTGCCCTCAAGGAATTTATATCTGTTGTATGCAGAGGACAGTATTGAGCACTTGGGAGAATACAATAAAATAAAGTTGGTAGACATTATCCCTACCCTCAAGGACTTTTGAAGAACACATCTTAGCATAAACGTCCAATATGATTAACCTGCATCTCTCCCAGTGCTTAGTACAGGGTTTGACATATAATGTTCATGGTATTTGTTAAACACTTACTACGTGTCAAACACTGTACTAAGCGATGGGGTACATACTAAGCGATGGGGTACATATCCAAGTTTATCAGGTGGGACATAGGCCCTGTCTCACATGGGGCTTACAGTCTAAGGAAGAGGGAGAACTTCCCTCTTGTATTGAATCCCCATTTTACAGAGGAGGAAACTGAGGCCCAGAGAAATGAAGTGATTTGGCCAAGTTCACCCAGCAGGCAAGTAGAAGACCTAGAATTCAGGTCATCTGACTCCAAAGCCCCTGCTCTTTCCACTAGGCCATGCAGTTTCTAATCAAGTTAAGCGCTTAACAAATACCATCGTTATTTGCCCAAGGTCATAGAGCAGATCAGAGGCAGAAGACAGACAAGAACCCTGGTTCCTTGTCTCCCAGTTTCATGCTTGCCAAAGATATTTGATTTTCTCTTATGAAATTTGGGCTACATATTTAAGTAGTTTGAATTTTTGTTATTTTTTTTAAAGACTTTCTGTTGAGAATACTATTGATTCAAAACTTCCTGGGAAAGGTGCAAGATATTTGGTGGGGTATAGTCCCTGACCCCCACGGGGCTCACAGTTTAAGAGGAAATTGGGTACCTTCTCTCCATTTTACAGAGGGACAAAGAGTTTAAGGAACTTGCCAAAGTGTGAAGATCAGTTCTGCTGGCCCTCACACTTGGGAGAGGAAGGAGGAAGCCCAGAGACTCACTCTCTTGCCTCTGAAGATGGAGCTGAACCAGTCAGAGAGGGGGACTGGGGTGAAGGAAGAGGGCCTGGATTGAGAGAAAAGAAGACCTTTGGCCATCTTGAGGTGAGAGATTAGAGAGTTGTGAGACTGTACGTAGGTCAGGCAGTCAATTGTATTTGTTGAGGACATACTGTGTGTAGAGCCTTATACTAAGCACTTGGGAGAGTATGATCCCTCTAACTTCACTTCTCTGGCCCTCGGTTACATTATCTGCAAAATGGGGATTGAAATTGTGAGCCCTACATGGGACAGAGACTCAAACTGATTTGCTTATATCCACCCCAGTGCTTACTACAGTGCCTGGTACATAGTAATCACTTAACAAATACTACAACTATTATGATTACTATGATGATGACAATGTTTATTAAATGCTTAATAGAGTGCTCTGCACAGAGGCACTCGAGTACCATTGATTGAGTAAGCTGACATCTCTCAGAATTTGGCTGGTAAATAGGAAACAGAGCAGGCTGACAGGTTTCGGCGATCAAATCTTCAGATTTGATCCTCTCCCCCTCCTCTCCCCTCCATCCTCCCGCCTTACCTCCTTCCCTTCCCCACATTACCTGTATATATGTATATATGTTTGTACATATTTATTACTCTATTTATTTATTTTACTTGTACATATCTATTCTATTTTATTTTGTTAATATGTTTGGTTTTATTCTCTGTCTCCCCCTTCTAGACTGTGAACCCGCTGTTGGGTAGGGACCGTCTCTATATGTTGCCAACTTGTACTTCCCAAGTGCTTAGTATAGTGCTCTGCACACAGTAAGCGCTCAATAAATACGATTGATTGATTGATTGATTAATAATAATAATAATAATAATAATAACAGTGGTATTTGTTAAGCCCTTACTGCGTGTCAGGCACTGTACTTAGCGCTGGGGTGGTTACAAGCAAATCGGGTTGGACACAGTTCCTGTCCCATCTGGGGCTCACAGTCTTAATCCCCATTTTACAGATGGGGTAACTGAGGCACAGAGAAGTGACGTGACTTGCCCCAAGCCACACAGCAGACAAGCAGCGTGGCTTAGTGGAAAGAGCATGGGCTTGGGAGCCAAAGGACATGGGTTCTAACCCCGGATCCGCCACACTCATCTGCTATGTGACCTTGGGCAAGCTACTTCACTTCTCTGTGCTTCAGTTGCCTCATCTGTAAAATGGGGATTAAAACTGTGGGACAACCTCATTAGCTTGTATCTACCTCAGCCCTTAGAACAGTGCTTGGCTCATAGTAAGCGCTTAACAAGTACCATCATTTTCAACTGTGAGCCCACTGTTGGGTAGGGACTGTCTCTATGTGTTGCCAATTTGTACTTCCCAAGCGCTTAGTACAGTGCTCTGCACATAGTAAGTGCTCAATAAATACGATTGATGATGATCATTATTATTATTATTATGAAGTGGCAGAGCCGGGATTAGAATCCATGACCTTCTGACTCCCAAGCCTGTGCTCTTTCCACTATGCCACGAAGCTTCTCTGAAACTGGAAGCTTGTTGTGGGCAGCGAATGTGTCTGTTTATTGTTGCATTGTACTCTCCCAAGTGCTTAGTACAGTGCTCTGCACACAGTAAGAGCTCAATAAATACAATTGAATCAAATGAATGAGTGAATACAATAGACACATTCTCTGCCCACAGCAATTTAACAGTCTAGAGGGGAAGATGGACATTAATATAAATAAATACTGGGAGGACTTGTGCTATGGACCCTGGATGGACACAGAGCAGAGGGAGGGATCGGAAAGGATCCTTGGGATCCAGTGGTCAGGACTCTGGAGGAGCAAGTCCTTCCCCTGACGGGAAGAAGAACGTGAGCCCCAGGAATCGTACACGGCAGTAGAGAGGTATCAGGATCAGGGAAAGGCAGTTAGTTGGAGCTGCTTTTGCTTTCATTTGGGCCCTGATTAAGAGCTGAACTATGGTTGAGAAGCAGCTCTTTCAGTGGAAAGAGCCCGGGCTTTGGAGTCAGAGGTCATGGGTTCAAATCCCAAATCCACCAAATGTCAGCTGTGTGACTTTGGGCAAGTCACTTAACTACTCTGGGCCTCAGTTCCCTCATCTGTAAAGTGGGGATGAAGACTGTGACCACCCCCGTGGGACAACCTGATCACCTGGTAACCTCCCCAGTGCTTAGAACAGTGCTTTGCACATAGTAAGTGCTTAATAAATGCCATCATTATTATCATTGTTATGGTTGAGATCTCAGATCTTCATTCATTCAATTCATTCGATCATATTTCTTGAGCAAAACCGTGTGCAGAGCACTGTACTAAGCACTTAGGAGAGTACAATCTAATGATAAACAGTCACATTCCCTACCCACGATAAGCTGTCTGGCTGAGGAAGGGGATGAGGGAGGAGGTTCGGTAGCCGAGGAGACATATGAGGTGGGGAAACCTGGGTGAGATGCTTTGTCTGTGGGCTTCTTGTAGCCAACCCTGGGAGGGGAGGAGGTAGGTTAATCCTCCATGCCCTCTACGCCTTTGTGGAAAAGCCTGGGCTTCCACCATAGAGTTACAGCAGCTATAAAGCAGGTCGGGGACCTGAGGAGCAGAAGCAGCATGGCCTGGGAGTCATCGTCATCATCATCAGTCGTATTTATTGAGCTCTTACTGTGTGCAGAGCACTGTACTAAGCGCTTGGGAAGTAAAAATTGGCAACATATAGAGACAGTCCCTACCCAACAGTTGGCTCACAGTCTAAAAGGGGGAGACAAAACCAAATATACTAACAAAATAAAATAAATAGAATAGATATGTACATAATACTAATACTAATACTAATAATAATAATGGCATTTATTAAGCGCCTACTACGTGCAAAGCACTGTTCTAAGTGCTGGGGGGTTTACAAGGTGATCAGGTTGTCCCACGTGGGGCTTACAGTCTTAATCCCCATTTTACCAATGAGGGAACTGAGGCACAGAGAAGTTGAGTGACTTGCCCAAAGTCACACAGCTGACAAGTGGCGGAGCTGGGATTCGAACCCATGACCTCCGACTCCCAAGCCCGGGCTCTTTCCACTGAGCCACGCTGCTTCCTGGGTTCTAATCCACCTCCACCACTTCTCTGCTGTGTGACTTTGGGCAAGTCAATTCACTGCCCTGTGTCTCAGCTACCTCATCTGTAAGAGGGAGATAAGCGCTTAGTGCAGTGCTCTGCACACAGTAAGCGCTCAATAAATACGATTGAATGAATGAATGAAGTGAAGACTGTGAGCCTGTTGTGGGACATTCATTCATTCATTCAATCATATTTATTGAGCGCTTACTGTGTGCAGAGCACTGTACTAAGCGCTTAGGAAGTACAAGTTGGCAACATATAGAGATGGTACCTACCCAACAACAGGCTCACAGTCCTTTCCCGTCCGCCTTCTCTTCTGCTCACTTGAGATAGGATAGGACAGAACCCCCCCAGGAGACAACCCCTTACAGTCGATGGCCTTTTTTGACCTGATTATCTAGTATCTAACTCAGCACTTGGTACAGGACCTTGCACAAAGTAAGTGCTTAAGAAATACTGTTAAAAAAAGAACTACAATTACCCTCGTTCCCTCTAATTTGCAAGAGCTCTGGAGTCAGAAGTCAGAGGACCTGGGCTATAATCCCAGTTCTTGCCGGCTCTATGAATTTGAGCAAGTCGCTTAATAATAAGGATGGCATTTCTAGACTGTGAGCCCACTGTTGGGTAGGGACCATCTGTATATGTTGCCAACTTGTACTTCCCAAGCGCTTAGTACAGTGCTCTGCACACAGTAAGCACTCAATAAATATGATTGATTGATTGATTGATTGATTGATAGAAGGGGGAGACAGTCTAAAAGGGGGACAAGGACTGCATCCAACCCCATTTGCTTGTATCCACCCCAGGACTTGTGACGGGCCTGGCAATTGATTAATATTTGTCACCAGGAGTGAGCGCTTAAGAAATATTATCATTATCATTGTTATTATCATTATCATCATTATTATTAGGATGCCCCAAAACCTTCACGAGAAGGGCAGAAGAACCTGGAGGGCTTCAGGGCCCAGCAGAGACTCAATGTCAGTCAGTCATGCAATCCACAGCACACAAAAACTCAAGCAAGACTCTCCTACTACTTCATCAATCTCCCTCTCCGTCTCCCTTATCTTCTCTCTTTCAGTCTCTTTTTTCTCTCGTTCCTTTCTTCTCATTCCTCCCTCTCTCTCTGTCTCCCTTTCCTATTCTCCTCTCTGTCTCTCTTTATCTCTCTCCCTGTCAGTCTCTGTCTCCCCTTCTCCATCTCTCTGTCTCTCTAAGCCTCCCCCCTCACAAACACACACACACACGCAACCCCCCCCCCACACACACACACACACTGCTCTTCCAACTAGTTTCTCACTGGTTTAATAGGAAATCTAATAAATAATAATAATAATAATAATAATAATAATAATAATAATAATAAATAACTCTAATAATAAACTCAAATAAATATGGTGGGCTTCAAGACTGTGAGCCCACTGTTGGGTAGGGACCATCTCTATATGTTGCCAACTTGTACTTCCCAAGCGCTTAATACAGTGCTCTGCACACAGTACGTGCTCAATAAATACGATTGAATGAATGAATGAAATATAGGAAGCAGCATGACATAGTGGCTAGAGCCCGGGCCTGGGAGTTAGACGGTCATGGGTTCTAATCCCAGCTCTGCCACCTGTCTGCTGTGTAACCCTGGGCAAGTCACTTCACTTCTCCAGGCCTCAGTTTCCTCATCTGTAAAATGGAGATCGAGACCGTGCACTCCATATGGGACACGGACTGTGTCCAACCTGATTTGCTTGTATCCACCCCAGGACTTAGTACAGTGCTTGGCACAAGGTAAGCGCTTAACAAATACCGGAATTATTATTATTACCTCACTGACATGCTGATGGGGCTAGAAAAGGACCAGTAGAAATCTTGCCAGGGTAGAGTGGATACACATCTATCTACTCCATTGTACACTCTCAAGTGCTTCATCCAGGGTTCTGTTCAGTGAATTTCATTCAATCGTATTTATTGAGTGCTTACTGTGTGCAGAGCACTGTACTAAGTGCTTAGAATAAGGTCAGTATACACTACTGATTGATTAACAATTCATTCATTCACTCGCATTTATTGAGCGCTCACTGTGTGCAGAGCACTGTACTAAGCACTTGGAAAGTACAATTCAGCAACAAAAAGAGATAATCCCTGCGCACAAGGGGTTCACAGTCTAGAAGGGGGGAGACAGACAGCAAAACAAGTAAACAGGCATCAATAGCGTCAGTATTAACAAACAGACTTACAGATAAATACACATCATAAATCAAATAAATATAATTATAAATACACACAAGTGCTGTGGGACAGGGAGGGGGGTAGAGCAGAGGAAGGGAGTGGGGGCAATGGAGAGGGGAGGGGGAGCAAAGGAAAAGGGGGGCTTAGTCCAGGAAGGCTTCCTGGAGGAGGTGAGCTTTCAGTAGCCTTTCAGTAGTCTTCTTTGACTCCAGGAGATGACTTTGACTGGGAGAAATCATTAAGCCCCTGCAAGATATCTCTTCTGCCTTTTTGCTCTTTCATTAAGATCCCAGAGACCAGAAGCACAGGTGAGGCAAAATGATTTCCTAGGCCTCCTGTATACAAGCTCCTTCTCTCTATGTGCTTCTCCTTCTAGAGGGAAGAGACCTAAATTCCCACTTGCACCAAATTCCATAAGGCGCAGACCCTCCGTTGGGAATAAGAACGTGTTGAAATGTTCATCACCTATTAAAATGGGAACTGAAAACTGCCATGAGGTGTTGAATCCAAGGAAAGTTAATGTACAGTTCTCTACTGAGCAGCGTGGCTCAGTGGAAAGAGCACAGGCTTGGGAGTCAGAGGTCATGGGTTCTAATCCTGGCTCCACCACTTGTCAGCTGTGTGACTTTGGGCAAGTCACTTAACTTCTCTGTGCCTCAGTTACCTCATCTGTAAAATGGGGATTGAGATTGTGAGCCCCACGTGGGACAACCTGATCACCTTGTATCCCCTCAGCACTTAGAACAGTGCTTTGCACATAGTAAGTGCTTAACAAATACCATCATCATTATTATTATTATTAAACTGTAAGCTCACTGTGGGCAGGGAATATGTCTACCAACTCGGTTGTACTCTCCCAAGTGCTTAGTACAGTGCTCTGCATGCAGTAAGTGCTCAACAAATACGGTTTACTGATCGATTGATTGATACATTGTTAAATAATGTACACTAGACTGAAGTTAAGCCAGGATGTGATCCTTGCCTTTAAAGGAAAGGTGTTTACAGTGCAAAGACAATAGATTGTATAAATAGCTGGGAGGGTGAAGGAGGAAATCTTTCTACTAGAAAGGAAATTTAGTTTGACAAACACCAGCTGACAAACTGAGCTCCATATTCTAAACGATAAACAATCATTGGCTTATTATGTCTTTTGAGCAAATGTTTTCTATTTATCTGGAAATGCTTCTGGCTATAGATACCATACGATAATTTTTTCTTCAAAAATGATTATTTGATTAGTTTCAGCACTTCCTAGTCTGGTAACGTTTCTCCATGTAGAGCTGTTTCATTGATTTAATGGTAATAAGACTAACGGTGGTGTTTATTAAGTGATTTCTGTGTGCCATGCTTTGTGCTTTGTGCTTGGGTAAATATAATTAGATAGGACACAATCCCTTTCCCACAGAGGATTTGCAATCCAAATAAGAGGGAGAATGGATAGTGAATCAATCAATCAATCAATCAATTGTACTTATTGAGCACTTACTGTGAGTAGAGACTATACTGAGTGCTTAGGGAAGTGCACTGTGAGCCCCATGTGGGACAGGGACTGTGTCCAACCCGATTAGCTTGTACCAACCTCAGGGTTTAGTACAGTATCTGGCACACAGTAAGTGCTTAACAAATACCATCATTTATCATTCAGCGTGGCTCAGTGGAAAGAGCCTGGGCTTTGGAGTCAGAGGTCATGGGTTCAAATCCCAGCTCCACCAATTGTCAGCAGTGTGACTTTGGGCAAGTCACTTAACTTCTCTGGGCCTCAGTTCCCTCATCTGTAAAATGGGGATTAAGACTGTGAGCCCCCCGTGGGACAACCTGATCACCTTGTAACCTCCCCAGCGCCTAGAACAGTGCTTGGCACATAGTAAGCACTTAATAAATGTCATTATTATTACTATTACAATGTAACAATTGATAGCAGACACATCCCCTCCCCAGAACAGGTTTACAGTGAATTCCCATTTTACAGATGAGGGGACTGAGGCACCGACAAGCAAAGTGACTTCCCCAAGCTCATATAGTGAGCAGATGGCAGAGCCAAGATTCTTCTTACTATTTTTATTATTACTAGTAGTAGTAGCATCTCGTCTATCTGGCCGCCAACCCCTGGCCCTGATTCCACCTCTGGCCTGGAATCCCCTTCCTCTTCATTTACACTCGCCCTTCAAAGCTTTATTGAAGGCCCACCTCCTCCAAGAGGCCTTCCCTGACTAAGCCCTCCTTTCCACTTCTCCCACTCCCTTCTGCATCACCCTGACTTATTCAGCCCCACTCCCAGCACCTAAGCACTTACCTGCATAGCTGTAATTTATTTATTTTCATTAATGTCTGTCTCCCCCCACCCTCCAGAATGTACGCTTGTTGTGGGCACGGAAGGTGTCTGTTATATCGTACTCTCCTAAACACTTAGTATGGTGCTCTGCCCACGGTAAGTGCTCAACAAATGCGATCAAATGAATGAATGAAGAGTATTATGATTATTATTGTTATGGTATTTGTTAACTGCTTTCTATGTGTCAAGCACTGTTTGAAGTGCAAGGGTAGTTACAAATCAATCAGGATGGACACAGTCCTTGTCTCACATGGGGCTCAGAGTCTAATAATCAAAACCCTTGTCTTCTGATTCCCCAGCCCAGTGTTTTTTCAACTTCATCACTCTCACCGTAATAGTGCTGCTGCTGATGACCTCTATTAATACGACTACTTCTTTACTTACAAATAATTTATTTGCAAATATTTATACTAGGTTGTTTCCCCTACCTGCAATTTATTTTAGTGCCTTTCTTCTCTCTAGATTGTGTGATATTCATTCTATTTACTCAGTTGTATTCTCCCAAGTGCGTAATAATGGTGTTGTGCATACAGTACACACTGAATCAATCATACAATGGTATTTATTTAGTGCTTAAACTATTCAGAATAGTAGATAGGATCTCAACCTTAGAGAAGTTACAACCTAGCAGAAGTGACAGACATTAAAATACATTTCAGGTAAGGTCACAAATAGCATTCATCAGAAAGGGGGAAAGAAAAATAGCAGGCCTTTTAAGGGAGCAAATGCATGTTTGGATTCTAATAAGTGAAGTCAATCACCTCAATCAATCTTATTTATTGAATGCTTATGGTGTGCAGAGCACTGTACGAAACATTTGACAGTGTAACAATATAGCAGACATATTCCCTGCCCACAATAAACTTACATGTGAATCAATCAATCAACGTGATTTATTGAGTGCGTACTGTGTGCAGAGCACTGTACTAAGCGCTTACAAAAGCATTGGTAGACACATAGAGTGAATGGCTCACTGCTGAAGTAATCTACGAAAATTTGTTATGCCAAGATTCCAAACTCTTGCAAGTTGGAAGGAGGGTGGCTTTAGATATTGGAAGAACTTTAGTCTGGTGGATTGGGCCAAGTGGGAATTAATTACCCAAAAAGTTTGGCTTCCTCCCCAGAAGATTTGAATCCATTATTTTTTTTAATGTGGGAAACAGCCAGTAAACATAAAAATGGGGCAGTCTTCAAACGAATCCGGATTCCATGGTTCAGAAACATCTCTAAGGACACGCTATTCAAGGGGGAGAAATGTGCTCCCAAATGTTACACTCCAATTCTGATGAAATAATAATAATAATAATAATGGCATTTATTAAGCGCTTACTATGTGCAAAACATTGTTCCAAGTGTTGGGGACATTACAAGGTGATCAGGTTGTCCCACGGGGGGCTCATAGCCTTAATCCCCATTTTACAGATGAGGTAACTGAGGGCAGAGAAGTTAAATGACTTACCCAAAGTCACAAATGAGAAAGAGAAAGGACAGAATGGAGCCAAGGTTAAGAAAACTGCAGCCACCTCAACCTAGTCGACACGATTCATTTATACTAAGTGCTCTAGCAATGAACAAAACAATTCGCTCATTGCCTCACATCTTTCCTCTTGTATGAGAATTCCCTCCCATTCATTCATTCATTCATTCAATTGTATTTATTGAATGCTTACTGCATGCAGAGCACTTTCCTAAGTGCTTGGGAAAGGACAATACATACTGCCCCTCCCATTTTACAAACTTAGATTGTAAGCTTCTTGAAAGCAGGGATCAATTCTACTCATTCTATTACACTCTCCCGAATATTTGAAACAGTACTTTATAGGAGTAGGTACTCTGGGTTCTGCCACTTGTCTGCCGTGTGGCCTTGGGCGAGTCACTTTACATCTCTGTGCCTCATTTTCCTGATCTGTAAAATGGGGATTAGATACCTGTTCTGCCTCCCATTTAGACTGTGAGACCCAAGAAGGAAAGAAACTGTATCCAAACTGATGCTCGCTACCTACCACAGCACTTAATATAGTGCTTGTCATGTAGAGAAGCAGCATGGCTCAGTGGAAAGAGCCCAGGCGTGGGAGTCAGAGGTCATGGGTTCTAATCCTGGCTCTGCCAATTATCAGCTGTGTGACTTTGGGCAAGACACTTCATTTCTCTGAGCTACAGTTACCTCATCTGTAAAATGGGGATGAAGACTGTAAGCCCCACGTGGGACAACCTGATCACCTTGTATCTCCCCCAGAGCTTAGAACAGTGCTTTGCACATAGTAAGCACTTAACAAATATCATTATTATTATTATTATTATTAGTAGTAGTAGTAGTAGTAGTAGTAGTAGTAGTAGTAGTAGTAGTAGTAGTAGTAGCAGAAGCAGCATAAAAGCAGCATGGCTTAGTGGAAAGAACACGGTCTTGGAAGTCAGAGGGTGTGGGTTCTAATCCCGGCTCCACCACTTGTCAGCTGTGTGACTTTGGGCAAGTCACTTGACTTCTCTGGGCCTCAGTTACCTCATCTGTAAAATGGGGATTAAGACTGTGAGCCCCACGTGGGATAACCTGATTACCTTGTATCTACCCCAGTGCTTGGAACAGTGCTTGGCACATAGTAAATGCTTAACAGTTACCATAATTGTTATTATTAGTAGTAGAAGTAATAATAATAATTGTAATAATAGTAGTACTAGGGTTTATTAGTGCTTACAGTGTGCAAAGTACTGAACAACTTCAAGCGCTTAGTACAGTGCTCTGCACACAGCAGCGCTCAATAAATATGATTGATTGAACTAAACACTGGGAACGAATATATAGGTGGCTATTAGACATGGCTCCTGTCCTCTGTGGGGCTCACAATCTAGTAAGCTGTTTACAAATACCTCAATTATTATTATTACTATCATTATTTCCATTATTGTTATTATTATTGAATTTGCTAATTGCTTTCTAACACATACAATAATAATAATGGGAATAATAATAGTGACAGCACTATTTGGGGTAGATACAAGTCAATAAGGTTGGTCAAGGTCCCTGTCCCACATGAGAGTCACAGTCTAAGTAGGAGGGAGAACAGACACTGAATCCCCATTTTTCAGATGAGGAACCCGAAACCCAGAGAAGTGAAGTGACTTACTCAAAGTCACTCAGAAGGCAAGTGGCAGAGCCAGAATTAGAAACCAGGTCCTCTGATTCTGAGGCCCGGGCTCTAGCTGTTAGGCCATGCTGCTTCTTTGGTGTAAAGCAGGGGAGTATAGAAATGAAGGTTATTTTTTTATGGCATTTATTAAGCACTCACTATGTCCAAAGCACTGTTCTAAGCACTGGGGAGGTTACAAGGTGATCACGTTGTCCCATGGGAGGCTCACAGTCTTAATCCCCATTTTACAGATGAGGTAACTGAGGCACAGAGAAGTGAAGTGACTTGCCCAAAGTCACACAGCTGACAATTGGCGGAGCTGGGATTTGAACCCATGACCTCTGACTCCAAAGCCCGGGCTCTTTCCACTGAGCCACGCTGTTTCTCAACCCTGGGTCTTAACCCTGGGTCTCGGGCACTGTGCTTCAGAGGGGAATATTGCCTGTGTTCCTTCTGCCTTCAGAAAAACAATGGGGAATTAATGGTTGCTGCCTTTCATCACTACCGAAGCATCCCCTTCTAGAGATCGCAAAGCAAAGACTTGTCTGTCACCAGTCCTCGCTGATGCTTAAAATGGAACCTGGCTTGTCAGGGTTGGGTGTTGAGTCCACTGATCAATCAGTTGTATTTATTGAGCACCTACTCTGTGCAGAGCACTGTACTAAGTGATTGGGAGAGAAAAGTATAACAGAGTTGGTAGACATGTGTGTTTGAGTGTGTGTGTGTGTGTGTGTGTGTGTGTAAGGGTTTGTGCGTGTAAGTGAAAGCAAGTGTATTGTACTTTCCCAAGTGCTTAGTACAGTGCTCTGCACACAGCAAGCACTCAATAAATATGAATGAATGAATGAATGAATGAATAAGTGTTTACCTATGAGTGAGTGAGTGAGTGTGAGTGAGAAGCAGGATGGTTTAGTGGAAAGAGCCTGGGCTTGGGAGTAAAAGGTAGTGGATTCTAATTTCGCTCTGCCGCTTTTTTTAAATGGCATTTATTAAGTGCTTACTATGTGCAAAGCACTGTTCTAAACGCTGGGGTGGTTACAAGGTGATCAGGTTGTCCCACAGGGGGCTCACAGTCTTAATCCCCATTTTACAGATGAGGTAACTGAGGCCCAGAGAAGTGACTTGCCCAAAGTCACACAGCTGACAACTGGCAGAGCTGGGATTTGAACCCATGACCTCTGACTCTAACTGGGTGACTTTGGGAAAGCCACTTAACATCTCTGTGGTTCAGATACCTCATCTGTAAAATGGGGATTAAGACTGTGAGCTCCATGTGGGGCAACCTGATTACCTTGTACCTACCCCAGAACTTAGAACAGTGCTTAGCATGTAGTAAGCTCTTAACAAATTCAATTATCATGATTATTAAGTGTGTATATGCGTGGTTATGGGTATTTTTTCAAAAGGGTATTTAAAGGGCACTTACTAAGTGCCAGGTGCTGTACTAAGTGCTGGGGTAGTAGAATTTGTTAATTATGGTATTAATTATGTGCTTACTCTGGGCCCATCATGACTGTATATGTGTATGTGTGTGTGTGTGTGTGTGCAAGAATACATTGTGTCTGTGAGTGTATATGTAATTTTGTGTGTGCTACTGTGTTCATGCCAGTGTGTAGGTGTGTGATTTTGGTAGTCATTTTGGTAGGAGACTGGGTAGTCCAGTGGAAAGAGCATAAAAGAGGGTACCGGAACATCCTGATTCCAGTACTGACTGCTGGGTGACCTTGGTCAAGTCACTCAACTTCTCTGGGTCTCAGTTTCCATATCTACAAAATGGGGATGAGAGGTCCGATAAATCCATTAATCAATGATTTTTACTGAGTGCTTACTGTGTGGAGAGCGCTGTACTAAGCACTTGGGAGAATACACTATAGCAGAGTTAGCAGAACCCTCCCCTGCCCACAGTAGGCTTACATTCTAGAGGAGTCTACTATCTTTATATCTATGATTATGAGCCCCATGAGGGACAAGGACTCTGAACTAATTATCTTACAGTTGCCCAATCCTTAGCACAGTGCTTTACCCATAGTAAGGACTTAATAAATACCATAATCAGAAGCAGCATGGCTCAGTGGAAAGAGCCCGGGCTTTGGAATCAGAGGTCATGGGTTCTAATCCCCGCTCCGCCAATTGTCAGCTGTGTGACTTTGGGCAAGTCACTTAACTTCTCTGTGCCTCAGTTACCTCATCTGGAAAATGGGGATTAAGACTGTGAGCTCCCCGTGGGACAACCTGATCACCTTGTAACTTCCCCAGTGCTTAGAACAGTGCTCTGCACATAGTAAGCACTTAATAAATGCCATTATTATTATTATTATATTTTGGCATAATATACACTACTGCTGGAGACTCTAAAATGTTGTTTTCCATTCTATATTTAACCCCACCATGACCAGGTGTGCAGACAGTTATAAATAACCTAATTCTGAAAAAATGATGTATGTTTAAACATTCAAATGGCCATTTAAGTAATTGCACATTTCTTATTTAACAGCCACGGAAATTGCCATGTACATTAAGCCAAACAACAAGAGTATTAATAAGGATGAAAATATCATTATTTTTTCTAATAAGATGTCTAGTTCCTATATTCTTAGACACCAGTGAAGAGCCTTTAATTTAGTTATTTATATTTAATCTCATATCACTTAGCATACAATATGGTGAATAATCATTATATTAGAATCTAGTGATTAACGACATTGCCTCGGAGAAATATTACAGGTTGGTAATTTACATTTTTTGATTAATATTCTGTACTGAGTCAGGGAATGTGAGGGTGAAAAAATTAAGTGCACAAATTTTCATTATTGAAAATCACTACTTTTAGAATAATCTGTCATTTTGTTGCTGAACTGTACTTTCCAAGCACTTAGTACAGGGCTCCGCACACAATAAGTGCTCAATAAATATGATTGATTGATTGAATGAGTGAATTAAAACCTCCAGACTTCAGTGGTGTGGCAGAGATTAAACTTTGCACCTATTTGTAGGTGTGTTTCCTTGTGTCTGTTCTATTTCCCTTATGTCCTTCCCCCCACCTCCCTCTTGTCCCCAATCCCACATTTCCTGTTAAATTCCTTTAGGACATGGATAAAGTCTTTTCTATCAAGCATTCCATTAATTAGTATATTATTGAGCATTTGCTGTGTGTAGCACTGTACCAAGAGTTTAGGAGAGCACAGTACAGAAGAGTTGGTAGACCCATTATCAATAAATCAGTGGTATTTACTGAGTGCTTATTTTGTAAACACTGTACTAAGCGCTTGGTAGAGAACAATATAACAGAAACATTCCCTGCCCACAATAGGAGGAGAGAGACTTTAATAGAAATAAATGAATTTCGGGTGTGCACAAGTGCTGTGGGTCTGAGGAAGGGGTCAATAAAGAGTGGAAATCCAAGTGCAAGGGTGATCACTGGACTAAGTGCTTACGGGAGTTGAGTGTGATAGAGTTGGTAGACATGATTCCTGCCTTCAAGGCAGGAAGAAGCAGTGTGGCTTATTGGCAAGAGCCCGGGCTTGGGAGTCAAAGGTCATGGGTTCTAATTCCCCCTCCACCACTTGTCTGCTGTGTGACCTTGGGCTAGCCACTTCACTTCTCTGTCCATCGGTTCCCTTATCAGTAAAATGGGGATTAAGACTGTGAGCCCCACGTGGGACAATCTGATTAACTTGTATCTACCCCAGTGCTTAGAACAGCACATAGTAAGCACTTGAAAATACCATCATTATTATTACACACTAATGGGGAAGATAGACATTAAAAGAAATTATGCATAATGAAGGCAGTAGAGTATAAGGATATAGACATGAGTGCTGTGAGACTGGGATGAGGTGAATATCAAATAGTTAAGGGGTACAGACCGAAGTGAATATCTCAATCAATCAATCAATCAATCGTATTTATTGAGCGCTTACTGTGTGCAGAGCACTGTACTAAGCTTTTGGGAAGTACAAGTTGGCAACATATAGAGACAGTCCCTACCCAACAGTGGGCTCACAGTCTAAAAGGGGGAGACAGAGAACAAAACCAAACATACTAACAAAATAAAATAAATAGAATAGATATGTACAAGTAAAATAAATAAATAGAGTAATAAATATGTACAAACATATATACATATATACATTCATTCATTTAAGCATATTTATTGAGCGCTGACTCTGTGCAGACCACTGTACTAAGCACTTGGGAGAGTACACTACAACAATAAACAGACACATTTCCTTCCCACAATGAGCTTAGGGTCTAGACGGGAGGTAAACGGACATCAGTGCTAATGAATAAATTACGGATATGCACATAAGTACTGTCAATCAATCCGTGGTATTTATGGAGCCCTTACTATGTTCAGAGCATTGATCTAAGTGATTGGGACAGTACTCTGCACATAGTAAGTGCTCAATAAATACGATTGATGATAATGATTGGGAGAGTACAATGCAACAGAATATCTGCACTGCCTATCTATTGCATTCCTCCTAGTGCTTAGTACAATGTACTTAGTACAGTGTTCTTTGTGGGCTCCTCTTCCCCCTCCCATCCCCTTACTGTAGGGGTTCCTCAAGGGTCAGTTCTTGGTCGCCTTCTGTTCTCTATCTACACTCACTCCCTTGGTGACCTCATTCGCTCCCATGGCTTCAACTATCATCTCTACGCTGATGCCACCCAAATCTCCATCTCTGCCCCTGCTCTCTCTCCCTCCCTCCAGGCTCATGTCTCCTCCTGCCTTCAGGACACCTCCAACTGGAGGTCTGCCCACCATCTAAAACTCAATACGTCCAAGACTGAACTCCTTATCTTCCCTTCATCATGGGTTCAAATCCCGGCTCCGCCACTTGTCAGCTGTGTGACTTTGGGCAAGTCACTTAACTTCTCTGGGCCCCATTTACCTCATCTGTAAAATAGGGATTAAGACTGTGAGCTCCACGTGGGACAACCTGATTACCTTGTATCTCCCCAGCACTTAGAGCAGTGCTTGGCACATAGTAAGCACTTAACAAATGCCATTATTATTACTATTATTATTACAATATTAGAACCTACAATATAGGAATCACAACGTCCACAATGGTTCAGTGGTGTCTAAGTGTTCCTTGTAAATTATGTTACCAACTTGTACTTCCCAAGCGCTTAGTACAGTGCTCTGCACACAGTAAGCACTCAATAAATACGATTGATGATGATGATAATGCAGCTGCTGAGAACATAACTTTTCCCCACAGTTGTTTTTACCTTGCAGAACCTAGCTTAAATGTGAGCGCATTGTTGGGTAGGGACCGTCTCTATAGGTTGCCGATTTGTACTTCCCAAGCACTTAGGACATTGGTCTGCACACAGTAAGCACTCAATAAGTACTATTGAATGAATGAATGAATGAATGAATGAATGAAAAAAGAAAAGCCATAAAGATACCTACCCATTGAGATCACAAGTTCATTGTGGCATGATATTCAGTCAGTGCTATTTGGTGGGTACTTTTTTTATGGTATCTGTTAAACGCTTACTATAGTTCAAACACTGTTCTAAGCACTGGGATAGGTACAGGTCAATTAGTTTGGACACAGTCCCTGTCCCGCATGGAGCTCATGGTCTAAGTAGGACATATTCTGTACAGAACACTTGTAGACTGTAAGCTAGCTGTGGGCAGGGAATTTTGTCTGTTATATTGTTATATTGTACTCTCCCAAGCTCTTAATACAGTGATCTGCACACAGTAAGCGTCCAAGGTCTTGGGAGGGAGTATCACTAACATATTTGGTAAGATCTAGTTACATATTTTTTTTTCCATCCCAGAATGCATCCCATCACATCATGTGGTGAGGCAATGTGGTCTAATGGACAGAGCAAAGTAATAGTAATAATAATAATGATGGCATTTATTAAGTGCTTACTATGTGCCAAGCACTGTTTTAAGCACTGGGGAGGTTACAAGGTGATCAGGTTGTCCCACAGGAGGCTCACAGTCTTCAACCCCATTTTACAGATGAGGGAACTGAGGCCCAGAGAAGTGAAGTGACTTGCCCAAAGTCACACAGCTGACAAGTGGCGGAGCCGGGATTTGAACCCATGACCTCTGACTCTAAAGCCCGTGCTCTTTCCACTGAGCCATGCTGCTTCTCTACTAGCAGTACTAGCAGACAGTATACTTGGGCTCTAGTCTTGACACTACCACTTGCCTGCTGTGTGTCTTTGGGCAAGTTGGAAACCTCTCTCTCCCTCAGTGTCCTCAATCAGTCAGTCAGTCGTGGCCTAGTGGATAGAGAATGGTCCTGGAAGTCAGAAGGACCTGGGTTCTAATCCCAGCTCTGCCACTTGTCAGCTGTGTAAACTTGGGCAAGTCACTTCACTTCCCCTGTGTCTCAGTTACCTCATCTGTAAAATGGGGATAAGACTGTGAGCCCAATGCAAGACAGGGGCTATATCCAACATGACAAACATATATCTACCCCAGAGACTGGCACATAATCAGAGCTGAACAAATGCCATAAAAAAAAAAAAATTAGTGGTACTGATTGAGTGTTTACTGTGGGCCAACCACTGTACTGTGTACAGCCACTGTACACTGGAGAAGCAGCGTGGCTCAGTGGCAAGAGCAGGGGCTTTGGAGTCAGAGGTCATGGGTTCAAATCCCAGCTCTGCCAATTGTCAGCTGTGTGACTTTGGGCAAGTCGCTTCACTTCTCTGGGCCTCGGTTCCCTCATCTGTAAAATGGGATGAAGACTGTGCGCCCCCTGTGGGACAATCTGATCACCTTGTAACCTCCCCAGAACTTAGAACATTGCTTTGCATATAGTAAGTGCTTAATAAATGCCATTATTATTATTATTATACAAAGCACTTGGGGCAGTAATATACAGTGAAGATGGTATACATGTAAGTGCACAAGAAGCTTACATTCTAGAGGGGGAGAGAGACACTAATTAAATAAATTATGGATATGGACATATGTGCTGTGGGGCTGAGGGTGGGGTGAATATCAAGTACTCGGAGGATATAGATCTAAGTTCACAGGCAACACAGAAAGGAGAGGGGGTCCAAAGAGGGCTGAATCAGGGAAGGCCTCCTGGAGGGAATGTGGCCTTAATTAGGCTTTGAAGGTGGGCAGAGTTGGGGTCTGACATACAGGGAGGGGAGGATGTGGGAAAGGGGTCAGTAGTGAGATAGATGAGGTTGGAGTTCAGTGAGAAGGCTGGAGCTAGAGGAGCGGAGTGTGAGGGCCGAATTGTAGTAAGAGAGTAGTGAGGTGAGCTAGGAAGGGCCAAAGTGATTGACTGCTTTAAAGCCGACAGTGAGGAGTTTCTGTTTGATGTGGAGGTGGATGGGCAACCGCTGGAGGTTCTTGAGGAGTGGGGAAACATGAACCGAATCTTTATTTTTAGCAAAATGATCCAGGCAGCAGAGCGAAGTATGTACTGGAGTGAGGAGAGTCAGGAGGCAGGAAGGTCAGTGAGAAGGCTGATGCAGCAGTCTGGGTGATAATAATAATAATAATAATGATAGCATTTATTAAGCACTTACTGTGTGCAAAGCACTGTTCTAAGAGCTGGGGAGTTTACAAGGTGATCAGGTTGTCCCACGGGGGGCTCACAGTCTTAATCCCCATTTTACAGATGAGGGAACTGAAGCCCAGAGAAGTAAAGTGACTTGCCCAAAGTCACACAGCTGACAATTGACGGAGCTGGGATTTGAACCCATGACCTCTGACTCCAAAGCCCGGGCTCTTTCCACTGAGCCACGCTGCTTCTCTTAGGATAACTGCTCGATTCAGTGTAGAGGCAGTTTGGATGTAATTTGTGAATTATGTAAAGGCAGAATCAACAGGATTTGGTGACAGATCAAATACTTGGGTTGTAGAAGAGAGACGAGTTGACCTACTGCCAAGGTCATGGGCTTGTGAGATAGGAGAAGCAGAGTGACTTAGTGGAAAGAGCACGGGCTTTGGTGTCATCCCAGCCCCTATACTAATCCCAGCCCCTATACTTATCAGCTGTGTGACTTTGGGCAAGTCACTTAACTTCTCTGTGCCTCAGTCACCTCATCTGTAAAATGGGGATGAAGACTGTGAGACCCACATGGGACAATTTGATTACCTTGTATCTACCCCAGCACTTAGAACAGTGCTTGGCACATAGGAAGCGCTTAACAAATACCATCATTAGTATTATTATGATTATTCTAGGGAGGATAGTGATACTGTCCACAGTGATGGACAAGATCGGGGAGTACAGGGCTTGGATGGGAAGATAAGATCTATTTCGAACATGTTTAGTTTGAGGTATCATCTGTAAGCACTTGGCAAATGCCACATTGCTATTATTAGTAATAGTAGGAATAATAATGACTGTCATCATCATGATCCTCATCATTAATATCATTCCCTCTGGGGACCTCTTTTACTTTTAACCTTAGCTATCCCAGATTCCTTCATGAGATTTACTTATAACCACCCCAACACTTAGTTCAGTGCTTGGCACATAATAAGCGCTTAATAAATACCTTTATTATTAATAATAATTATTATAATAATGAAGGTATTTGTTAAGTGCTTACTATGTGCCAAGCACTGTTCTAAGCGCTGGGGTAGATACAAGATAATCAGGTTGTCCCACCTGGGGCTCACAGTCTTCAACCCCATTTTACAGATGGGGGAACTGAAGCCCAGAGAAGTTAAGTGACTTGCCCAAGGTCACACAGCAGACAATTGGTGGAGTCAGGATTAGAACCCACGACCTCTAACTCCCAAGCCCGTGCTCTTTCCACCAAGCCCATGCTCTTTCCACCAAGTCACACTATTATCTCTATTTTCCTTAATTTTGTTCTGTGGCACATGATTTTATCAGACATCCAATATGCTATCTAAACTGCAACGAGATTAAGTATGTGGAGAGAGATGTTTCATCGTCACCCTTGCATTTCACACAGATACCCACTGCAACTAAGAGTGCCGCTGGGAGATTATTGAGGGTTTTTGCTCAATTTTCTTGAACTTTCTGTTTTTCGGTACTGTAAACAACAGCCTCATTTCCCGCTCTTTTTCCCGGTACAAACTCAGGCTCCCATTCATCTTTACAACCCCTCCGTGAGTAACTTTCCTCACCCTCAGGTCCCAGACATCATGTTTTTAAGTCATTATCTGAATCACTGCTGTGATTTCTCTCCTAAAAATCTAAGCCTTTTTTTTTTCCTTTGATCAAACCTCCACCCAGTGACTCGGATGATATTACTAGGAATCCCCATTCTCCAAATGCCAAATTTCATTTATGTAACGCACAGTTATCCTCCATTAAAAAAAGATTCTCTAATTCAAACCCCAGACTTATATTTTGCTCTACCCATCACCAGCCTGTCATGTGTGCTTAGCGCTCAGTATATAGGATTGCCCCCTTCAAAGCCCTACTGAAAACTCACCTCCTCCAGAAGGCCTTCCCAGACTAAGCCCTCCTTGTCCTCTGCTCCTTCTCCCCTCCCCATTGCCCCCCCCACGCCCCACAGCACTTGTATATATATGTATATGTATTTATTATTCTATTTATTTTATCAATGATTCATATATAATGCAATTTATTTCTATTGATGCCTATTTACTTGTTTTGTTGTCTGCCTCCCCCTTCTAGACGGTGAGCCCGTTGTTGGGTAGGGATTGTCTCTGTTGCTGAATTGTACTTTCAAAGTGCTTAGTACAGTGCTCTGAACACAGTAAGTACTCAATAAATACGACTGAATGAATGAATGAATGATTGAATGAATGTGTCTTCAGTGATTCTGCATTACGTGGTTTTTCTATTAAGCACCATACCCCCACAAAAAAAATCTCTTTAATTTATCTCTCTAATAAGGATGGGAGATAAGATAGGTGGGTTAAATCTAAAGAAACTTGAATGTTGATTTGTAAACACAAGTTAATTTAATTTTATAAAGTAATAAAAAACTACAACATTTATTAAGCATTTACTGTATGCGAAGTGCTGGGGGTAGAAACATGGTAATGCACTTTAACACAGCTTCTGCTCCATATAGAGCAAATTTAAAGGGTGTGAATAGAGAAGCAGCGTGGCTCAGTGGAAAGAGCACGGGATTTGGAGTCAGAGGCCATGGGTTCAAATCCCGACTCTGCCAATTGTCAGCTGTGTGACTTTGGGCAAGTCACTTAACTTCTCTGTGCCTCAGTTTCCTCATCTGTGAAATGGGGATTAACACTGTGAGCCCCACGTGGGACAACCTGATCACCTTGTATCCCCCCAGAGCTTAGAACAGTGCTTTGCACATAGTAAGTGCTTAACAAATACCATCATTATTATTATTGATAATTATTTTATATTCATTCATTAATTCATTTATTCGCATTTATTGAGCACTTACTATGTGCAGAGCACTGTACTAAGCACTTGGGAAGTTATATGCGAGTAAGAAGAATCTCAGTGAAAACAGAATTCTATTTTTTCAGGCCAAACCAACTGAAGAGAGTATTCGCACATATTAAATTCCTCCAAGGGGCCTTCCCTGATTAAGCCCTCTTTTCCCCAGTTCTATCTTTCATTCACTCATTCAATCGTTTATTTATTGAGCACATACTGGATACAAAACATCTCCCTTTCGTGTCATCCACACACTTGGATCCATGAGCTTTGGGCATTTGGTACTTTCACCACGGCATTTGGAGTCAGAGGTCACGGGTTCAAATCCCAGCTCTGCCAATTGTCAGCTGTGTGACTTTGGGCAAGTCACTTAACTTCTCTGTGCCTCAGTTACCTCGTCTGTAAAAGGGGGTTTGACTGTGAGCCCTTCGTGGGACAACCTGATCACCTTGTAACCTCCCCAGCACTTAGAACAGTGCATTGTACATGGTAAGTGCTTAATAATAGCCATTATTATTATTATTTATGGACATATCTATAGAAGCAGTGTGGCTCAGTGGAAAGAGCCTGGGCTTTGGAGTCAGAGGTCATGGGTTCAAATCCCGGATCTGCCAACTGTCAACTGTGTGACTTTGGGCAAGTCACTTAACTTCTCTGGGCCTCAGTTACCTCATCTGGAAAATGGGGATTAAGATTGTGAGCCCCATATTCATTCATTCAATCGTATTTATTGAGCACTTACTCTGTGCAGAGCACTGTACTAAGCACTTGGTCCCATATGGGACAGGGACTGACTGAATCCAACTTGATTAGCTTGTATCTACCTCAGCTGTTAGAACAGTACTTGAAACACAGTAAGTGCTTAACAGATAGCATTATTATTATTAGAAACCAAGTCTTTATGAGAGCACCAGGTGGAAGAGAAAATGGAAGAAAGTGGATAATAATAATGGTAGTATTTGTTAAATTCTTACTGTACACTATTTTTCAAACTTTTACTGTACTAGATGCCTATCTGCCAAGTACTGAACTCAGCAGAGTGATAGATCCAATATACTTAGGTCAGACACAGTCTCTGTCCCGCTTGTGGTTCAACGTCTATCTAGACGGGAGCAGTGGTATTGAAACTCCATTTTATAGTTGAGGAAACTGAGCCACAGAGAAGTTAAGGGATTTGCCCAAATTCACACAGCAGGTAGGTGGCAGAGCTGGAATTAGAATCCAGGTACTCTACAGCGCCTGCTCTTTCTAATAGAAAAAGTAGACTCATTCATTCATTCATTCATTCATTCAATCGTATTTATTAAGCACTCACTGTGTGCAGAGCATTGTATTGTACACTCGAGAAAGTAAAATGCAACAATAAACAGTGACATTCCCTGCCCACAATAAGCTCAGAGTCATCCTTTGGTTCTTGGATGGTGAGACAGGGAGCATAATAATAATAATTGTTACTATTTCTTGTTAAGCACTTACTATGTGCCAAGCACCATTCTAAACCCTGGGTTAGGTACAAGGTTGGACACAATCACTGTGGGGCTAACAGTCTAAATTGGAGGGAAAATTGATGGATGGATTGAGGCAGATTTAATCCCTATTTCATTCATTCATTCAATCATATTTATTGAGTGCTTCCTGTGTGCAGAGCACTGTCCTAAGCTCTTTCATAGATAAGGAAACTCAGGCACAGATAAAGAACTTGTTCAAGGTCACTCAGCAGACAAATGGCAGAGCCAGGATAATAATAATAATAATAATGAAGGTATTTTTTAAGCACTTACTATGTGCCAAACATTGTTCTAAGCACTGGCATAGATACAAGGTAATCAGATTGTCCCACATAGGGCTCACAGTCTTAATCCCCATTTTACAGATGAGGTAACTGAGGCACAGAGAAGTTGTCACTTGCCCAAAGTCACACAGCTGAGAAGTGGTGGAACCAGGATTAGAACCCATGACCTCTGACTCCCAAGCCCGTGCTCTTTCCACTAGACCACACTACCTCTTCAGGTGTGAGAGACGAACCCTCACACTCTGTCCACAAAAATTCTCTGGGGAATCTTTTATGCCCCTTGCCTATCAAGAGAGCGTGGTTCAAAAGCAAATGGATGAGGGGAAAGATACTTTCTTCCTCCAGTAGTTCATTCAGTGATATTTATTGAGCACTTGCTGTGTGCAGAGTACTTTACTAAGCACTTGGGAGAGCAGTTGTTTCTGCAGAAGTTGGGGTGAATGTAGAAATTAGGACCAGATCCAATGCCTATAGCCAGAATTGAGGAAATGTATTCGGGGTAAAAATTACAGAGGAGAATCTATTTCCACCAGCCCTCCCAAAGCTACCTTATATGTAGTTTCACAATCTCCCCTGCAACCATAATCACCCCACAGGACCTTCACCAGTGGCCTGCCAATTACCGATAACACCTGCTCCAGCAAAAACCACATAGAGAAAAACATACAGTATTGTTTTGCCAGAGGTCATGTATTCAATTTCATACAAACTCCCCACTTGACACAAGCCAACTGGGTTCTGGCCTTAATGAGCGTGTATTCCTGCATGAAAACCTGAGGGAAATCTCTGCTCCAAATTCAGGATGTTATGATGATGGTTTTGGCCACAGAATTCAACTACTCTAGTTGTAACCACGATCACCAAATTCCTGGAAAAAAGAACAACCTAGAAGCACAGTCATCATTACTAGAGCATCGCTTTTTAGAAAATATCCACTAGAATTTGCATTTTTAAATTTTGTATTTAGACTGTCCTTGACTATCGAGCTGGTCAACTGTGCATGAACTGAAAAAGAGATGGTACTGAAAATTGAACTGGTATTTTACTCACAGTCTGATCATTATAAATAAAACCTGCTTGGAAAATCCCATTCTGAAGCATCACCAAGCAGACTCATTTTTAAAATAAGTGGAGTCGAATCCGTCTTCATTGTGACACCATATTCATTGTTTTTACCTTAAATTTTTCCTCTATGTGGAACCATCCAAGATGTTTTAAGGATTGATTTCATGTTTAAGGCATGTTTGGGCCTCATACTCCTTGAGTTAGCCCCACTTGGGAAGGAATTCTCTCATTACTAAATTTCCACACATTTTTGGATTATAGTCCGTCTATACATTTACTCCATAATGGATCCAGAAATTATTTTATGTTCTCAAAAGCATTGTGATCCTTTCTTGAATTGGTTTGAAGTGCTTAGTGGTCTCTTGTGCCTTTAAAGAACAGATTAGGCTTGTTTTTTCAAAATGTTCCCCAAATACCATCTAAATGGAGTTCAGCTTTAGCTTTATCTTCTCCAATTTTAGGCCATCATTTTAAAATTGTGTTTCAACTATATTCTTCTGGTTCTGGTCAAACTATTCCATTTTCATGTTGGGTCCCTCCAAAAGATAAAGGCATGATATCAAAAGCTTAAAAATAAGCCATATCTCTATGGATCTTCTCTGACTCCTTCCATTGAAATCTGGAAGACTTTCACCTTACCTGCTGATATCTGCAATTGGACTCTAGAAAAATTCAAGAAGTTTAGAGCATCTGTTTCTTGGCCTTGGATGTGTGAAAAGCAGCATGGCCTAGTGGCAAGAGCACGGGCTTGGGAGTCAGAGGACATGAGTTCTAATCCCTGCTCCACCACTTGTCTGCTGTGTGACCTTGGGCAAGTCACTTCATTTCTCTGTGCCTCAGTTTCCTCATCTGCAAAGTGGGGATTGAGCCACCCACAGGGGGCTCACAACCTGATTAACTTGTACTACCCCAGCTCCTAGAACAGTGACCAGCACATAGTAGTGCTCAAGAAATACCATTGTTATTATTGTTATTATTTCCTTCCAGGCACAAATCAATTTGTTAAGAGTCTTTTCAGCTTACTTTCTCTGGGGTATTTTAAGGAGTGAAAGAGAGTAATTGAAATCATCGGACCTTCAAATCAAGTTTGCCTATTTTCTGTCCCCATCTACTGCCTAAGTGTGTGGACATAAGCCTGAATGAGTTTTCCGACCCTGATATCTCTGAAACTCTTTGAGCATCTGAACATTTTCCTTTCACCAGGGACCTCTAAGGCGTTTTCTTTAAACATTAGCACGACTTGACAATGAAGGAATTCACCCTGCAGCAATGTCATCCCAAAGCACTGACGATATCCCATAATCAAAGGAGTTTATGTATTCTGGCATGGTTCCCTGGTTAATCAATATTCAATTAATCATATGTATTGAGGACTTACTGTACTAAGTTAAGCACTTGGGAGGGTACACTCTAACAGAGTTCATTGAAACGTTCTCTGTTCACAATGATTGTGCAGTCTAGGGGATAAGGTTACAGGTTTTTGGGGGGTTTTGTTTTATTTTATTTTATGGTTTTTGTTAATTGCTTACTGTGGGACAAGTACTAAATGCTAAGGTAGACTTAAGCAAATCACATTCGACACAGTCCATGTCCCACTTGGGGCTCACAAAACTTAATCTCCATTTTACAGATGAAGTAATTGAGGCCAAGAGAGGTGAAGTGACTTGCCCAAGGTCACACAGCAGACACATGGTGGAACCGCAATTAAAACCCAGGTCCTTCTGACTCCCAGATGCATGCTCTATCAACTAGGCCATGCTAGTTCTTGTTAAAAATTGGTTTTAACTCAATTTCAAAATTCATACAATTAGTGAGCTTTTCTATCACCGAATAGACAAACATTATCAGCTTTTAGCTTAAGATTTACTACTGTATTAATATGATTAATGTATCTTGGGTTCAAGTTTTATTTCATGTCGCCACCATTCAAAGGCAGCAAATCCATCTTCAAGACAGCCTCTTTCCCCTTAATCTAAAATTCCAAGGATGATGAAGAATTCTGAAAATGCAAATCTCTGCCACACCTAAACCAAACTTGGGTTATGCAGATTGATAAAAGTTATTTCATGCTTATTGTTCCACATAAATTAGCACTGATGAGTTGGTTCACCAATCAGTATCCCCAGTGAAAATCTATCATCCTACAAGAAGAGATTCTAAAAATAGAAGGCTGGTGTTAAAATTTTACCCAAATAGCTTCTCAGGTGTAACTTAAATCACAAGTTCAAAAACACCTGTGGGCAATACCAGAGTTTTAGACTGAATTTCTTCTTGTGGGCCATGGTGACTTTGATGAGATCATTTTGTTTTACTGAGGCATGAGAGGACGATCATGATAATAACAATAATAGTATTTGTTAAGCACTTATCTATAAAACACTGAACTCAACCCCAGGGTAATAAAATAATAATAATTTTTGTATTTGTTAAGTGCTTATTAGGTGCAAAGAACTGTTCTAAGCACCGGGGAGGATACAAGGTGATCAGGTTGCCCCATGTGGGGCTCACAATCTTAATCCCCATTTTCCAGGTGAGGTAACTGAGGTACGGAGAAGTCAAGTGACTTGCCCAAAGTCACACACTGACAAGCAGTGGAGCCGGGATTTGAACCTATGACTCCCAAGCCCGTGCTCTTTCCCCTGAGCCATGCAAGCAGATCAGATACAGTCCCTGTCCCACATGGGGCTCACAGTCTGAGAGGGAGAGAGAACGTGTATTGGATCCCTATTTTACAGATGAGAAAAACAGAGATGTTAAGTAACTTGCTCACAGTCAAACAGCAGACCAGTGGCGGAGCTGGGATTAGAAACCAGGCTTCCTGATGCCCGGGCCCCTACTTTTTTCAAAAACCACACTGCTTCTCTAGATATTTCAGTACCAAAAAGAACCCCAAAACAAAAAAAAGAGCACGTTGGTATCCTTAAAGCCAAGCACTGATCAATGGGAGAGCAAATAGTGTGACCAACTGAGCATCATGGTTTAGTACTAACCTGCTCTGCACTCTTTCCATTAAGACAAGCTACTTCTCGAGATTTTGCATTACCCCCCCACCCAAAAAAAAAAGGAAAAGGAAGAAGATGTTGCTATCCTTAAAGCCAAGGGCTGATCAATGGGAGGGTAAATAAGCATTCCATTCAACTCACCATCATGGTTTTAGTACCAACCTGTTCTGGATTGTGGCATTAATCTCACTGCAGGGAGAGGTCTGGCAGTGGGAGTTGAACTTGTGATTGCCACAGCCAGATGAGGGAACAAATGAGGCGTCTCATGACCTTGGAAGGGTCTTGAGTCCTCAGGAGGAGTCCATGCTGAATCCAGAGCAAACGCGTTATTGAAATATATCTGCCCAAGAGAAAAAAAAAATGACCTGAAAACTTTGAAGTGAGAGTTGATATTTCAGGAACTCTTACATAAGATATTTCAGGGACTTTTACATAAGACAGCGAGCAGAATGCCTACTTCTGAATGGCTTGCAATCATGGCCACTTACTCTCCTGACTTGATAAATGGTGTGCTTACTGTGGAATCATTCTAAAATAGAGGGTGAAAAAATAAACTGACACCACAAGCACTTATGGACATGACTGTATACTGTTATCTCTGATTCACTTTAAACTCTGGCTCCCTCACTAAATTGCAAACTCCTTCACCCCAGAGATCTTTTCGACTCCCTCTTTTATATTCTCTCGAGTCCTTAGAATATAAAATTAAGCAGTCGAAAAATGCAATTGATGGATTGATTGATCCACCTCTGGGACACCCTTAGTACTTTTGATAGATTTCTAGCTTCAGATTTCATGCACCTATGCATGTGTTTATATTCAATTAGATTCAATTCAGTCATTCATTCAACATTTTTATCTTTCGTTCCCGGGTTCTCCTCTTGTCTGCTGTGTGGCCTTGGACAAGTCCCTTTACTTCTCTGGGCCTCAGTTTCCTCATCTGTAAAATGTGGATTGAGATGGTGAGCAACAGATGGGGCAGGGACGGTTTCCAATTTGATTTGCTCATATCCTCCCCAGAGCTTAGTAGGGTCTGGACATAGGAAACACTTAGCAAATGACATCATCTTTTTGGGTTTGCATAACTACCTGCTTTTTTTTTCCCTAGCTCTTTTTGGATTTCACTGACTCCCGTATTCAATTATAAGTTCTTTGACTGCAAGGTACATATGTCTTGCTACTGTGATGCTAATCTAAATTCTTAGCATGGTGAATCCCACTCAGAGGATCATTTCTAGTTTTTTAATATGGTGCTTGTTATGTGCTTACTTTGGGCCAGACAGTATTCATTCAATTGTATTTATTGAGCACTTACTGTGTGTAGAGCACTGAACTAAGTGCTTGGGAAGTACAAGTCGGCAACATATACAGATGGTCCCTACCCAACAACGGACTCACACTAAGTGCTGGAGTAGTTAGAAGCCAAAATTTCTTTGGACACAGTCCCTGTCCCATATGGGGTTCACAGTGTTATTCCCCATCAAGAAGGAGCGTGGCTTAGTGGAAAGAGCATGGGTTTAGGAGTAAGAGCTGATTGGTTCTAATCCTGGCTCTGCCACTTGTCACTGTGTGATTTTGGGCCAATCACTTCACTTCTCTTTGCCTCAGTTACCTCATCAGGAAAATGGGGATTAAGACTGTAAGCCCCATGTGGGACAATCTAATTATCTTGTATAATAATAATAATAATGGCATTTATTAAGCGCTCACTATGTGCAAAGCACTGTTATAAGCAGTGGGGAGGTTACAAGGTGATCAGGTTGTCCCACGGGGGCTCACAGTCTTAATCTCCATTTTATAGATGAGGCAACTGAGGCACAGAGAAGTGAAGTAACTTGCCCAAAGTCACACAGCTGACATTTGGCAGAGCCAGGATTTGAACCCATGACCTCTGACTCCAAAGCCCATTCTCTTTACATTGAGTCGTGCTGCTTCTCTATAATGATGGTATTTGTTAAGAGCTTACTATGTGCAAAGCACTGTTCTAAGCACTGGGGAGGTTACAAGGTGATCAGGTTGTCCCACATGGGGCTCACAGTCTTAATCCCCATTTTCCAGATGAGGTAACTGAGGCACAGAGAAGTTAAGTGACTTGCCCAAAGTCACACGGCTGACAGTTGGCAGAGCGGGGATTTGAACCCATGACCCCTTACTCCAAAGCCTGGGCTCTTTCCACTGAGCCACGCTTGTATCTACCCCTGTGCTTAGAACAGTGCTTGGCACATAGTAAGTGCTTAACAAATATCATCATCATTATTATTATTTTGCAGATGAGGAAACTGAGGCCCACAGAAGTGAAATCTATATCTCTGTCCCTGCTCTCTCCCCTTCCCTCCAGGCTCGCATCTCCTCCTGCCTTCAGGACATCTCCATCTGGATGTCTGCCCTTCACCTAAAACTCAACATGTCCAAGACTGAACTCCTTGTCTTCCCTCCCAAACCCTGCCCTCTCCCTGACTTTCCCATCACTGTTGACGCCACTACCATCCTTCCTGTTTCACAAGCCCGCAACCTTGGTGTCATCCTCAACACGCTATCCAACCTTGGCTTCACAGACTCCGTCCTCTCCTGGTTCTCCTCTTATCTCTCCAGTCGTTCATTCTCAGTCTCTTTTGCAGGCTCCTCCTCCCCCTCCCATCTCCTTACTGTGGGGGTTCCCCAAGGTTCAGTTCTTGTTCCCCTTCTGTTCTCGATCTACACTCTCTCCCTTGGTGACCTCACTCGCTCCCATAGCTTCAACTATCATCTCTATGCTGATGACACTCAATTCTACATCTCTACCCCTGCTCTCTCCCCCTCCCTCCTGGCTTGCATCTCCTCCTGCTTTCAGGACATCTCCATCTGGATGTCTTCCCGCCACCTAAAACTCAACATGTCCAAGACGGAACTCCTTGTCTTCCCTCCTAAACCCTGCCCTCTCCCTGACTTTCCCATGACTGTTGACAGCACTACCATCCTTCCCATCTCACAAGCCCGCAACCTCGGTGTTATCCTCGACTCCGCTCTCTCATTCACCCCTCACATCCAAGCCGTCACCAAAACCTGCTGGTCTCAGCTCCGCAACATTGCCAAGATCCGCCCTTTCGTCTCCATTCAAACTGCTACCCTGCTCGTTCAAGCTCTCATCCTATCCCGTCTGGACTACTGCATCAGCCTTCTCTCTGATCTCCCATCCTTGTGTCTCTCCCCACTTCAATCCATACTTCATGCTGCTGCCCGGATTGTCTTTGTCCAGAAACGCTCTGGGCATATCACTCCCCTCCTCAAAAATCTCCAGTGGCTACCAATCAATCTGCGCATCAAGCAGAAACTCCTCACCCTGGGCTTCAAGGCTGTCCATCACCTCTCCCCCTCCTACCTCACCTCCCTTCTCTCCTTCTACAGCCCAGCCCGCACCCTCCACTCCTCTGCCGCTAATCTCCTCACCTTACCTCGTTCTCGCCTGTCCCGCCGTCGCCCCCCAGCCCACGTCCTCCCCCTGGCCTGGAATGCCCTCCCTCTGCCCATCCGCCAAGCTAGCTCTCTTCCTGCCTTCAAGGTCCTACTGAGAGCTCACCTCCTCCAGGAGGCCTTCCCAGACTGAGCCCCTTCCTTCCTCTCCCCCTCGACCCCTTCTCCATCACCCCGTCTTACCTCCTTTACTTCTCCACAGCACCTGTATATATGTATATATGTTTGTACGTATTAATTACTCTATTTATTTATTTATTTTACTTGTACATATCTATTCTATTTATTTTATTAATATGCTTTGTTTTGTTCTCTGTCTCCCCCTTCTAGACTGTGAGCCCACCGTTGGGTAGGGACCGTCTCTATATGTTGCCAACTTGTACTTCCCAAGCGTTTAGTACAGTGCTCTGCACACAGTAAGTGCTCAATAAATACGATTGATTGATTGATTGAAGGGACTCGCTCAAGGTCATACAGCAGACATATGGCACAGATGGGATTAGCACCCGGGTCCTTCCAACTCCAGGTCCATGTTCTATCCATTAGGCCGTACAGTTTTGTATTCTATAAAAGTAGCTTCAAAACACCAGTAAGTAGGATTATCAAGTACAAAATGAAACTGCTCTTAAAAGGAATGTTAACAATTTTATCCTTAAATAAAACATGCTTCAGTAATCATTGCCCTCAGGTATTGAAGGGGCAGCATTTTAAATAAGAGCTATTTCATGTCTGGGAAAATTTTTGTTTAAGGCCAATCAAGCCACTGCTAGAAAAAGACATTTTAGTTACTTGAGTTCACGCTCTAAATATTTCAGTTTTCTCTAAACTTCATGGGTATTCTCATTCGATGGCTCAATCTGAAAGGATTTTTTTATTGAAATGGTATATCAGTAGACCAGTGGCATCTACTGAGTAAGTATGGTATTTGTTAAGCTCTTACTCTGTGTCAAGCACTGTTCTAAGCACCTTATATCTATAAGGTAATCAGCTGTCTCTGTTGCCGAATTGTACTTACCAAATGCTTAGTACAGTGCTCTGCACACAGTAATCAGGTGAGACCCAGGGACTTCAGTCTTCATCCCCATTTTACAGATGAGGGAATTGAAGCACAGATAAGTGAATCGACTTGCCAAAGATCACCCAGCAGACAAGTGGTGGAGCCGGGATTGGATAGCAGCCAGGGGGTTCCCCCCCAACACCCTCTTCCTTCTTTCTCTAAGGGGGCAAACTCCAGGATCCAGAATAGGTGACCCCGCTATAAGGACGCTGTATGTTGCCAACTTGTACTTCCCAAGTGCTTAGTATAGTGCTCTGCACACAGTAAGCGCTCAATAAATACCATTGAATGAATGAATTCATGACATCTGACTCCCAAACCCGTGCTCTTAATAATAATAATAATGATGGCATTTGTTAAGCACTTACTATGTGCAAAGCACTGTTCTAAGCGCTGGGGAGGATACAAGGTGATCAGATTGTCCCATGTGGGGCTCACATTCTTCATCCCCATTCTATAGATGAGGTAACTGAGGCACAGAGAAGTGAAGTGACTTGCCCAAAGTCACACAGCTGACAATTGGCAGAGTCAGGACTTGAACCCATGACCTCTGACTCCCAAGCCCGTGTTTTTTCCACTGAGCCACGCTCTTGCCACTAGGCCAAGCTGCTTCAGAGTACCTTCACTGTCTAGAGCAGAGGCTAAGCACTTGGGAAAGTACAATGCCATTAGCAAACATGATCCCTTTCCTCACACAGTTTACAATCTAACAGTGAAGATAGGCATGCAAATAATTTACAGATAGGAGGAAATGAGTTGGCTGGTATGTAAATAGATTTGATTGTTCGGTGCTAGAGTAAGTTAAATGCCAATTACTGCTGCAAGTGGTTAATATGCTAAATTTACAAGACCACATGATTTTCTATAATCATAGAACTAACCAACACTTCAGTAATTTGAACACATCCAAGCAAATGAATGATTAATTTCATTACCTTACAGTTAGGAATCCTCTGTTCTATCCAACTTTTCCCAGCAGGAGGGTAAGGAGTGGAACTGTACACGGTTGGGAAAATGGGGATCAATTCCACATTAGAAGAGGGAGAATAGGCCAAAGCTGGAGAATGGGTCCCAAACATCCACTAGAAAATAAATGGGAAAGTAAACGAATCGGAGATGTATTCTTTCAAAAATTGATTTTTTTTTCGAAAGAAAAACTGATGCTATTGATGCCTGTCCACTTGTTTTGTTGTCTGTCTCCCCCTTCTAGACTATGAGCCCGTTGTTGGGTAGGGATTGTCTCTGTTGCCGAATTGTACTTACCAAACGCTTAGTACAGTGTTTTGCACACAGTAAATGCTCAATAAATGCGATTGAATAAATGAATGAAAAATCAGTACCTGTCAGTTTTTTCTATTTTTTTTCTTTAGATGCTCTCCAGAACTGATCGTTTTCCTTCTATTCGACATTTTTGTTTTATTCGTTTCGTCCTGCAAAGCGCATTTTCTTATGAAAGGTGATTTTTTAAATGGTATTTGTTAAGGGTTTACCATGTAGCAGACACTGTACAAAGCTCTGGGATAGTTACAAGCTAATCAGGTTGCTCACAGTCCAAGACTCACGTTGGGCTCACAATCTTAATCCCCATTTTACAGATGAGGTAACCTGAGGTCCGGAAAAGTGAAATGACTTGCCCCAGGTCACTCAGCAGACAAGTGGAAGAGTGGGATTAGAACCTAGGTCCTTCTGTTTCCCAGACCCATGCTCTTTCTACTAGGCAACGCTGCTTCTCTTCTCTAATTACCTTGTATCCCCTCCAGCGCTTAGAACAGTGGTTGGCACATAATAATCCCTTAACATATGCCATCGTTATTCATTATTTATTAATTGTAGTGAAGGATCTTTAATGGGGAAAAAAATCCCCAAAGCCTTGCTAATACCCTTCCTGGTCAGTCTTAAACACTGAATTCTACAGTGTCAAGGTAAAAAAAAAACCCGAACAAACAAACAAAAAAATTTGCTCCCAACCTTAAAACCACCAGAATACGATTGGGTGTCCCAAGAGACAATATTAAACTAAAGGCAAAAAGAGAGGGAGAAAAAGCATGACAAAGAACTCATATTTTAACTCGAATTCTTTAGAAAAATATAAAAGATATTGCATTAGTATGATATTGTCTGAATTTCTTAGCCTTCCTAAAAAATTGATCTAATTTTTCATCTTTTCCGGGAAATAAAGTGTCTCTTCTTTTCTGGAGAAGCCCAACTAGAATTTTTTTTTTCAAGGTACACAACTAGAGTGTAAAGACTCAAAGTTTTCCAAGAAACATGACTGCAAATCAATTCTACATCAAAGAAAGCGTGTCTGCAGTAGAAAACCTAGGGTAACTCAGAGTTGAAGCGTTACCATGTCGAATCATACAGTCAGGGCTGGTGGTGAAAACGAGCAGGTGCGACTATTTAAAAGGCTGCGAAACGGTAAATAATTGAAACGTTCTTCAATTACCCAATGTGATTAAACCCAGAAGGCTTATTTGAGCTTTCAGATGACAAAAAGAATATTAGTTTGAACTGCTGCTATTGTCATTCCTTTCACTCGTCACTATATCCTCGCAACTAATTTAAATGACAAAACCAAGAGATGAAAACTATAAATCCTAAACGATGAGTATCTTAATCGATACTTGCGTCTCGCTTCCCCTTCCATCCTGAAGAAAAATTAAAATCTTGCCGCTTGCTCAACAGAAAAAATGTAGTTTCTGGACATTGAAAACCTCTAGTGGTAGCATTTCGACAAGGCAATGGTCCCCTCCTCCCAAAAACGTTGCAAAGGCGTGGAGAATTTTGTTTCTTTGTTGGTGTGGGCGGAAGGGTTTGTAAGAGATGAAAGTGGGGGCGGGTTGCTGATTAAAAAACTGATTTTGAACCGAAGCAGCCACTATACGATACTCTAAATCCAAAGAAAAAAGAAATTCCCCACTCGATGTGGGATTGGCGGTCGGTGTTTCCTAACAAGTTGAGGACCAACTGTTCCAATGTTGGTTAACCCCTCGTTCCCCTCTCCATCCCCCATCTTACCTCCTTCCCTTCCCCACAGCACCTGTATATATGTATATATGTTTGTACATATTCATTACTCTATTTATTTATTTTACTTGTACATATCTATTCTATTTATTTTATTTTGTTGGTATGTTTGGTTCCGTTCTCTGTCTCCCCCTTTTAGACTGTGAGCCCACTGTTGGGTAGGGACTGTCTCTATGTGTTGCCAATTTGTACTTCCCAAGCGCTTAGTACAGTGCTCTGCACATAGTAAGCGCTCAATAAATACGATTGATTGATTGATTGATTGATTGAGGACGATTTTAACCCTGCACTAGAAAATCGAGTCGCCAAGCGCTGGTGCTAATTTGGCTTCTGTTCTCCAAGGAGAAAGCGAGCCAGCTATTCGATGGCCCACATCGTTGGCAGACGGTTTATTCATCAATGACCGTTCCCTGGATTGTTCTGCTAAACATCTGAGACCAATTGGCCCCTTTAGGAGAATCCCTGCTGATGGGATTCTCGGCTTCTCTGAGGCAGGGGGGGTCTTCTCAGGTAAAATACCTGATTAACAGATTTTCTCACCCAAGAACGTCCGGGTGCCGGCGTTAAAGAAAACCGATTAGCACCTCGTTATCCTAAACGCTGGCCTCTTCCTCTCGGTTCCATTCCTCGCCCCCCGAAGGTGGGTCTTGAGTTTTATTTTCCAGCGTGAAACCCTCACCTTGCCCCCCACAAGCTCTGATGGGAATTGGAAGTATTTGTCTCTGTATGTTGCCAATTTGTACTTTCCAAGAGCTTAGTACAGTGCTCTGCACATAGTAAGCGCTCAATAAATACGATTGATGATGATTTCTAGTGACCCGGCTGGGAGTCAGAAGGTCCTGAGTTCTAATCCCCCTGCTCTGCCACTTGTCTGCTGTGTGGCCTTGGGCAAATCACTTCACTTCAATTATTCCTTCCTTCAATCGTATTTATTGAGCGCTTACTGGGTGCAGAGCACTCTACTGAGCGCTTGGAAAGTGAAATTCGGCAACAGAGACAATCCCTACCTCACAGTCTAGAAGGGGTGAGACAGACATCAAAGCAAGTAAACAGGCATCAATAGCATCAATATACATAAATAGAATTATAAATATATGCACATTTCCTGTGCTTCAGTTCCCTCATCTGGAAAATAAGGATGAAGACTGTGAACCCCAAGTGGGGCAGGGGCTGTATCCAGCCTGATTTTCTCGTATCCACCCCAACGCTTAGTAAGGTGCTTGGCACATAGTAAAGGCTTAACAAATACCATCATCATTATTAGTATTATCCTTGAAGTTTGAGAGGAGGAAGGAAGTATTTAACTTCAGGCGCCCGGCTCCAGGAGGGATCTCGAGCTCACCCCAGCTCTGGAGAGATAATTTGGTACCCCTAGAAATCCACTCCCCCATCCCCAGTGATGTCCCAACTTTGTCTTCCATCTTGGGGGTCTACGGGGCCGCAAAAGGCGCTACCCAATGTGTGAAATGTGGAACGGGATTTCCCAGCGTGGACCAACTTTCCTGCCTCTTATTCCGGAGCTGCCTCGTTTCTGCCCAGCTGAGGCACCTTGGTTATATCTGGCTAGAGAATTTTAGGGTGGAGGTTGAGTGGGGGGCTACAGGGAGACAGCCGGACCCCAGGGTGAGGTGCCAGAGGAAGTGGGAGGCTGGATCTCGGAGGAGGACAGATGGCAGAAGCAGGGGGAGTTGGGAGAGGAGGGATAATAGTAATAATAATAATGATGATAATAATAATAATAGTCTTTGTTGAGTGCTTGCTATGTGCCAGGCACTGGACTAAGCGCTGGGGTGGAGCCAAGTAAATCAAGTTGGACCCAACCCCTGTCCCACGGGGGGCTCACAGTCTCCATCCCCATTTTCCAGATGAGGGAACTGAGGCTCAGAGAAGTGAAGTTACTCGCCCAGGGTCACACAGCAAAGTGGCAGAGCCGAATTTAGAACTCCTGACCTTCTGACTCCCGGGCCCGGGCTCTATCCATTATGCCGTGCTGAGAGGAGGGACGGAAGAGGCTGGGGGAGTTGTGGACAGGGAACCTGTCTGTTTATTGTTGGATTGTCCTCTCCCAAGGGCTCGGTACATTGCTCTGCTCACAGTAAGTGCTCAATAAATCCGATTGACTGACTAGAGGGAGCTGGGAGCGGAGAGTGCGGCAGAGGCAGCGGAAAAGGCGGAATCAGGAGCGGAGGGGCGGGGGAAGAATTCAGCGTGGCTTCGTGACAAGAGCCCGGGTTTGGGAGTCAGCAGGTGTGGGTTCTAATCCCACCTCCGCCACTTGTCTGTTGTGTGGCTTTGGGCAAGCCACTTCATTCCTCTGGGCCTCAGTTTCCTCATCTGGAAAATGGGTATTACCTTGTATCTACCCCATGGCTTACAGCAGTGCTTGGCACATTGTAAGAACTTAACAAATACCATTATTATTAGTAGTAGTAGTAGTAGCAGTAGCATGCCGGGGGAGCTGGGGGAAGAGGGTTAGGGCCAGGGGAGGGAGGGAGAGCCGAAGGGAAGAGCTGTTTACCTGGCCGTGGATCAGGGGAAACGGGTGAAGAAGAGGATGGTCTGGTCCTGCGGGCCCCGGGCCCAGGGGCAGGAAAGAGGGGCAGGGCAGGGGCCAGTAGCCCCCGCCGGGAAGGAGGGCAGCGGCAGGACGCGGAGCTGGCGAAGGAGAGGCCTGGTGGGCGGGGGAGAGCAGCCAGCTGTCGGGCAGGGCGGCCCCGGCTCCCAGCCGGACAAGAGGCCCGGGGGTCGGGGCCGGGAGGAGGCAGGGGAGGGGGAGGCCGGCCCCTTCCATGGACCCCTGCTCCGGCCGCTGCGGCCCCCGACGCCCCCGACGCCCCCGACGCCCCCGACGCCGGCCCGGGACTTCCAGCATCCTACAGCCCGGACCGCCCGGAGACCAACAGCATCCTACAGCCCAGCGCGCCTGGGCACCGAGAGCATCCTACAGCCCAGCGCGCAGGGGAACCGCGATTATCCTACAGCCCAGCGCGCCCGGGCACCGAGAGCATCCTACTGTCCAGCGTGGCCGAGGACCACGAGCATCCTAAAGCCCGGACACCGAGAGCATCCTACAGCCCAGCGCGCAAGGGGACTGCGATTATCCTACAGCCCAGGGCATCCGAGGACCGAGAGCATCCTACAGTCCAGCGCTCCCGAGAACCACGAGCATCCTAAAGCCCGGAGACCAAGAGTATCCTACAGCCCAGCGCGCCTGGGGACCGCAAGCATCCTACAGCTCAAAGCATCCGAGGACCGCGAGCATCCTACAGCCCAGGGCATCCGAGGACCGAGAGCATCCTACCGTCCAGCGCTCCCGAGGACCACGAGCAACCTAAAACCCGGAGACCAAGAGTATCCTACATCCCAGCGCGCCGGGGAACCAAGAGCATCCTACAGCCCAGGGCGTCCGAGGACCGCGAGCATCCTACAGCTCAGGCATCCGAGGACCGAGAGCATCCTACAGACCAGGGCGTCCAAGGACCTCGATCATCCTAAAGCCCAGACACCAAGAGCATCCTACAGCCCAGCCCGCCCGGAGATCACGAGCATCCTACATCCCTGTGCGCCCGAGGACCGCAAACACCCGAAAGCCCAGAGGGTCCGGAGACCACGAGCGTCCTACAGCTCAGAGCCCCCCGGGGTCATGAGCATCCGACAGTCTAGCGCGCCCGGGGACCACGATCATCCTACGGCTCAGAGCTCCCGGGGACCAGGAGCATCCTAAAGCCCAGGTGGTCCGGGGATCACTAGCGTCCTACAGCCCAGCGCTCCCAGGGACCACGAGCATCCTACAGCACACTAAGAGCATCCTTCATCCCAGCGCACTCGGGAACCACGAGTCTCCTCCAGCCCAGCGCTGCCGGGGCCGCGTCCAGCAAAGGGAGCGGGGGGGGGGGGGGGGGGGGGGCTGCCCAGCGGGGATCCCCGCCTTCCCTCCTCTCTCTCTCTCTCTCTCTCTCTCTCTCTCTCTCTCTCTCTCTCTCTCTGTGTGTGTGTGTGTGTGTGTGTGTGTCTTTCTCTCTCTTTCTCTCCCGCCTCTGGAGAAGCAGCGGCGGCCCCGCCCGCAGCCAGCAACCCGCAACCCGCAGCCCAGCAGCACGAGTGAAAACTCCACTTCATTCAGAGGCGCGGCCGCCCGGCTCCGCCCCCGCCCCCACCCCCGCCCCCAACTCATTTTCTAGGAGACGCACCCATTCCTCCCTCTCTCCCTCCCTCTCCTTTTTCCCTCCCTCCTTCTTTCCCTCCTTCCTTCCTTCCTTCCTTCCCTCCTTCCCCCCCTCCTTCCATTCTTTTCTCCTTCTTTCCCTCTCCCTCCGTCCTTCCCTCCTTCCCTCCTTCCCTCTCTCTCCCTCCATTCTTCTCTCCCCTCTCTCCCTCCGTCCTTCCTTACTTCTTTCCCTCTCTCTCTCTCTCCTTCTTTCCCTTACTCCTTCCCCTTCCCTCCCTCCCTCTCTCTCTCCTTTCTTTCTTCCCTCACTCCCCCCTCTTGCCTCTCCTCCCTCCTCCCCGTAGTCCAGGACCCCTTCCCTTCCCCATTTCCAAGAAGACCATTCCTTCTCCCTTCTCCCCCCACGCCTTTCCCTACCCCCTCCTCCTCCCCTCCCTCTATTTCTCTGTCTTTCCCTTACTTCATCCTCCCTCTCTCCTTTCCATCTGTCCCAGCTGAAGCCCTCCTCACCCCTCTTCTCCCCTTACCCCCACTCCACCCCTCACTCACCCGCTAGAAACCAGGCGGGGGGGGGGGGAATCCCTCTCCTAACCCCTCCCCACACCCCGCAGTTTGCCCAGAGAGCATAGGGATGGAGACTGAGACCCCCAGGTTCCAGAGCCATAAAGGCCAGGGAAGGGAAGAGGGACCAGCCCAGCAGAGGGCCAGGGGATCTTGGGGAGCTGACCCTTTGGTCTGAGACCCCTTCTCTCTGCCTTCCCACCCCCTCTGCTCTCTCCTTGGTTTTGCCAGCCTCAGGAAGTGTCCTCCTAATAATTATGGTACTCGTTAAGTGCTTATTATGTGCCAGGCACTGTTCTATAATTTTATATATAGCTATAATTCTATTTATTCTGGCGATTTTGACACCTGTTTACATGTTTTGTTTTGTTGTCTGTCTCCCCCTTCTAGACTGTGAGCCCATCGTTGGGTAGGGACCGTCTCTATATGTTGCCGACTTGGACTTCCCAAGCGATTGGTACAGTGCTCTGCACACAGTAAGTGCTCAATAAATACCACTGAATGAATGAATGAATGATCATCAAGCGAAGTAAGTTTGGGTATGGGGGCTACATGGGCATGACTACTTGAGAAAATTTGAAGTCAAAAGATTGGATTCAGAGGACCTGGGTTCTAATACCAGCCCCATCACTTATCTGCTCTGTGACCTGGGGCGAGTCACTTAACTTCTCTGTGCTGCCATTCCTCACCCACAAAATGGGGATCCAATACCTATTCTCCCTCCTATTTAGACTGTGAGCCCCACGTGGGACTGGATTATCTGGAATCTACTCCAGCACTCAGTACAGTCTAGAGAAGCAGTGTTGCTCAGTGGAAAGAGCATGGGCTTTGGAATCAGAGGTCAATCAATCAATCAATCATATTTATTGAGCGCTTACTGTGTGCAGAGCACTGTACTAAGCGCTTGGGAAGTGCAAGCTGGCAACATATAGAGACAGTCCCTACCCAACAGTGGGCTCCCAGTCTAGAAGGGGGAGACAGAGAACAAAACCAAACATACTAACAAAATAAAATAAATAGAATAGATATGTGCAAGTAAAATAAATAAATAAATAGGTCATGGGTTCAAATCCTGGCTTCGCCAATTGTCAGCTGTGTGACTTTGGGCAAGTTGCTTAACTTCTCTGTGCCTCAATTACCTCATCTGTAAAATGGGGATTAAGACTGTGAGCCCCCCGTGGGACAACCTGATCACCTTGTAACCTCCCCAGTGCTTAGAACAGTGCTTTGCATATTGTAAGTGCTTAATAAATGCCATTATTATTATTATTATTACAGTGCCTGGCACATAGTAAGTGCTTAACAAATACCACAATTCCTAGGATTACTATTCTCGATGCAGTGACTACCAGGTTCCCCCACTCCATTTCCTGCCCAGCCAAAGGAGGAGGAATGGGTTGAATGATGTTAAGGCATTTCTTCCTGTGTAGCTTTGCAACACCCTTTCAACTGCCACCACCACAAAACCAAGCGCTGGGAAAACAGATGGTCAGGGAATAAACACAGTCATTAGACATAAAGCAAAAATCCCAGCTCTGTTCGATATTTTACAGTTCCAAAATGGGCCCCGGATGTGAAAGAGGCCTGGCCTACTCAAAAAGCAACAGAGCCTTGTGGCTGTGATAGTCACAAGGGCCTGGGTTCTAATCCCAGCCCCGCCATTTGTTTTCTGGGTGATCTTGGGCCAGTCACGTCACTTCTCTCGATCTCAGTTTCCTCATCTCTAAAATGAGTATTAAGACTGTGAGCCCCTTGAACAGCCCCAGCACTTGACACACAGTGTGCTAAACAAATATTATTTTAATTATCATTATTAAGAGGAGGTCAATTAGTCTTCCATGCTTGGCTGCTCAAGGGATGATTTTACAGCAGTATTTTCTGGTCTCCTACAGGGAAGGGCAAGTTGAACTCAGGACTTCTCAATCAATCAGTCGTGCTTATTCATTCATTCATTCATTCAATCGTATTTATTGAGTGCTTACTGTGTGCAGAGCACTGTACTAAGCGCTTGGGAAGTACATGTTGGCAACATTTAGAGATGATCCCTACCCAACAACGGGCTCACAGTCTAGAAGGGGGAGACAGACAACGAAACAAAACATGTGGACAGGTGTCAAGCCATCAGAATAAATAGAAATAGAGCTAGATGCACATCATTAAGAAAATAAATAGAATAGTAAATATGTACAAATAAAATAAATAGAGTAATAAATCTGTACAAACATATATACAGGTGCTGTGGGGAGGGAAAGGAGGTAGGGAGGGGGGATAGAGAGGAGGAGAGGAAAAAGGGGGCTCAGTCTGGGAAGGCCTCCTGGAGGAGGTGAGCTCTCAGTAGGGCTTATTATTGAGTACTCACTGAGTGCAGACCACTGAACTAAGTGCTTGGAAGAGTACAGACACATTCCCTGCCCATGGTGAGCTTATAGTCTAGAAGGAGAGACAAATAAATAAAAGACAGCTATAGACATAAATGCTGCGGGGCTGGGAAAAGAGAATGAATGAAGGGAGCAAGTCAGGGTGATGGGGAAGGGAGTGGGAGAAGAGGAAAGGAGGGCTTAGTCATGGAGACTCTTGAAGGAGGTGGACCTTCAATAAGGCTTTGAAGTGGGGGAGAATAATCGTCCATCAGATTTGAGAACAGTGGGTGTTCCAGGACAGAAGAAGGATGTGGGCGAGAAATCGGCAGCAAGACAGACAGGATGAGAAACAGTGAGAAGGAGCAAAATGTGCGGGCTGGGTGCTAGTAGGAGAGTAGTGAGGTGAGGTTGTAATAATAATAATGATGGCATTTATTAAGCTCTTACTATGTGCAAAGCACTGTACTAAGCGCTGGGGGAGATACAAGGTGATCAGGTTGTCCCACGGGGGGGCTCACAGTCTCAATCCCCATTGTACAGATGAGGGAACTGAGGCACAGAGAAGTTAAGTGACTTGCCCAAAGTGACACAGCTGAGAAGTGGCAGAGCCGGGGTTTGAAACCATGACCTCTGACTTCAAAGGCCGGGCTCTTTCCACTGAGCCACGCTGCTTCTCAATATATCCAATCTGATTAGCTTGTACTCTCCTTAACTCTTGAGAGAATATAACACAACACTCTAACAGACATGTTCCCTGCCTACAGCGAGCAACTTCTCCCTGGGACTCAATCTCGTCTCCCTTGCCTCTGATGACTTTCTCTTTTCGTTCCCACTGCCTGGAATTCTCTCCCCCTTTAAATCCATTGGCTCACCATCCTGGAAAGAGCCCAGTTCTGGGAGTCATGATCCCTGGGTTTTAATCCTTTTCCCTGCTGGGTGCCCTTGGGCAAGCCATTTTAAACTTCTCTGTGCCTCTGTTCCCTCATCTGTTCAATGGGGATTCAATACCTGTCCCGCCGTTATTATTTTATTTTTATTTTTGTATTTTGAGCACTTATTGTGTGCAGAGCACCATACTAAGCACTTGGAAAGCACAATTCAGCTACAAATAGAGACAACAATCCCTACTCAACAACGGGCTCACAGTCTAGAAGGGGGAGACGGACAACTAAACAAAACAAGTTGGGGAAGCAGCTTGGCTCAGTGGAAAGAGCACAGACTTGAGAGTCAGGGGTCATGGATTCTAATCCCGGCTCCACCGCTTGTCAGCTGTGTGACTTTGGGCAAGTCACTTAACTTCTCTGTGCCTCATTGACCTCATCTGTAAACTGGGGATTAAGACTGTGAGCCCACATGGGACAACTTGCTTATCTTATATCTTAGAACAGTGCTTGGCACATAGTAAGCACCTAACAAATACCATTATTATTTTTAGTATACAGTGCTTGACATACAGTAAGCACTTCACAAATGCCAATATTATTATCTTTCTATTGTTATTCTTCCCATCTTCAACGATCTCTTGAAAAACAAACCCTCCAGCAAACCTTCCAAGGTTAATTTCCCACCACCACAAATCATAGAAATCCAATAGTTGTTCTTGGCACTAATGTAAATGTCACCACTCTAAACACGGATACTGATAATCCGCCTATGTTCACTACTTATTTACTTACCATCTAGTTATTTCTTCGCCGATTTAGTAGTAATTGTATTTGTTGAAAAACCACGGGGTGCAATGCACTGCACAAGCACTTATGAAAATACATTAGAAGCCCGCAAAGAGCTCAAATACCAATGAATTTATTCATCTTCTATAGTCTTCAAAACCTTTGCATTACCAGCTTTATCTTTGTTCTTCCTGCCTCAGTATTTGTAAACTTTCGGTGCCTTCTGATCTCCCTCAGAAGAATCCAGGTTCCCTGTGGACTGAATTTGAAGCTGCTTTGTTGGAAATCCCTCGGTCTTGAGCTAAAAAGGAAGCAGCGTGGCCTAGCAGAGAGAGAAAACGGGTGTGGGAGTTAGATGAACCAGAGGTCTAATACCAGCTCTGTTGATTGCCTGCGGTGTGACCTTGGGCAAGTCACCTCACTTCTCTGGGCCTCAGTTTCCTCAACTGCAAAATGGGGATACCTGTTCTCCCTCTTACTTAGACTGTGAGCCTAATTAACTTGAACTTACCCCGGTGCTTAGAACAGTATTAGATACATAGTAAGAGCTTAACAAATACCATTATAAAAATGGGATTGACCATCCCAAGTTGGACATAATCCACAAAAAGTACGGATTTAGGTCTCTCCCCAGTCAGCCCTAAAGAAGACCTGACCTGCACCCAGTTCACAGAAACCTACCCAGAGCACTTGAAACATCTATCATCATCATCATCATCAATCGTATTTATTGAGCCCTTACTGTGTGCAGAGCACTGTACTAAGCGCTTGGGAAGTACAAATTGGCAACATATAGAGACAGTCCCTACCCAACAGTGGGCTCACAGTCTAAAAGGGGAAGACAGAGAACAAAACCAAACATACTAACAAAATAAAATAAATAGAATAGATATGTACAAGTAAAATAAATAAATAAATAAATAGAGTAATAAATATGTACAAACATATATGCATATATACAGGTATATGTATGTAGCTGAAAGAGCCCTACTCAGCGTTCAATGTCAAAAAGATCACCAACTCTCTTCTGGACAAAGTAGCCCAACAGTGAGTTCTGTTACACTCCCAAAGAAGAAGAAGAAGAAGATATCGAATCAGAAAGCAAAAGAAGAGTATGATATGACAGTTGCAAAATGGGCTGCTAAGAAACAGGAGGCTGAGAAAAAAGTAGAGCAAGAAGAAGCACAAAAGCTAAACAAAAAAAGAAAATGGAAGCATTCAAAATATTGAGTCAGAGGACTAGAAAGGGACAACCAAAGTTAAACATACAAATGGAATATCTTCTTCAAAAGATCCAAGAAAAATGATAAAACTTTCTGTTTTGTATGCAAATAAAAATATACCCCTGCACCCCCCATGGCCTAGTGAAAAATCAATCAATCGATCAATCAATCGGTCAATCAATAGTATTTGTTGAACACTCACTGAACGCAGGGCACTCTACCTTCCCTTTGACATCACTTCTTCTATTCAATCAATCAATCAATCATGTCTATTGAGCACCTACTATGTGTAAAGCACTGTTCTAAGAGCTTGGGAGAGTACAACACAACAGAGTTGGTATCAACTCATTCATTCAATCATATTTATTGAGTGCTTACTGTGTTCAGATCACTGTACTAAGCGCTTGGAAAGTACAGTTCAGCAAGAAATAGGGACAATCCCTACCGAACAACGGGCTCACAGTCTAGAAGGGGAAGCTGGGAAACACAATCCCTACCAACCAGGAGCTTGCAATCTAGGAGGGAAATGTTTAGTAAAGTGCTTTGCACACAGTAAGCACTCAATAAATACAATTGAATGAATGAAGGCAGATGTAAAAATAAATGACTGATGGATATTTACATGACTGTAGAGGGATTGGATTGAAAAACAAAAGTTCTTAAGGGTTACCGACCCAAGTACATAGATGACGCAGAAGGGAAGGTGAATTTATTAATGCCTGTCTCCCCCTCTAGACTTTAAGCTCATTCTGGGTAGGGAATGTGTCTGCTAAATCTGTCGAATTGTGCTCATCCAAGCTCTTAGTACAATGCTCTGCACATAGTAAGCATTCTATAGATATGATTGATTGACTGAATAGAGGAAATGATGCCAAAGGGAAGGCAAATCGGGAAAATGAGGGTATAGTCAGGGAAACATGTGTACCACAGAGATTGTACTGTTCCACATGCTTAAGATGGTACTCTGCATGTAGCAAGCACTCAATGATAATAATAATGATAGTATTTGTTAAGTGCTAACTCTGTGCCAAGCACTGTTCTAATAGCTGGGGTAGATACAAGGTTATCAGGTTGTCCCACGTGGGGCTCACAGTTTTAATCTCCATTTTACAGATGAGATAACTGAGGCACAGAGAAGTTAAGTGACTTGCCCAAAGTCACACAGCTGACAAGTGGTGGAGCCAGGATTAGAACCCATGATCTCTGACTTCCAAGCCCGGGCTCTTTGCACTAAGCCACGCTGCTTCTCTAATAAATACTCAATAAATATGATCGACAGATGGAGTGGTTACAAGAATGAAGAGATGTGATTTTAATAAGACTTTAAAGGTGGAGAGAGTGGTGGTCTCTCGGATAATAATAATAATGGTATTTGTTAAGCACTTACTATGTGCCAAGCACTGTTCTAAGCGCTATATGAAGGGGAAGAGAGTTCCAGTCTACAGAAGCAGTGTGAACTAGCGGAGAGAGCATGCATATGGGAGTCAGAAGGAACTGGGTTCTCATCCTGGCTCTGCCATTTGTCTGCTGTGTGATCTTGGCAAGTCACTTCACTCCTCTGTGCCTCATTACCTCATCTGTAAAATGGGGATTAAGACCCTGAGCTTCATATAAGACAGGGACTCCATTCAACCTGACTTGCTATATCCACCCCAGCACTCAGTACAGTGCCTGGTACCTGCTAAGTGCTTAACAAATATCACATTTATTGTTCATTCATTCATTCAATCATATTTATTGAATGCTTACTGTGTGCAGAGCACTGTATTAAGCACTTGGGAATTACGAGTTGGCAAAATATAGAGACAGTCCCTACCCAACAATAGGCTCACGGTCTAGAAGGGGGAGACAGACAACAAAACAAAACATGTGTGCAGGTGTCAAGTCATCAGAATAAATAGAAATAAAGCTGGCTGCACATCATTAACAAAACAAATAGAATAGTAAATATGTACAAGTAAAATAGAGTAATAAATCTATACAAACATAAATACAGGTGCTGTGGGGAGGGGAAGGAGGTAGGGCAGGGGGGATGTGGAGGAGGAGAGGAAAAAGGGGACTCAGTGTGGGAAAGCCTCCTGGAGGAGGGAGCTCTCAGTAGGGCTTTGAAGGGAGGAAGAGACCTAGCTTGGCGGATGTGCGGAGGGAGGGCATGCCAGGCCAGGGGGACGACATGGGCCGGGTGTTGCTGGCAGGACAGGTGAGAACGAGGTACAGTGAGGAGATTAGCAGCGGCAGAGGAGCAGAGGGTGCAGGCTGGGCTGTAGAAGGAGAGAAGGGAGGTGAGGTAGGAGGGGGCAAGGGGATAGAGAGACTTGAAGCCGAGGGTGAGGAGTTTTTGCCTGATACGTAGGTTGACTGGTAGCCACTGGAGATTTTTGAGGAGGGGAGTAACATGCCCAGAGCGTTTCTGCTCAGAGATGATCCAGGCAGCAGCGTGAAGTATAGGTTGAAGTGGGGAGAGACAGGAGGATAGGCGATAAGAGAGGAGGCTGATGCAGTAATCCAGTCGGGATAGGATGAGAGATTGAACCAGCAAGGTAGTGGTTTGGATGGAGAGGAAAGGGCAGAGCTTGGCGATGTTGCGGAGGTGAGACCAGCAGGTTTTGGTGATGGATTGGATGTAAGGGGTGAACGAGAGAGCAGAGTCGAGCATGACACCAAGGTTGCGGGCTTGTGAGACGGGAAGGATGGTAGTGTCGTCCACAGTGACGGAAAAGTCAGGGAGAGGGCAGGGTTTGGGAGGGAAGATAAGGAGTTCAGTCTTGGACATATTGAGTTTTAGATGGCGGACAGACATCCAGATGGAGATGTCCTGAAGGCAGGAGGAGACCCGAGCCTGAAGGGAGGGAGAGAGAGCAGGGGAAGAGATGTAGATTTAGGTGTCATCAGCATACAGATGATAATTGAAGCCGACGTCATCAGTGAAGAGATGATAGTTGAAGATTGTTATTATTATTATCATTACTATTATGATTAGAGAAAGGTTGTGGGGGGTGGCATTGAGATAGGTGAGATTGAGTTACAGTTAGAAGGGTGGCATTAGAGGAATGAAGTGTGCGGACTGGGGGTTGGAGTAGGAAATCATGGAGGTGAGGTAGGAGGGGGCAAGGTGATTAAATGTTTTAAAATTGATGGTAAGGAGGAGATGCCCTCTCAGGGTGGCACCTGGAGAGTTTCCAGTCCTCTATCAATCATGACTACAGGAGGGAGAGTGAAGCAGAGGCCTGTCCATTCCATTCCCAGCTTGGCCAGTGGCTAGAGAGTGTCAGACCATCTGCTACAAGTCAAAGCTCCCCCATGCTGGGCAGTAGCAGCCCGGGAGAGAGTCAAGGGTGGAGACTCGAGTTGACTGTGCAGAAGGAGGTGACGGTAAACCACTTCTGCATTTTTACCAAGAAAATTCTGTGGATGCATTACCAGAACGATGGCAGATGGAGAGCAGGGCATTCTGGAAGAAATGTGGCCATGGAATCGCTGTGGGTCAAAGACAACTCAATGGCATAAAACAAGACAAGGAGGATGGATGTGTGAGCCAGAAGACCTGGGTTCTAATCCCGGATCTACCTCTTGCCTGCTGTGTGACCTTGGGACAGTCATCGTCATCGTCATCATCAATCGTATTTATTGAGCGCTTACTGTGTGCAGAGCACTGTACTAAGCGCTTGGGAAGTACAAGGTGGCAACATATAGAGACAGTCTCTACCCAACAGTGGGCTCACAGTCTAAAAGGGGGAGACAGGGAACAAAACCAAACATACTAAGAAAATAAAATAGAATAGATATGCACAGGTAAAATAAATAAATAAATAAATAGAGTAACAAATATGTACAAACATATATACATATATACAGGTGCTGTGGGGAAGGGAAGGAGGTAAGATGGGGGGTGGAGAGGGGAACGAGGGGGAGAGGAAGGAAGTATGACAGTATGAAGTATGAAGGAAGTATAGAGTATGACAGTCACTTTACCTCTCTGTGCCTCCATTTCCACATCTGTAAATTAATTAATTCATTCATTCAATCATATTTATTGAGCACTTACTGTGTTCAGAGCACTGTACTAAGCACTTGGGAAGTACAAGTTGGTAACATATAGAGACGGTCCCTACCCAACAATGGGCTCACAGACTAGAAGGGGGAGACAGACAACAAAACAAAACATGTGGACAGGCAAGTCATCAGAATAAATAGAAGTAAAGCTAGATGCACATCATCAACAAAATACACAGAATAGTAAATATGTACAAGTAAAATAAATAGAGTAATAAATCTGTAAAAACATATATACAGGTGCTGTGGGGAGGGGAAGGAGGTAGGGTGGGGGGGATGTGGAGGAGGAGAGGAAAATGGGGGCTCAGTCTGGGAAGGCCTCCTGGAGGAGGTGAGCTCTCAGTAGGGCTTTGAAGGGAGAAAGAGAGCTAGTTTGGTGGATGTGCGGAGGGAGGGCATTCCAGGCCAGGGGGAGGACGTGGGCTGGGGGTCGACGGGACAGGTGAGAAAGAGGTACAGTGAGGAGATTAGTGGCAGCTGAGGAGCAGAGGGTGTGGTCTGGTCTGGGGAAGGAGAGAAGGGAGGTGAGGTAGGAGGGGGCGAGGGGATGGACAGCCTGGAAGCCCAGGGTGAGGAGTTTTTGCTTGATGCGTAGGCTGACTGGTAGCCACTGGAGATTTTTGAGGAGGAGAGTAACATGCCCAGAGAGTTTCTGTACAAAGATGATTCAGGCAGCAACGTAAAGTGGGCATTCAATATATGTTCATTCATTCATTCAATTATATTTATTGAGTGCTTACTGGGAGCAGAGCACTGTACTAAGCACTTGGAAAGTACAATTCAGCAACAAAGAGAGATAATCCCTGCCCACAACAGGCTCACAGTCTTGAAGGGGGGAGGCAGACAGCAAAGCAAGTAAGCAGGCATCATTAGTATAAATATAAATAAATAGAATTATAGATTTATACACATCAAAACGAGTAAACAGGCATTAATTATTAATCAATAGAATTATAGATATGTACATAAATACACAAGTGCTGAGGGGCGGGGGGTTAGAGAAAAGGGGAGCTAGGTGGGGAAAAGGGGGGGTGTTGAGGAAAAAAAGGGGACTCAGTCTGGAAGAGAGCTAGTTTGGTGGATGTGCAGAGGGAGGGCATTCCAGGCCAGAGGTAGGACGTGGGCCCGGGGTCGACGGCGGGACAGGCAAGAAGGAGGCCTAGTGAGGAGGTTAGCGTCACCAGAAGAACAGAGGGTGCGGGCTGAGCTGAATAATAATAATAATAATGACAGTCATTAAGCACTTATTATGTGCAAAGCACCATTCTAAGCGCTGGGGGGGGATACAAGGTGATCAGGTTGTCCCCCGGGGGGCTCACAGTCTTCATCCCCATTTTACAGATGAGGTCACTGAGGCCCAGAGAAGTTAAGTGATTTGCCCAAAGTCACACAGCTGACAAGATGCAGAACTTACTATATATCAAGCACTGCTCTTTCTAAGTCCTGGGGTAGATACAAGATGTCCAGGTCCCATGTGAGGCTAACAGCCTAAGTAGGAGGGAGAACAGTTATGAAATCTCCATTTTACAGGTGAGGGAACTGAGGCACAGAGAAGTTAAGCGATTTGCCCAAGGTCACACAACAGGTAGCTGGTGGAACCGGTATTGAGATAAGAAGCACCTTGGCTTAGTTGAAAGATCTCGGGCTTGGGAGTCAGAGGACTTGGGTTCTAATCCCGGCTCCATCACATGTCTGCTGTGTGACCTCGGGTAAATCCCTTCACTTCTCTTGGCTCCAATTCCCTCATCTGTAAAATGGAGATTTAGACTGTGAGCCTCACTGGGACAACCTGATTAGCTTGTATCTACCCCAGTGCTTAGAACAGTACTTGGCACGTAGTAAGCGCTAAGCAGATACCATAGTAACAATAACTGTGAGCCTCACGTGGGGCAGGGACTGCATCCAACCCAATTTGCTTGCTTCCACCCAGCACTTAGTACTGTGCCTGGCACATAACAATAATAATAAGAAGAAGAAGAAGAAGAAGAAGAAGAAGAAGAAGAAGAAGAATAGCATTTGTTAAGCGCTTACTATGTGTGAAGCACTGTTCTAAGCACTGGGGGGATACAAGGTGATCAGGTTGTCCCATGTGGGGCTCACAGTCTTAATCACCATTTTATAGATGATGTAACTGAAGCTCAGAGAAGTTAAGTGACTTGCCCAAAGTCACACAGCTGACAAGTGGTGGGGCAAGGATTAGAACCCATGACCTCTGATTCCCAAGCCCGGGCTCTTTCCACTGAGTCATGCCGCTTCTCATAGTAAGCACTTAACAAATGCCATAATAATAATAATTGTTATTAATTAGAAACCAGATCTTCTGAATCCCAGGTCCATGCTTTTTCCACTAGGTCACACTGCTCTTCAGTAGGACACCCTGCCTTTCAGATCAAGTACTTAGATTCATTCAATCATATTTATTGAGCACTTACTGTGTGGAGAACACTGCACTTAATGCCTCTGTTCCCCAGTGATGATGGGAAAGCAGCAAGAAATAAGATCTGTCTCATGGGTTCCTGGTGTTTCTTTTGTCCAAAAATATCTTTCATTCTACCTCAAGATACTTGGGGGGCTGAGCAGCATGGTTCAGTGGCAAGGGCACAGGCTTGGGAGTCAGAGGTCATGGGTTCTAATCCTGATCCACCGCAAGTCTGCTGTGTGACCATAGGCAAATCACTTAACTTCTCTGAGCCTCAGTTACCTCATTTGTAAAATGGGGATTAAGACTGTGAGCCCCATCAGGACAACCTGTTCACCTTGTCTACCCCCCAGCGCTTAGAACAGTACTTTGCACATAGTAAGTGCTTAACAAATGCCATCATAATTACCTGCTTTCACTCCTGCATACCTAAACTTTCAATAAATACTACTGATTAATTGATTCAAAAGCCTAAGAAGTTATATACAGGTCTCTTATCTTATATGGGTTCAGTGAGCCCGTCTTCTAGACTGTGAGCCCGTTGTTGGGTAGGGATTGTCTCTATCTGTTGCCGAATTGTACTTTCCAGGTGCTTAGTACGGTGCTCTGCACAAAGTAAGTGTTCAATGAATACGATTGAATGTAATCAAAGCAATCAATCAATGAATGGCATTTACTGAGAGTTTACTGTGTGCAGAGCACTGTACTAGGGAAGCAGCCTGGCTTAGTGTATTTAGGCCAGTGCTTAGTACGGTCCCCTGGCACATAGTAAGCGCTTAACTGATACCATCATTATTAGTGGATAGAACACGGGCCCGGGAGTCAAAAGGACTTGGGTTCTGACCCCGGCTCCGCCGCATTCATTCAATCATATTTTTGAGTGCTTACTGTGTGCAGAGCACTGTACTAAATAATAATAATATTAATAATAATGGCATTTATTAAGTGCTTACTATGTGCAAAGCACTGTTCTAAGTGCTGGGGAGGTTACAAAGTGATCAGGTTGTCCCACGGGGGGCTCACAGTCTTAATCCCCATTTTCCAGATGAGGGAACTGAGGCCCAGAGAAGTGAAGTGACCTGCCCAAAGTCACACAGCTGACAAGTGGCGGAGCGGGGATTTGAACCCATTACCTCTGACTCCAAAGCCCGGGCTCTTTTTCACTGAGCCACACTGCTTCTCCAGCAGATGGTGTGCCCTTGGACAAGTCACTTGATTGTTCTGTGCCTCAGTTCCCTCATCTATACAATGGCGATGAAGAGTGTGAGCGCCATGTGGGACAGGGAGTGTGTCTAACCTGTTTACATTGTATCTATCCCAGGGCTTAGACCAGTGCTTGGCACATCATAAGTGCTTAGCAAGTACCATAATTATTATTATTATTGCTAAGAGCTTGGGAGAGAAGAAAGTAACTGAGTTGGTAGGCAAGTACCCTTCTCACACAGCAGAAGTGACAATTGATCATTTGGAGTCCTTGAATACCTACTGTGTGCAGAACTCTGTGCTAAGCACTTAGCATAGTACAGTAGACTGATAGGTCTTGCCTTCCAGGAGCTTATCTTCTGATTCATTCATTCATTCAGTGATCTTTATTGAGTGCCTACTCTGTGCAAAGCGCTCTACTAAGCGCTTGGGAAAGTACAATGGACAACTTGTCACACAGTCATTAGATGCTCTGTGGTTCTGTCCTCAGCCGGAGTCTAAGCGGTCATCCTTGCTGGCTGAGGCAGATCTGTTTTAATATAAAAAATTAAATGTTAATAAAAAACCCCAAATTTATGTGCCACTCTGCCATGTTCTTTGACTCAATTGGGGTCTCCTTGTGAACTCTAATAAAAGATTCTTCTGGAGTGGAAACATTAAAAATCCTAGTGAAATCCTAGGAAATAATTACCTAGTCAGGAACCCTAGCTTGTTCAAATGTGGCCGAGATCAGTCAACAAGGTTTATTAGGCCTCTCTGTGTGCAGAGACTTGGGAGGGTACAGGAGACAGAGAGGACTTGATCTTTGCCCTCAAGGAGGTTATAGTCAGGTCAGGTTGCAGGGAAGTGGTCTTAAGGCTAGCTGCTAGCACAGTGCTGGGACATAAGAGCTTAACAAATACCATAATTATTATCCTAAGCAACTTAGTATCCTGGTCTCTCTGTGGCCTAGACTGGATTAGCTGATTGGGTCCTCTAATAATCAATCAATCAATCAATCAATTGTATTTATTGAGTGTTTACTGTGTGCAGAGCACTAAGCACTTGGGAAGTACAAGCTGGCAATATATAGAGACAGTCCCTACCCAACAGTGGGCTCACAGTCTAGAAGGGGGAGACAAAGAACAAGACCAAACATACTAACAAAATAAAATAAATAGAATAGATAGGTACAAGTAAAATAAATAAATAAATAAATAAATAAATAAATAAATAGAGTAATAAATATGTACAAACATATGTACATATTAAGCACTTACAAGGGACCAGGCATTTGTTAAACACTGACAGGAGCAAAACAGGTTAGCCATAGCCCTGTCCCACGTGGGGCTTTCAGTCTTAGTCCTCATTTCACAGATGAGATAATTGAGGCCAAGAGATATGAAGTGATTTGCCCAAGGTCACTCAGTGGACAAGTGGTGGAGCAGGGATTGGAATCCAGGTCTTTCTGATTTCCAGGCCCACACTCTATCCAGAGAAGCAGCATGGCTCAGTGGATAGAGCACGGGCTTTGGAGTCAGAGGTCATGGGTTCAAATCCCAGCTCCGCCAATTGTCAGCTGTGTGACTTTGGGCAGGTTACTTCACTTCCCTGTGCCTCCGTTACCACATCTGTAAAATGGGGATTGAGACTGTGAGCCCCCCGCGGGACAACCTGATCACCTTGTAACCTCCCCAGCGCTTAGAACAGTGCTTTGCACATAATAAGTGCTTAATAAATACCATAATTATTATTATTATTATATTCAGTTATGGGGAATCAACGCTGTCTGACAGGTTTAATTGGACACTTTATTACAGCCTCTTGGTATTAGCTCATATTATCATCATCCAGAGAAAAGGTATCGGGCACTGTTCGAAGCGCTAGGGTCGATACAAGTCGGACACAGTGCCTGTACCACATGGGGCTCAGAGCCAAAGTAGGAGGCAGTACAGGAATTAAATCCTCATTTCACAGATGAGGAGTCTGAGACAGGGAGAAATGAAGTGACTTGCCCAAGGTCACACAGCAGGCAATTAACAGAGCTGGAATTAGAAATCATGTCCTTCGATTCCCAGGCCCAAGCTCTTTCCTCCACTTTGGATTCTGGGGACTACCATGGCACCTCACCCGACAAAGGATAAAGTCAATTCTCTGAGGGCCAAGGACTCAGGGTGGTTTCAGTCCTACACGCAACAAAGTTCACCTCATAACAAAGCCATGAAAAATCCAGAGATTCCTACGCTGCTTTCATTCACACACACACACACACACACACACACAAACACACACACACACACACACACACACACACATGTACGTCAGAAGACATGCAATCTAGTTCTGACTCCACCAGTTATCTTTTGTGTGACTGTGGATTGGTCACTTAACTCATCTGCTTCTGAGTTTCCTCATCCATACAGTGGGATAAAGCACCTGTTTTCCCTCCCTCTTAGACGGTGAGCCCTGTGTGGGACAGGGCCTGTGTTTAACCTGATTATCTTAGGAGAAGCAGCATGGCCTAGTGGAAGGAGCACGGACTTGGGAGTCAGAGGTCATGGGTTCCAATCCTTCCTCTGCCACTTGTCAGCTTTGCCTTTGGGCGAATCACTTAACTTTTCTGTGTCTCAGATACCTCATCTGTAAAATGGGGATGAAGCCTGTGAGCCCCACGTGGGACAACCTGATTACTTTCCCAGACTGAGCCCTCTACTTCCTCTCCCCCTCCTCCCCCACATCCCCCCACCATATCTCCTTCCCCTCCCCACAGCACCTATATATATGTATATATGTTTGTACATATTTATTACCCTATTTATTTATTTATTTTACTTGTACATATTTATTCTATTTATTTTATTTTGTTAATATGTTTTGTTTTGTTGTCTGTCTTCCCCTTCTAGACTGTGAGCCTGCTGTTGGGTAGGGACCGTCTCTATATGTTGCCAACTTGTACTTCCCAAGTGCTTAGTACAGTGCTCTGCACACAGTAAGCGCTTAGTAAATATGATTGAATGAATGAAAATCCAGCGCTTAGTACTGTGCCTGGCACAAAGTTAAGCACTTAACAGATACCATTATAATTATTATTATCCTAGATCTATTCCAGCCCCTCCCCTGATGCCATGGTACAAGTGTTTAGGAGAAGTGACATGGCGTAATGGATAGAGCTCGGGCGGGCCTGGAAGTCAGAAGGTCATGGGTTCTAATCCCGGCTCTGCCACTTGTCTGCTGTGTAAACTTTCGCAAGTCACTTCACTTTTCTGGGCTTCAGTTACCTCAACTGTAAAATTGGGAATGAGACGGTGAGCTCCATGAAAGACAGGGACTACGTCCAACCAGATTTGCTTGTATCCACCTCAGCACTTAATGCAGTGTCTGGTACAGAGTAAGCGCTTAACAAATACAATTATTATTATTATGGGAAGCAGTGTGGTATAGTGGATAGAGCACTGGCCTGGAGTCAGAAGATCATGGGTTCTAATTCCAGCTCCACCACTTGTCTGCTGTGTGACCTTGGGCAAATCACTTTACTTCTCTGGGCCTCAGTTATTTCATCTATAAAATGGGGATTGAGACTGTCAGCCTCATGTGGGACAGGGACTGTGAAAGCCTGATTTGCTTGTATCCAACCCAGTGCTTATTACAGTGCCGGGTACAAGGTAAGTGCTTAACAAATATTATTATTATTATTATCATTATTAGCAATAACAATGATAATAATAATAAATCACACCATTAGTGTCAGCATGGGTAATGGACCCAGGAAATGGAATGGAGCTGGGGGGAAACAGCCATTGACGGACCCCACTAGGGCTGGAGAATAGAAAGCCCAGATTGACGCAAAGATGTAAGGCAGAAGGCAAGGATTCTAAATAGGATGTAAGGCAGAAGCCTAGGTTTACTTAAGGATTTAATAATAATAATAATAATAATAACAATAATAATAATAATAATAATAAATAATAATAATGGTGGCATTTGTTAAGTACTTACTTTGTGCTAGGCACTGTTGTAAGTGCTGGGGTAGATACAAAGCAATCAGGTTGTGTCTCGTGGGGCTCACAGTCTTAATCCCCATTTCACAGACGAGGTAACTGAGGCACAGAGAAGTTAAGTGACTCACCCAAAGTCACCCAGTTGATAAGTGGCGGGGCAGGGATCAGAACCCACCACCCCTGCCTCCCAAGCCTGGGTTCTTGCCACTAAGCCACACTGCTTACAGTCAGAAGGCCCAGATTGCAAATATCATGCAAGCCTAAATTTACTTTAAGGATAGAAGCTGGAAGACCAGGATTGCATATAGCATGTAAGATAGAAGCCCAGATTTACTTAAGGAAGTAAGGCAGAAAGCCAGGTTTCCTTAAGGATGTAAGGCAGAAGCCCAGGATTGCAAATAGGAGCAAGACAGAAGGCCCAGGTTTACTTAAGCATGTAACAAGGAAGTCCAAGTTTACTAAAGGATGTAAAGTGGAAGCCCAGGTTTACTTAAGGATAGGAGCTGGAAGGTCAGGATTACAAAAAGGATGCAAGATGGAAGACTTGTTTTACTTTCATTCATTTCATTCATTCATTCAATCGTATTTATTGAGCACTTACTGTGTGCAGAGCACTGGACTAAGTGCACGGAAAGTATAATTCAGCAACAGAGACAATCGCTACCCAACAATGGGCTCACAGTCTAGAAGGGGGAGGCAGACAACAAAACAAAACAAGTAGACAGGCATCAATACCATCAAAACAGATAAATAGAATTATAGATATACACGCATCATTAATAAAATAGAGTAATAAATATGTACAAATATACACAAGTGCTGTGGGAAGGGGAAGGGGGTAGAGCAGAGGGAGGAAGTAGGAGAGATGGGGAGGGGAGGAGGAGCAGAGGATAGGGGGTCTCAGTCTGGGAAGGCCTCCTGGAGGAGGTGAGTTCTCAGTAGGGCTTTGAAGGGAGGAAGTGAGCTAGTTTGGCAGATGTGTGGAGAAAGGGCATTCCAGGCCAGAGGTAGGACGTGGGCCGTGGGTCGATGGCAGGACAGGCAAGAACGAGGCCCAGTGAGGAGGTTAGCGGTGGCAGAAGAGCGGAGTGTGTGGGCTGGGCTGGAGAGGAGAGAAGGGAGGTGAGGTAGGAGGGGACAAGGGGATGGAGAGCTTTGAAGCCAACAGTGAGGAGTTTTTGTTGGATACGAAGGTTTATAGGCAACCACTGGAGATTTTTGAGGAGGGGAGTGACATGCCCAGAGTGTTTCTGTAGAAAGAGAATCCAGGCAGCAGAGTGAAGTTTAGAGTGAAGCGGGAAGAGACAGGAGGATGGGAGATCAGAAAGGAGGCTGTTGCAGTTACTTAAGGAGGTAAGGCGGAAGCCTAAGTTTACTTAAGGATATAAGCCGGAAGGCCAGGATTCCAAATAGGATGTAAGACAGAAGGCCAAGTTTCCTTAAGGAAGTGAGGCGGAAGCAAAGGATTATTTAAGGATAATAATGATAATGACAATAGTGATATCTTTTAAGCGCTTACTATGTGCTAGGCACAGTACTAAGCGCTGGGGTGGATACAGTCAGAGTGGGTTGGACATAGTCCCTGTCCCACATAGGGCTCATACTTTTAATCCCCATTTGACAGACAAGGGAACTGAGGCACAGAGACGTTAAATGACCTGCCCAAGGTCACACAGCAGACAAGTGGTGGAGCAGGGATTAGAACCCATGACCTTTCGGCTTCCAGGTCCATGTTCTATCCACTATGCCATGCTAAGGATATAAGCCAGAAGTCTAGGATTGAAAATAGCTTGCAAGGTACAAGGCCAGCTTTATTTAAGGATGTGAGGGGGAAGGCCAGGATGGCAAACAGGATGTAAAGTGGAAGGCCAGGTTTACTTTAGGATATAAACTGGAAGCCCAGGTTTACTCAGAGATAAAAGCTGGAAGGCCAGGATTCCAAATAGGAAATAAAACAGACGGCCAAATATACTTAAGGATGTAAGAGACAGAAGGCCAGGTTACATGACATAGTAGATAGAGCCCAGGCCACGGAGTTAGAAGGTCATGGGTTCTAATCCCCGCTCCATCATTTATAATAATGGCATTTATTAAGTGCTTACTGTGTGCAAAGCACTGTTCTAAGCGCTGGAGAGGTTACAAGGTGATCAGGCTGTGCCGCGGGGGCTCACAGTCTTAATCCCCATTTTACAGATGAGGTCACTGAGGCCCAGAGAAGTGAAGTGACTTGCCCAAAGTCACACAGCTGACAATTGGTGGAGTCAGGATTTGAACCCACAACCTCTGACTACAAAGCCCATGCTCTTTCCACTGAGCCATGCTGCCATTTGTCTGCTGTGTGAGCTTGGGCAAGTCACTTCACTTCTCTGGGCCTCAGTGAGCCCAGTGTGGGACAGGGCCCGTGTTCAACCTGATTATCTTAGATAATAATAATAATAATATTGATGGCATTTGTTAAGCATTTACTATGTGCCAAACACCGTTCTAAGCTCTGGGGAGATACAAAGTAATCAGATTATCCCACATGGGGCTCACAGTCTTAATCCCCATTTTACAGATGAGGTAACTAAGGCAGAAAGAAGTGAAGTGACTTTCCCAAAGTCACACAGCTGACAAGTGGAAGAGCCGGGATTAGAACCCATGACCTCTGACTCTCAATCCCGTGCTCTTTCTACTGAGCTACGCTGCTTCTCAACCTAACCCAGCCCCTCACCTGATGCCATGGTACAAGTGCTTGGGGGAAGAAGCATGGCATAGTGGATAGATCTCAGGCCCGGAAGTCAGAAGGTCATGGGTTCTAATCCCGGCTCCACTGCTCGTCTGCTGTGAAACCTTGGGCAAGTCATTTCACTTCTCTAGGCCTCAGTTACCTCATCGGTCAAATGGGGATTGAAACTGTGAGCCCCATGTGAGATAGTGACCGTGTCCAACCCGATTTAGAGAAGCAAGAGAAGCAGCTTGGCTCAGTGGAAAGAGCACGGGCTTTGGAGTCAGAGGTCATGGGTTCGAATCCCAGCTCCGCCACATGTCTGCTGTGGGACCTTGGGCAAGTCACTTAACTTCTCTGAGCCTCAGTTACCTCACCTGTAAAATGGGGATGAAGACTGTGAACCCCCTGTGGGACAACCTCATCACCTTGTACCCCCCCCAGTGCTTAGAACAGTGCTTTGCACATAGTAAGCACTTAACAAATGCCATCATTATTATTTACTTGTGTCAACCATAGCACTTAGGACAGTCTTGGCACATGGTAAATGCTTAAAAAATACCATTATTATTATTATTATTATTATTATTATTATTTTTATATAACCTGGAAGGCCAGGATTGCAAATAGGATGTAATAAGGAAGGCCAGGTGGAAGATGAAAAGCCAAGCTTGCAGCACAGGTGAGCTGTCTGTTGCTGAGGAAAAGCTACTGCCCGCAGAAAGGATGCGAGTCACAGGGTCGGGAGGCCCAGAAGTGAGGTGGGGGGCACCAGCCTCTGGTTGAACTGGGGGTTCACAGAGTGCAGGAGGGTCGATGAAATGGGAGTCTCCCAATCACCCTGGAACCTGTCCGCCTCTCCAGGCCCCGCTTCTTGGGGAAAAATGGGGAAATGTCTCAGAAAAATCATGACCTCCCACACCATCATGGAAGAGATGGACTGAGAGTTAGGGGTGTATCAGTGACCAAATCATTTACCCTGCGTCGTCTTAGCTCCTGTCAGGGGCCACGTGAAGTTGTTCCCTTTGGAGTACACCTGAAGTGTGGAAACAGAGCAAAAGGACCTGGGTTCTAATTCTGCCCCTTGTCTGCTTTGGGACCTTGGGCAAATTGCTTCATGTCTTTGTGACTCAGTTTCCTCATCTGTAAAGAGGGCGTTAAGACTGTGAGCCCTAGGTGGGACAGGGACTGTGTCCAATCTGATTAGCTGGGATTTACTCCAGTGCTTAGTATAGTGCCTGGCACATAGTAAATGCTTAACAAATGGCCTAAAAATATAAAATAAAACCTTAGCTTGCTTAAACAGTATGGCCAGGTTTCTTGAGCCAGAGCAGATGGAGAGGCATGTTAATGGAGAAGGGTTCCCTGACCACAAGAAACGGAGACTTTTTTTCTTGTTTTTTACAGTTTTTGTTAAGCGCTTACTATGTGTCAATCACTGCTCTAAGTACAAGGTCATCAGCTTGGAAAGCAATCTATATCCCATATGAGGCTTACAGTCCAAGAAGGAGGCGGAACAGATGTTTTATCCCCATCATACACTTGAGGAAACTGAGGCTGAGAGTAGTTAAGTGACTTGCCCAAAGTCACACAGCAGGTAAGTGGTGGAGCCAGGATTAGAACCCAGGTCCTTCTGACTCCCAAGCCCGATCTCTTTCTCCTAGGCCGTTTCACTTCGAGTTTGGCAGCTTTGGGATTTTCCCCATAATAGCTACTACTACTATTATTAATTAATTAATCAATCGATTGCATTTATTGAGTACTTACTGTGTGCAGAGCACTGTACTACTACTACTAATAGTAATAATGATGGCATTTGTTAAGCGCTTACTATGAACAAAGCACTGTTCTAAGCGCTGGGGCGGTTACAGGGTGATCAGGTTGTCCCACGGGGGGCTCATCGTTTTCATCCCCATTTTCCATATGAGGTAATTAGGCTCAGAGAAGTGAAATGACTTGCCCAAAGTCACACAGCCGACAAGTGGCGGAGCCGGGATTTGAACCCATGACCTCTGACTCCAAAGCCCGGGCTCTTTCCACTGAGCCACGCTGCTACTCTAAGCTCTTGTACGATACAACAGAATCAGTAGATACGTTCTCTGCCCACAACGAGCTTATAGTCTAGAAGGTAGACAGACAAGAATAAAAATGAATAAATTCTGGATATGCATATATGTGCTCTGGGGCTGAGGGAGAGTTGAATAAAGGGTGCAAATCCAAGTGAGAGGGTGACCCTTGCCTAACAATTTCTCTTCCTTCCTTCAAAGCCCTACTGAAGACTCACCTCTTCCAAGAGGCCTTCCCAGACTAAGCCCCCCTTTTCCTCTGCTCCCCCTCCCCCGGGTCGCCTCAACTCACTCCCTTTGCTCTATCTACCCACCTCTCCCCGCCCCAAAGCACTTATGTATATATGTACAGATCTATAATTCCTTTTTTCTATGGTATTTGTTAAGCGTTTACTATGTGAGAAGCAGCGTGGCTCAGTGGAAGGAGCCCGGGCTTTGGAGTCAGAGGTCATGGGTTCAAATTCCAGCTCCGCCAATTGTCAGCTGTGTGACTTTGGGCAAGTCACTTCACTTCTCTGTGTCTCAATTCCCTCATCTGTAAAATGGGGATTGAGACTGTGAGCCCTCTGTGGGACAACCTGATCACCTTGTAACCTCCCCAGCACTTAGAACAGTGCTATGCACATAGTAAGTGCTTAATAAATGCCATTATTATTATTATATTTATTTTATATTGATGTTTGTTTATTTGTTTTGATGTGTATATATCTGCAATTCTATTTGTTTATAAGGATGCCTGTTTACTTGTTTTGATGTCTGTCTCCCCACTTCTGGACTGTGAGCCTAGCGTGGGCAGGGATTGTCTCTCTTTATTGCTGAATTGCACTTTCCAAGCGCTTAGTACAGTGCTCTGCATACAGTAAGCACTCCATAAATATGATTGAACGAATGAATGAATGAATGAATGAATGACACAGAAGGGAGTGGGAGAAGAGGAAATGAGGGTCTAGGTGGGGAAGGCCTTTGGAGGAGATGTGCTTTTAGTAATAATAATAATAATAATGGCATTTGTTTAGCGCTTACTATGCACAAAGCACTGTTCTAAGCGCTGGGGAGGTTACAAAGTGATCAAGTCATCCCAGGTGGGGCTCACAGTCTTAATCCCCATTTTACAGGTGAGGTAACTGAAGCACAGGGAAATTAAGTGAATTGCCCAAAGTCACACAGCTGACAATTGGCGGAGCCAAGATTTGAACCCATGACCTCTGACTCCAAAGCCCGGGCTCTTTCCACTGAGCCACACTATAGTAAGATTTTGAAGGTGGGGAGAGTGAACGCCTGTCAGATATGAAGAGGGAGGGAGTTTCAGGTCAGAGGCAGGATGTGTCAAGAGGTCGTGGCGTGATGGACGAGTTCGAGGTACAGTGATTAGGTTGGCATTAGAGGTGAAGTGTGTGGGCTGGGTTGGAGGAGGAATTAGGCAAGGTAAGGTAGGAGGGGGCAAGGTGATTGAGTGCTTGAAAGTTAATGTTTAGGTATTTCTGTTTGATGCAGAGGTGGATTGGCTATTACTGGAGGTTCTTGAGGAGTCCCTTTATCAAAAAATCACTTTAGGTACCTCTGAGCTGGTTTGCAGATTCTTGCCCTACAGTTTATCATCTAATAGAGAAGCAGCGTGGCTCAGTGGAAAGACCCCGGGCTTTGGAGTCAGAAGGTCACAGGTTCAAATTGCAGCTCCACCAATTGTCAGCTGTGTGACTTTGGGTAAGTCACTTCATTTCTCTGGGCCTCAGTTACCTCATCTGTAAAATGGGGATTAAGGCTGTGAGCTCCGCGTGGAACAACCTGATCACCTTGTATCCCCCCACTGGTTAGAACAGTGCTTTGCACATAGTAAGCGCTTAACAAATACCATCATTATTATTACTATTAATGCAATCGATCAATCATATTTATTGAGCACTTTACACGGGTAAAGCACTGTACTAAGCACTTGGGAGACTACAATATAATAGAGTTGGTAGTCATATTCCCTGTACAAAAAGAGTTTACAGTATAGAGGGGGAGAATTGCAACTAAATCTGTACTCCATTGCAGGCAGAAAACATCTGCAGTTGAAATGATGTTAATATTTTGGTGGGGAATGGGTAGGGAATGGAAGGGGAAAACACCAGAAATGATTTCTTTCTGGGAATAAAACTGGGCACTTTTAAGAATCTATGTTTTCTTTTTCAGGTCTTTAGGATTCCTTTTAGCATAGCCGTGCTTGAGTGCACCACTATTAACCATGTGTTTCCTAAATTCATTCATGCAATCATATTTATTAAGCGCTTACTGTGTGCAGAGCACTGTACTAGGTGCTTGGAAAGTACAATTTGGCAACATATATAGACAGTCCCTACCCAACAACAGGCTCACTCCCTAAATTGCAATGTAGCATCAAACCGAAAGCTACGTGTGGGTCTTTGGAGCACAACAGATACAAGAGGATTTAAGGAGGAATATCTAGATCTTGAGTCCACTTTCAGGGAGTCGACAAATGGTCCGACACTATCAGTGGACCTGGGCTAGGAGAACTCCTACATAAATTTGGCTGGGATGTGTAGTTCATTGGTAGTCCCGAGGGTTGGAAGGGTGGCTTCTCCTTTTATTGGATGCTCCCAAGAACACGGTATATGGTGGAGGAAATGTTCAATAATAATAACAGTAATAATAATAATAATAATGGCATTTGTTAAGCGCTATGTGCCAAGCACTGTTCTAAGCACTGGAGGGGATTCAAGGTAATCAGGTTGTCCCACATGGGACTCACAGACTTAATCCCCATTTTACAGATGAGGTAACCGAGGCCCAGAAAAGTGAAGTGACTTGCCCAAGGTCACACAGCTGACAAGTGGCGGAGCCGGGATTAGAACCCACGACCTCTTACCTCCTTCCCTTCCCCACAGCACCTGTATATATGTATATATGGTTGTACATATTTATTACTCTATTTATTTATTTATTTATTTATTTTACTTGTACATTTCTATCCTATTTATTTTATTTTGTTGGTATGTTTGGTTCTGTTCTCTGTCTCCCCCTTTTAGACTGTGAGCCCACTGTTGGGTAGGGACTGTCTCTATGTGATGCCAATTTGTACTTCCCAAGCGCTTAGTACAGTGCTCTGCACATAGTAAGCGCTCAATAAATACGATTGATTGATTGATTGATTGACCTCCGACTCCCAAGCCCGTGCTCTTTCCACTGAGCCGCGCTGCTTCTCTTCACAGTGACACAAAACACACAGCGGGAAGCAGCATGGCTTAGTGGAAAAAGCACGGGCATGGAAGTCAGAGGAACTGGGTTCCAATCCCAGCTCTGTCAGTTTCCTGCCGTGGATCATGGGCAAGTCATTTGACTTTTTTATGCCTCAGTTTCAAAACATGTTCTCACTCCTATTTAGACTGTGAGCCCCATGTGGGACATGGATTGTGTCCACCCTGATGAACTTGTATCTTGTGTTATGCCGTTGAGCCATTACCGACTCATAGCGACACCGCGACACATCTCTCCCAGAAGGCCCCACTCTCCATCTGACATCATTTTGGTAGTGGATCCACAAAGTTTTCTTGGGAAAAATTTAGCAATGGTTTACCATCACCACCTTCCATGCAGTGAACTTGAATCTCCCCCTCGACTCTCTCCTGTACCACTGCTGCCCGGCATGGGGGAGTTTTGAACTGTAGCAGATGCCCCGCCACTCGCTAGCCACTGCCCATGCTAGGAACAGAATGGACAGGCCTCTCCTTGACTTTCCCTCCCATAACCAAGACTGGGAGAGGACTGGAAACTCTCCAGGTGTGACCCTGAGTGGGAAGAACTTGTATCTACCCCAGGGCTTAGAAGAGTACTTGAGACATAATGAGTGCTTAACTATCAATCAATCAATCAATCAATCGTATATGTTGAGTGCTTACTGGGTGCAGAGCACTGTACTAAGCGCTTGGGCGAGTAGAGTACAGCAGAATTGGTAGACGCATTTCCTGCCCATAACAAGCTCACAGTCAAATACTATAAAAAATCTCCCAAACAAATAAAAAATATTGCATCCCAGCGGAGAAGTGGGAGTTAATTGAGGAGGTCAGACCTGGATGGAGCACTGCCAGGAAAACAATGAGTGTCTGCCTTTGAGCAAAAGAGCCTCGAAAGGAACAAACCAAGGAAGTAAAAGAGAAAAACCATCGCCGGATGCTACAAATGTTAACCAAAGCAACAAAACCTTTTTGTTTGCACAATGTGCTTAGGACATTATGGGTTCCATTTTGACTGTAAGCTCACTGTGGGCAGGGAATGTGTCTTTTATATTCCTCTTTTGTACTCTCCCAAGCATTTAGTATGCTCTGCACAAGGCAAGTGCTCAGTAAATATGATTGACTAATAGTAGTACTTATGATATTTGTTAAGCGCTTATTATATGCCAGGCACTTGTACTAAGAGCTGGCGTGGTTACAAGCAAATCGGGTTGGACACAGTCCCTGTCCCACGTGAGGCTCACAATCTCCATCCCCATTTTACAAATGAGGTAAATGAAGCCCAGAGAAGTGAAGTGACTTGCCTGACGTCACACAGCCGACAAGTGGTGGAGCAGGGATTAGAATCTATGACCTTCTGACCCCCCAGGCCACTGCTCTATCCACTATGCCATGCTGCTTCTCATTGAATGACTTTTTTTTAAATGGTATTTGATGATAATGATGATAATGGTATTTGTTAAGCTTTTACTATGTTCCAAGCATTGTTCTTAGTGCTGGGACAGATACAAGGTTATCAGGTTGTCCCACGTGGGGCTCACAGTCTTAATCCCCATTTTACAGATGAGGGAACTGAGGCACAAAGAAATGAAGTGACTTGCCCAAAGTATCACAGCTGACAAGTGGCAGAGCCAAGATTAGAACTCATAAGAATAATAATAATAATGACAGCATTTATTAAGTCCTTCTATGTGCAAAGCACTGTTCGAAGCACTGGGGAGGTTACAAGGTGATCAGGTTGTCTCACAGGGGGCTCACAGTCTTAATCCTCGTTTTACAGATGAGGTAACTGAGGCATAGAGAAGTTAAGTGGCTTGTCCAAAGTCACACAGCTGACAATTGACAGAGCCAGAATTTGAACCCATGACCTCTGACTCCAAAGCCTGTGCTCTTTCCACTGAGCCAAGCTGCTTATTAAACACTTACTATGTGCAAAGCACTGTTCTAAGCACTGGGGAGGTTACAAGGTGATCAGGTTGTCCCACGGGGGGCTCACAGTCTTAATCCCCATTTTGCAGATGAGGTAACTGAGGCACAGAGAACCAATCCATCAATCAATTGTATTTATTGAGCGCTTACTGTGTGCAAAGCACTGTACTAAGCACTTGGGAAGTACAAGTCGGCAACACATAGAGACAGTCCCTACCCAACAGCAGGCTCACAGTCTAGAAGTTAAGTGACTTGCTCAAAGTCACACAGCTGACAAGTGGTGGGGCAGGGATTAGAACCCATGACCTCTGACTCCTAAAACATGTGCCTAGCACTGGGGAGATACAAGGCAATCAGGTTGTCCCATGTGGGGCTCACAGGCTTCGTCCCCATTTCACAGATGAGGCAACTGAGGCCCAGAGAAGTTAAGTGGCTAGCCCAAAGTCACATTTGTTAAATGCTTGTTATGTACCAGGCACTGTACTGTGCACTGGGGTACATACAAGATAATCAGGTTGGACACAGTCCCAGGCCCACATAAGGCTCACAGTCTCAATCCGCATTTACAGATGAAGTAACTAAGGCACAGAGAAGTGAAGTAACTTGCCCTTGGTCACACTGCAGGCAAGTGGCAGAGCCCTTTGGCTCCCAGGCCTGTGTTTTTTCCACTAGGCTATGCCGCATATCTAAGCCCATGACAGAGAACGCCCTGATTCAGAAACTCAACACTTTTCCTTATTTTCTTTCATCACTTGCCACAGTCTTGCTGTCACTGGCCAAGCCAACTCAAGCCGTCCCATTGCTCCGTTTCATCCTCTTCGTCCCCCATCTCCTCCTGCTCTTCTCTTTCCATCAGGGGACAAGGAAACATGAGCCCAAAGAGCAGTTCTGGTTTCCCAACCTGAGTGGAATGATCAAGGATGATGGTGAATTGATCGAGCCCGGGCCTGAGAGTCAGTAGGACCTGGGTTCTAATCCCGCTTCCGCCACTCGTCTGCTGTGTGAGCTTGGGCAAGTCACTTCACTTTTCTGGGCCTCAGTTACCTCATCCATAAAATGGGGATTAGAACTGTGAGCTCCACAGGGCACAACCTGATTACTTTGTAATAATAATAATAATAATAATGTTGGCATTTGTTAAGCGCTTACTATGTGCAAAGCACTGTTCTAAGTGCTGGGGGGGGGTACAAAGTGATCAGGCTGTCCCACATGGGGCTCACAGTCTTAATCCCCATTTTACAGATGAGGGAACTGAGGCTAAGAGAAGTTAAGTGACTTGCCCAAGGTCACACAGCTGACGTGGTGGAGCCGGGATTCAAACCCGTGACATCTACCTTTGTATCTACCTCAGCACTTAGAACAGTGCTTGGCACATAGTAAGCTCTTAACAAATGCCATTATTATTATTAATTTTGTGAGCCCCATGTGGGACACAGGCCACATCCAGCCTGATTAGCTCGTATCTAGCTCCGTGCTTAGTACAGTGCACGGCATGTAGCAGCAAATACCATTAAAAGAAACAAAAAAACATTGACGGTGATCCCCATTGTTAGTCAGGGACTGTTTTTGACCCGATCATCTTTTATCTATCCCAGGGCTTATTTACAGTGCTTTGCACACTGTAAACTCCAAACAAATACCACAATTATTTTTATTATTATAAGAAATGTGGCCAGTCAACTCAAAGGACGTGACCTACCCATTTGGACTGAAACTGCTCATCTAGAGCTTCACCTATGGCAGATAAAAAACTATTAGCCGATAGAGCTAAAATAATTTCATGGATGACATTTTCAGGTAGCTAGCTGATTCCCAGTCTACATTTATTATTCATCTGAAGGAGACAATGAGTTTAAGGAACAAAAATTGGCCTTACTAGAAGAATCGCAAGGCCTGTTAGGCGGGACCAAGGCCACAAGAAAGGGAAAATCTGAAAAATGGTGATCCATGGAAACTTCTGGCTTATTGTGGTGTTTTCTTATGCCCTGCTAATCAACCAATCAATCAATCAATCAATCAACCAATCAATCAATCATATTTATTGAGCACTTACTGAGTGCTCAGCACTCTAGTAAGGGCTTGGGAGAATACAATCTAATAAAGTTGGTAGACATACTTCCTACCCACAATAAACTGTCAAGTCCCTGATGCCCAATTCTTCCTAAGAGGGCAGCTCCAGAACTGAGGGGCAGCATAGGGATGAGAAAAATAGTCCTGGCTCTGCCACTTGTCATCTGTGTGACTTTGGGCAAGTCAATTAACTTCTCTGTGCCTCAGTTCCCTCATCTGTAAAATGGGGATTAAGACTGTGAGCCCCCCGTGGGACAACCTGATTTCCACCGCTCATCAGCGTGTGACTTTGGGCAAGTCACTTAACTTCTCTGTGCCTCAGTTCCCTCACCTGTAAAATGGGAATTAAGACTGTGAGCCCCCCATGGGACAACCTGATCAGCCCTTAGAACAGTGCTTTGCGTGTAGTAAGCGCTTAATAAATGCCATCATCATCATCATGCCAAAAATAGACCTTTTTGGTATGGGAACAGAACAGAAGTGGGAAGACATGTCAAAAGGAATCTCCAGTGGTTGCCCATCCACTTCTGCGGCAGATAGAAACTCCTTACCATCGACTTTAAAGCCCTCAATCAGGTCTCCCCCTCCTACCTCACCTCACTGCTCTCCTCCTCCAGCCCAGCCCACACACTCTGCTCCTCGATCGCTTGCTTCCTCACTGGGCCCCCATCTCGTCTATCTCACCGCCAACCCCTTTTGCGTGTCCCCCTCCTTTCCTGGAACTCCCACCGCCTCTACATATGCCACACTGCCAGTCTCTCCACCTTCAAATCATTATTAAGGTCACATCTCCTCCGAGACGTCTTCCCTGATAAAGCCCTCTTTCCCCTCTCCTTTCTGCGTCGGCTCTGCACTTGGATCTGTGACCTTTGGACATTTGGTATTTGCCCCAACCCCAGAGCACTTATGTACAAATCTGTAAATTATATACAGTAAATTATTTAATCGTATTTAAATATGCTCTGCACACAGTAAGTACTTAATAAATACGATTGAATGAATGAATGACTATTAATGTCTGTCTCCCCCTCTAGACTGTAGGCTCATTCTGGGCAGGGAATGTGCCTGTTAATTAGTTGGGTACTCTCGCAAGCACTTAGTATACTACTTTGCAAATAGTAGATGCTCAATAATAATGATAATGGTGGTACTTGTTAAGCACTTACTATATGCAAAGCACTGTTCTAAGCACTGGGGGAATACAAGGTGATCAGGTTGTCCCACATGGGGCTCACAGTCTTAATCCCCATTTTACAGATGAGGGAACTGAGGCACAGAGAAGTGAAGTGACTTGCCCAAAGTCACACAGCTGACAATTGGCGGAGCTGTAATTTGAACCCATGACCTCTGACTCCAAAACCCAGGCTCTTGATTGATTGAATGATTGAAAAGATGGTGGGAGGAGACCTTCAGTTGCTCAGGAAGAAAATGTAGCCTAGAGCTAGGACACAGGGATAAGAGTCAGGAGATCTGGGTTCTAATCCTAGAATCCTAGTTCTGCCTCTTGCCTGCTGGGTGATTTTAGCAAGTCAGCTAAAGTCTCTTAGTTTCAGTTTCCTCATCTGTAAAATAGGGATAAGCTACCTGCTCTCTCTACATTTATAATTAATCATCATAATTATGGTATTTGTTAAGCACTTACCATGTGCAAGGCACTTCACTAAACTCTGCAGTGGATAAGAGCAAATTGGGTTGGACACAGTTCCTGCCCCACGAGGGGCTCACAGTCTCAATCCCCATTTTACAGATTAGGTCATTGAGGTACAGAGAACTGAAGTGACTTGCCCAATGTCACACAGCAGACAAGTGGCGAAGCAGGGATTAGAACCCATGCCCTTCATTCATTCATTCATCCAATCATATTTATTGAGGGCTTTCTGTGTGCAGAGCACTGTTCTAAGCACTTGGGAAAGTACAATAGAACAATATAGCAGACATTCCCTTCCCACAGCGAGTTTATAGTCTATCCATCTCTCTGTGTGGGATAGGGACTGTGTCACATGTGATTGCCTCTTAGAGTACCTATTGTATGCAGAGCACTGTAATGGACACCTTCTAATAACAATTACGGTATCTGTTAAGCACTTACTATGTGCCAAGCGCTGGGGTGGACACAAGCAAATTGGGTTGGACACAGTCCCTGCCCCATATGGGGCTCACAGTTTTAATCCCCATTTTGCTGATGAGGTCACCGAGGCACAGAGAAGTGAAGTGACTTGCCTAAGGTCACACAGCAGACAAGTGGCAGAACGGGTATTAGAACCCTTGACCTTCTGATTACCAGGCCCAGGCTCTATCCACAACATCATGCTGCTTCTCTTCTGGCTTCTGGCTGCAGAGCACTGTACTGGGCATTTTTGAGCAGAGTGATCATCTGGGAGCCTTCTCTGTGCAGAGCTCTGCTGGGCACCTAGTGAATTCAGAGCCTTCATCTCCCCTACTCTATTTATCTTCTGTGTTGCCTATGAACCTGGCTCTGTACCCTTTAAGCAGCCGATATTCACCCCACTCCCAGCCCCACAGAACATATGAATCCATCTTTATACCCTGCCATTTCCCCTGCCTGTATTTATTTCAATGTCTGTCTTCCATTGGAGAATGTAAGTTTCTTGTTGGCAGTGAACATTCTTTCATTTATTCCATCGTATTGATTGAGTGCATACTGTGTGCAGAGCACTGGAGTAAGAACTTGGAAAGTACAATTTGGCAACAAATAGAGACAATCCCTACCCAACCATGGGCTCACAGTCTAGAAGGGGGAGACAGAAAACAACAAAACAAGTAGTGGGTGTCAGTGCCATCAAAATAGATAAATAGGATTATAGATCTACACACATCATTAAAAAAATAGACTAATAAATATGTACAAATAAACACAAATGTGGTGGAGAGGGGAAAGGGGTAGAGCAGAGGGAGAGAATGGGGGAGATGGGGAGAGGAGGAGGAGCAGAGGAAAAGGGGGGCTCAGTCAGGGAAGGCCTCCTCACCCCCTCCTACCTCCCCTCCCTTCTCTCCTTCTCCAGCCCAGCCGGCACCCTCCGCTCCTCTGTCACTGCTAACCTCCTCACAGGGCCTCGTTCTCGCCTGTCCCGGCATCGACCTCCGGCCCACGTCCTTCCCCTGGCCTGGAATGCCCACCCTCCACACATCTGCCAAGCTAGCTCTCTTCCTCCCTTCAAATCCCTGCTGAGAGCTCACCTCCTCCAGGAGGCCTTCCCAGACTGAGCCACCTTTTTTCTCTCCTCCTCCCCATACCCCCACCCTACCTCTTTCTCCTCCCCGCAGCACTTGTATACGTTTGTACAGATTTATGATTGTATTTATTTTACTTGTACATATTTACTATTCTATTTATTTTGTTAATGATGTGCATATATCCATAATTCTACTTGTTCTGATGATTTTATATTCTGAAGATTTTGATACCTGTCTACATGTTTTGTTTTGTTGTCTGTCTCCCCCTTCTAGCTTGTGAGCCTGTTGTTGGGTAGGGACTGTCTCATTATGTTGCCAACTTGTACTTCCCAAGCACTTAGTACAGTTCTCTGCACACAGTAAGTGCTCAATAAATACGATGGAATGAATGAATGAATTCGTATTACTTATAATAATTATGATAATCATACTCATAACTAATATCAGAGCTAAAAGCTTTGACAGTATTCAGCTCTTCCTCTAAACTCTAATCTCACTGTGGACAGGGAACGTGTCTACCAACTCTCTTCGATTGTACTTTCCCAAGTGCTTAGTACAGCGCTCTGCACACAGTAAGGTATCATTAAATATGATCGATTGATTCGCTGATTCATTCAATCATATTTATTAAGCCCTTACTATGTGCAAAGCACTGTACTATGTGCTTGGGAAAGTACAAAACAGCAGTAAAGGTGACAATCCCCACCCACAATGAGCTCACAGTCTAGAGTAATTGAAGTCAGTCAGTCAGTGCTTAAAGGGATTACTATGTGCCAAGCCTGTGTTAAGCACTGGGACAGATAGAATACAATTATATCGGGCAGTCTCTCTGTCCCACAGGGTGCTGAGGGTCTTAAAGGGAGGGAGAATAGTTGTACAGAATTGTATTTATCAAGCACTCACTGTGTGCAGAACCCCCTTTCAGGATGGCACCTGGAGAGTTTTCAGTCCTCTACCAGTAGCATCTCGGGGAGGAAGAGTCCAATCCAGGCCCAGTTTGTCCAGTGGCTAGCAAGTGGCAGGTAATCTGCTATAAGTCAAAACTCCTCTGTGCTGGGCATCAGCGGCGTGGGAGAGAGTCGAGGGCAGAGACAGGAGTTTACTGCACAGGAGGATGCAATGGTAAACCACTTCTGGATTTTTCCCAAGAAAACTCTCTGGATGCACTACCAGAATGATGGACGATGGAGAGCGGGTCAGTCTGGGAGAGATGTGTCCGTGGTGTCGCTATGGAAATGACTCGACAGCATAAGAAAAGACACAGGTGAACTGAACACTGGGAGACAATACCCAGTTGGGAATTAGACATGATTCCTGTTTCTCAGGGGCCTCACCAGAACAGGACTTTTATCCTCATTTAGCATAAAACAGAGGCACAGAAAAGTTGATTAAGGTCACACAGGAGGCAGGTGGCATAGCCGGGATAAGAACCCAAGTTTCCCGAGTCCCAGCTCTGTGTCCTTCTGCTGGGCCATGTTGCTTCTAGAGAATTGGCAATACAGAAAACACAACAAGGAAACAGATAGTCAAATTGTAAACTCCATATGGGAAGGAATCATGTCTACCAACTCTCATTTTTTGCCAGGTACTGAATACAGAGCTCGCCGCATAAAAGACACTCAACAAATACTACCAATGGCTGAACTGAAATTAAACATCTTTTTTCTCGATAGCAAGATTTTTTGCTCTTGATAATTAATCAATCAGTGGTATTTATCGAGTGCTCGCTATGTGCAGAGCACTCGACTAAGCACTCAGAAGAGTGAAATGCAACAGGATTAGCAGAAATGTTCCCTGCTCATAAACGTAATCTGAGCAGTTGTCTCAATTTAGCAATTCAGTCTTCCTGGGTTGCCACGAGTAATATTTTTATTTCGAAGTGTAAGGAGTCTTCTGTCTCATGAAAGGAGTCAAGAAACCATGCTTTTACAGAATCTACAGGGCTGATCCTATGACTTGTAACACTGACCAGACACTTCTTTCAATCATTTCTTCAGGATTTTTCCATTCCTGGGGAGATCTGTAATGAGCCCAGCTTCATCATTCACAGAATAGAGGGACACCACATTTGATCATGATAGACCACTTCCCTTAATCTCATCTCTGGATGAAAAATGCAAAACTTCGAGTCAATGCAATTATAATTATGCCACCTCCAAACTCTCTGTAAAAAAAGACGAATTCTACCACAAGAAACAAGGCTTTATCCTCAACAGAGGGCATGTGAAAAAAAGCACCATTTAATTGCCACATTTCCTTCTGCCACTGTCACCCCTCCCAGCATGATCTGACCCTGCGGGGCAGAGAATAAAAGCTTCTGCCGCCCACACACACACACGACATGAGGCCTCCACAAAACTCAGGGAAGAATGGTGGCCACGGGGGTGGCTTGAACTCCGAGCTCAGAGGAGCCTGAAATTCTGCTCCTCTAACTACAGCTCCTCACTGATTTTATTTGTTTTATATATGTGTTCATGTTGCGTTTTACTGTTTCGTCATTCTTCCTATATCTGCAGTCTTTTCTCCCCACTTATATTTTTAGATTATGAGTCCCCCACAACGGGTAGGGACCACGTGTAATTCCCAACTGTGTTATCTTTCCCAGTGCTAAGTACACCACTGCGCACATAGTTGTTGTCAAATGCCATTAAGAGAAGGAGAAGCAGCTTGGCTCAGTGGAAAGAGCCCGGGCTTTGGAGTCAGAGGTCATGGGTTCAAATGCCGGCTCCGCCAATTGTCAGCTGTGTGACTTTGGGCAAGTCACTTAACTTCTCTGGGCCTCAGTTACCTCAACTGTGAAATGGGGATTAAAACTGTGAGCCCACCATGGGACAACCTGATCACCTTGTAACCTCCCCAGTGCTTAGAACAGTGCTTTGCACATAGTAAGCACTTAAGAAATACCATTATTATTATTGTTATTATTATCGAGTCGCTTCCAATTCATGGCGACTTGATGGGCGTATTTTCTCCAGAACTTCCTATCTTCATCTGTAGTCATCCTGGCATGTATATCCATGAAATTTTCTTGGTAAAAATTACAGAGGTGGATTTCCATTGCTTTTTCCACGCATAAAAACTCGAGTCTCTGTTGTGGTTGTTGAACAACACTTGATCATTTGATCATCCACCTTTGACTCTTTCCCATGCCGCTGCTGCCCATGACAGTAAATCAACATTATCTGACATTTCGGCTTAGACCTTCCTGTTATGGATAACCCTGGTGAGAGAGTATCTGTAAACGGCATAGCTCTAAGCTTCATTAACATATGCAAACTCTCCTGGCATGTTAAGATATGGACTCTTAGGAGAGGTGCACATAATAGGCACTTGATAAATAATAATAATGGTATTTGTTAAGCACTTACTATGTGCCAAGCACTGAAATACTATTACCACTATTCAGAGGGGCTATCTAGGCAGCATTGATCCTGGTAAAACATCAGAGACCTTGAATGTTCTCAGTAACTTTGTGTCAAGACAATGTTTTTCCACTATCAGTCAATCAGTGCTTACTGTGTACAGAGCACTGTGCTAAGTGCTTGGGAGAGTACAACAGAGTTTGTAGGTTATCTGCCCTGCCCTCAGCAAACTTACAGTCTAGAAGGGATTGGGTAAGATAAACTGTAAGCTTCTTGCGGGTAAGGATTGTGTCTACAAACTTTATTGTATCAATCAATCAATCAATGGGATTTATTGAGTGCTTACTATGTGCAGAGCACTGCAATAATGATGGTATTTGTTAAGTGCTTACTATGTGCCAAGCACTGTTCTGTACTAAGCATTTGGGAGAGCACGATATAGCAGAATTAGCAGACATGTACCCTGCCCACAACAAGCGTACAGTCTAGAGGGAGAGACAGACATTAATATGAATGAATAATTTATAATACATGATTTTGATTATATAATTTAAATATACGTACATAAGTACTGTGGGGTTGGGAGTGGGGTGAATATCAAATGTCCCAAGCACTTAGTACAGTGCTCGGCACAGACTGTAAGCTAGTTGTGAGTAGGAAATGTGTCAGTTATATTATTATATTGTACATTTCCAAGGGCTAGTACAGTGCTCTGCACGCAGTAAGCACTCAATCAATACAAATGAATAACAGTAAGTGCTCAGTTAATTCAACTAATTGATTGACTGGAGTAGATACAACAAAGTCAGGTTGGACACAGTCCCCATCATGGTCTGATGAGGGAGGGAGAACTGGTGTTTAATCCCCATTGTGCAGATGAAAAAACAAGCAGGGAGAAGTGACTTGACCAAGGTCACCCAGTAACTGTAGTAATAGTAGTAATGCTGCTGCTAATAATAATAATTATGATAATAATAATAATATTTGTTGAGTGTTTCCATGTGCCAAGCCCTGGCCTAAATACAATATCAGCAGATTGGATACAGTACCTGTCCCTCATGAGGTTCACATTCGAGGGTGGAGGGAGTATGGTATTTTCCATTTTACAGATAAGGAAACTGAGCCCCAGAGAATTATTTTTCCCCATGGCATTTCTTAAGCATTTACTGTGTACCAGATACTGTACTAAATGCAGTTGTAATTACAAGACAGTTAGGTTGTCTCACATGGGGCTCACGGTTTTAATCCTTATTCATTCAATCATATTTATTGAGCACTTACTGTGTGTAGACCACTGTACTAAACACTTGGAAAGTACAATTCAGCAACAGATACAGACAGTCCCTGCTCAACAATGGGCTCACAGCCTAGAAGGGGGAGACAGACAACAAAACAAAACAAGTAGACAGGCATTAATAGCATCAAAATAGATAAATAGAATAATAATAATAATAATGGCATTCATTAAGTGCTTACTATGTGCAAAGCATTGTTCTAAGCGCTGGGGAGGTTACAAGGTGATCAGGTTGTCCCACAGGGGGCTCACAGTCTTAATCCCTATTTTACAGATGAGGTAACTGAGGCACAGAGAAGTTAAATGACTTGCCCAAAGTCACACAGCTGACAGCTGGCAGAGTCAGGATTTGAATCCATGATCACTGACTCCAAAGTCCGTGCTCTTTCCATTGAGCCACGCTGCTTCTCAATTGTGTATACACATTATTAATAAAATAAATAGAGTAATAAATATGTACAAATATGCACAAGTACTGTGGGGCGGGGAAGGGGGTAGAACAGAGGGAGGGAGTAGGGGCGATGGGGAGGGGAGGAGGAGCAGAGGAAAAGGGGGGCTCAGTCTGGGAAGGCCATCCTCATTTTACAGATGAGGTAACTGAAGCACAGAGAAGAAAAGTGACTTGCCAAGCTCACACAGCAGACAAATAGTGGAGATGGGATTATTCATTCATTCATTCAATCACATTTATTGAGCGCTTACTGTGTGCAGAGCACTGTACTAAGCGCTTGGGAAGTACAAGTTGGCAACATATAGAGACGGTCCCTACCCAACAGTGGGTTCACAGTCTAGAAGGGGGAGACAGACAACAAAGCAAAACACATTAACAAAATGAAATAAATAGAATAAATATGTACAAATAAAATAGAGTAATAAATATGTACAAACATATATATATATATATAGGTGCTGTGGGGAGGGGAAGGAGGTAAGGCGGGGAGGATGGGGAGGGGGAGGAGGGGGAGAAGAAGGAGGGGGCTCAGTCTGGGAAGGCCTCCTGGAGGAGGTGAGCTCTCAGTAGGGCTTTGAAGGGAAGATATGGTCCACCAGAGAGGCCCTGAACTTTGTGGAATAATCCACATGAGAATAATTGGTGCACAGATTCCCAGGAGTTTACTAAACTAAAGGCTTTTTCTTTTCTTTTAGAAAAGATTAGATTAGATTAGGATTAGAACCCAGGCCCTACTGATTCCCAGGCCCGTGCTCTATCCACTAGGCTATGCTGCTTCTGTGTAGAGCACTTTACTAATCACTTGGAAGTTTACAATATAACAGAGTTGGCAGACATGTTCAGGAGGACCTGGGTTCTAATCCCAGCTCCACTACTTGTCTGCTATGTGACTTTGGGCAAGTCACGTCTTCTCTGGGCCTCAGTTACTTCATCTGTAAAATGGGGATTAAGAGTGTGAGCCCCATATGGAACAGGGACTGAATTCAACATGATTAGCTTGTATCTACTCTAGCACATAAAACAGTCCCTGGCACACTCTAAGCTCTTCGCAAATACCACTAAAAGAAAACAGTGGCAATGCTTGGATTAGAACATAGGTCTTCTGATTACTAGGCCTACAATCTTCCAGCAAACCACAACTCTTCTCTAGACAACAGCTTTATAGATAGCTATTGTGAACGTCACAAACCTCCACAGTTAACTAAAACTCTGAGGTATCACTCTCACAATAAACACCCCCAGTGGATCGAAAATATTGCAAGAAAGTGCAAACAACCCAAAGCAGCACTAAGTCCCGAGGAAAGGATGAGTCAGGAACAGTTTTAGGAGTGTTTTCATATGCCGCCATAGATATTCATGAACCCCATTTTGATTTTCTATAGTCTGGTCCCAGTGAGTAAGTAGCTGTCAGAGCTCTGGCACGGAGGGAGAGGTGGCATTTATGTCTCCCTTTAAACTCTTGTTTCCCCTTACCTGAAGCTGATTTTAGTGACTGTCTCACCCTCTAGAATTGCCAGCACCTGGAATGCAGGGATCACATCTACTTTCTCTATTGTATCCTCATAAGCTGCCAATACAATGTTCTGAACACACTAAGTGCTCAATACTAGAGATTGATAATTAAGTCCTTCAGGCAGATTGTCAGTGTAAAATCATTCACAGCATAATTGATTCCTTCATTCATTCATTCAGTTGCATTTATCAAGCACTACTGGGTGCAGAGCACTGAACTAGGCGCTTGAGAAAGTACAATACAACAATAAACAAGGAGCAGTGACGTTCCCTGCCCACAACGATCTTACAGTCTAGAGGGAAGGAATTTCTGGGTCTCAGAATCTTTCTGGACTGCCCTGAGAGTCATCCTCCATTTATGATGGAAGACTTTATCGCTGTCATAACAATAATAGCAATTGGGGTACTTTTTTAAGTGCTTGCTATGTGCCAAGCACTGTATTAAACGCTGGGGTGGATACAAGATAATCCGGTTGAACACAGCCCCAGTTCCACATAGGGTTTACAGTCTTAACCCCCATTTTACAGATGAGGTAACTCAGGTACAGAGAACAATAATAATAATAATTAATTATGGTATTTGTTAAGCGCTTACTATGCACCAAGAACTGTTCTAATGACTGGGGTAAATACAAGATAATCAGGTTGTCTCACATGGGGCTCACAATCTTAATCCCCATTTTACAGATGAGGTAACAGGCAAAAAGAAGTTAAGTGGCTTGCCCAAGATCACACAGCTGACAAGTGGCGGAGCTGGGATTGGAATCCATGTCCTCTGACTCCCAAGCCTGGGCTTTTTCCACTAAACCATGTTACTTCTCATGTCCAAAGTGTGTGTCTGCCTCTCTCTATCTTTAGAAAATATGCTTCTTGAGAACAGAGATCATATATTTTACTTTTATTGTATTCTGCCTAATATAATCCTGTGCACTCACAAGGCATAGTATTGAATAAATAAATGCACACATGAATTAGTAAATGAATAAATGGACGAATGAACAAATCTATTCCAACTTGGTCATTGAGAGCAAACTTCAAACGACGACTAAGTAATCATAGGCTGGAAGCACGGACATACTTCAAACCGCAGAAGGGACTTAATCAAACTCACTAGCTCTTCGGACCTTGTCTTACGCCTTGGAGTTGTGTCCGAACCACAGTGACTCCATGGACGCATCTCTCCCAGAACACCCCGCTCTTCATCTGCAGTCGTCCTGAACGTGGATCCTTATCAAACAATATGCTGCTCAGTAATGAATTTGGAAAGAGAGATGTGGGTTCTCATCCCAGCTCCGCCACTTATCTGCTTTGTGAACTCATGCTAACCTTCTCACTGTGCCTCAATCACGCCTGTCTCATCGCCATCCCCTGCCCCAAGTCCTATCTCTGGCCTGGAACGCCCTTCCTCCTCACATCCGCCAGACAATCACTCTTCCACCCTTCAAAGCCCTACTGAAGGCGCACCTCTTCCAGGAGGCCTTCCCTCACTAAACTCCTCTTTTCCTCAGCTCCCCCTCCCTTCCACATCACCACAATTCCCTTCCTTTGCCCCTCCCTCCCACCCCGCCCCTCCCTCCCACCCCGCCCCACATCACTAATGTATATACGTACATATCTGTAATTCTATTTATTTATACTGATGCCCGTTTACTTGTATTAATGTCTGTCTCCCCAACTCTAGACTGTGAGTCCTTTGTGGGCAGGGGATGTCTCTATTACTGTATTGTACTTTCCAAGCACTTAGTACAGTGCTCTGCATGCAGTAAGTGCTCAATAAATACAATTGATTAACTAATAGAGTTTTCCTGGGTAAAAATCCAGGAATGGTTTACCATTGCCTCCTTCCACACAGTAAACCCAAGTCTCCACCATCTATTTTCTCCCAAGTTGCTGCTACCCAGTATGGGGGAGTTTTGGCTTGTAGCAGATGGTCACTCTCCCTCCCGTAGCCGAGACTGGTAGAGGACTGGAAACTCCCCAGGTGCCATCCTGAGAGGGGAAGCCCTTCTGATAGTTGAGAGAAAAGATCTGCCACTTCATTCATTCATTCAATCATATTTGTTGAGTGCTTATTCTGTGCAGAGCACTGTACTAAATGCTTGGGAAGTACCAGTTGGCAATATATATTGTTGTCCCTACCCAACAATGGGCTCACAGTCTAGAAAGGGGAGACAGACAACAAAACAAAACGTGTGGGCAGGTATCAAGTCATCAGAACAAATAAAATTAAAGCTAGATGCACATCATTAACAAAATAGAGTAGTAAATATGTACAAGTAAAATAAATAGAGTAATAAATCTGTACAAACATATAAACAGGTGCTGTGGGGAGGGGAAGGAGGTAGGGCGGGGGGAATGGGGAGGAGGAGACTTGGACTTCAAGCCCCAGCTGATCTGTCTGTAAAAGCCACCAGACGGAAATGATTAGCACGCATCTGGTTAGAGGGTTCATGCAGAACATTTCTCCACTCAACAACATCTCAACCCACTGAGGAGGAACTATTCAGCACCAGGACCAAGCGACAGGAAATGGGATGAAATAAAACCCAGAGGAATGGTTTATTAAACTGGCTCAAACTGCCAACTGGTCTCATTTTTCAAGGCTAACGATGCTACTCCTCAAAACAAGAAAACATAGAGCCTTAGAAAAAGAACACCCATCTCAAAAAGAGAAACAGCCCTGATTTTTGTTATTTGTTTGGTGAAAGATCTTGGCTTCCATCCATAAATCCATACCAAATTATCTCCAACACACATAAATCTGTTTCCCTGTGACTCTAATATGGACTGGCTGGCTATCGGCAGACAATGTATATATAATCTACTGAGACAGCGGCAATTTCACCAGAGGAATCTCCTTTGGAAGAGTTCTAGCTGTTAAAACTAAGGGCTTCAAAGATGCTATACAGTCCACATCAAATAGGAGAACAAAACGTACTCCGATCAGTTGAAGAGGATGGAGTGATATTTCATGCCTTTTCCTAAGGCATTTAATTACCACCAAACCACATGCTATTTCTCTATTTTTCACAAATTGCTTAGGAGAGGTAGGAGTCTCCTACTGATGGAAGATGACAGAAGTACTGCACTACTAGGCTACTAGACTAGAAACAGCAAGAGAGTTTGGGTTATAATGAACATCTGCTGCCCAGTCCCTGTCTGCCCCCACCATCACCTGGCAAGTCAGGCCACCTATTAATTTTTGGGTTGTAAACCTAAGTAGGGTAGGGCCTCCCCCTCCTCCCCCCCCAAACTCTCTCCTGCCCCTGTTGCTTATGCACCTGAATCTGTATCCTATATGCCTGTGATATTCACCTCATCCTCAGACTCACAACTGATGTATACATGCTTAATCCTCACCATTTTCCCCCTCTCTAATTTATTTCAATGTTTATCTCTCCCTCTAGACTTCTGGGCAGGGATCATGTATTCCAACTCCATTGTGTTATACTTTCTCAAGTGATTAGTACGGTGCTCTGCACTCAGTAAATGCCACTGATTGTGGAATGAACTATTTGGGCTGGGGATGGGGCAGCGGAGAGTCAGCTCTTTGCTTGGTACCCCCTTCTTCCCCCTTTGCACATTTCTGCTGGCCATTTGGTCTGCATTTCTGAAGATTGGCATGATCACAGCTGCCTTTCCGTATCATAAAGCCGGTTTAAATTTGCACCAGCCTCAAAATGCTCCTTCCTGTGGCTCTTCCTACTCTCTTCTCCCCCCCGCCCCCCCAAAAGTGACCAAGGCTAACTCTGCCCGGACTCCACAAAAGAATTGGTAGGGGGCTAAGGGGCTCAATAAAGCAGTCTGGGTCCAGTTAGCAATCTTGAAAAATGTTGGTAGTATAAGGGTCTACCGTCCTTCTTGGGGATCTGAACACTGAGACAAAAATAGTGATAAATCCGTAGTATTTGAGTACCTACTTTGTGCAGAACTCTGTACTAAGCACTTGGGAAAAGCACAAAACAAAGGAGTTGGTAGATGAGAGTGTTGCCAAAAGGAACTTACATCAACTGTATTAAACTAATATGTTGCCAACTTGTACTTCCCAAGCGCTTAGTACAGTGCTCTGCACACAGTAAGCGCTCAATAAATACAATTGAATGAATGAATGAATGAATGAAAAGGTCATGGATTCTAATTCTGCTCTGCCACATAGCTGCTGTGTGGCCTTGGGTAAATCGCTTCACTTTTCTATGCGTCAGTTATCTCATCTGTAAAATGGGGTTTGAGACTGTGAGCCCTACGTGGGACAGGGACTGCTTCAATGTGATTTCCTTTTATCCACCACAGCACTTAATACAATGCCTGGCACATAGCAAGTACTTAAAAATGCCATTATTATTAATTAGACTATGAGAGGAGAAACATGCCTTATTGGACAAAGTATCGGCCTGGGAGTCAGAAGGTCACGGGTTCTAATCCCAACTCTACCACCTGTCTGCTGTGTGACCTTGGGCAAGTCACTTCACTTCTCTGTGCCTCAGTTCCCTCATCTATAAAATGGGGATTATGACTGTGATCCCCACATGGAACATGTGCTGGGTCTAACCTGATCAGTTTCTATCTACTGCAGAGTTTAGTAATAATAATAATAATGATGGTATTTGTTAAGTGTTTACTATGTGCAAAGCACTGTTCTAAGCGCTGGGGGGATAGAAGGTGATCAGGTTGTCCCACGTGGGGCTCACAGTCTTAATCCCCATTTTACAGATAAGTGAACTGAGGCACAGAGAAGTGAAGTGACTTGCCCAAAGTCACACAGCTGACAATTGGCAGAGCCAGGATTTGACCTTTGCCCCGACCACTGACTCCAAAGCCTGGGCTCTTTCCACTGAGCCATGCTGCTTCTCTAGTATAGTGTCTGGCACCTAATAAGTGGTTAATGAATACCATAAAAAGGAGTTAGGGCATTGAACTCTTGAAATTATTTAGGATATTTTCTAGGGGCAGATGGAGGATTCTTCTAGTCAATGTAATATTTGGAAAACAAGTGCCACATTTTTATATGTTAATCCCCAAAGTACAGAGTTCACCTTTATGCTTTATATATGAGAGTGGGGAATACAAAATTTTAAACGATATCCTCCTTTATTCAAACTTTATGTAGGGGCCTTTAATCTTTAAGATCCTTGTGGGCAGCGAATGAGTCTACCAAATCTGTTGAGGTCACCCAAGCAATTATTACTGAGACGTGAACTCATTGAATAATACCACTGACAGATTAATTCAAGATATAGAGAAAATGGCCCATTGGTCACACAAGCTTTTTTATATGGCATTTGTTATATATTCATTATTGCTTATGTATTATTTGTTAGTGCTTACTATGTGGCAAGCTGTGCTTTAAGCACTAGGGTGAATATAAGTTAATCAGGGTAGACAAAGTCCCTCTCCCCAAAAGTGGTCCCATTCTAAATAGGAGGAAGAACAGGAACTGAATCCCCATTTTGCAGATGAAGATACTGAGGCACAAAGAAGTTAAATAGGTGGCCCAAGATTCACACAGCAAGGCAAATGGCAGAGCTGGGATTAGAACCCAGATCATCTGACTCCCAGGCCCGAGCTCTAACCACTAGGCTATCCTGCTTCCCAAGCCTCTTGGTCCAAGTTTCAATTAATCATTTATTATTATTGAGTTCGAGGGTGAAGACCCGAGTTTACTGTGCGTAAGGCAGCAGAGGTAAACCACTGAGAAGCTGAGAAGCAGCACGGCTCAGTGGAAAGAGCACGGGCTTTGGAGTCAGAGGTCATGGGTTCAAATCCCAGCTCCGCCATGTCTGGTGTGTGACCTTGGGCAAGTCACTTCACTTCTCGGAGCTTCAGTTACCTCATCTGTAAAATGGGGATGATGAGCCCCACGTGGGACAGCCTGATCACCTTGTATCCTCCCCCAACGCTTAGAACAGTGCTTTGTACATAGTAAGCGCTTAACAAATGCCATAAAAAAACAACACTTCTGTATTTTCCCCAAGAAAAGTCCGTGGATCCACTACCAGAATGACTGCAGATGGAGAGTGGGGACATCTGGGAGAGATGCGTCTGTGGCGTCACTATGGGTCGGAAACAACTCAACGGCATAAGAAAAGACAAAACTGCCTGTGTACAGATCAATCTAAGAGGCATTTTGGAAAGCCCAAAAATAATTTCAGGGATCAGCGTGGCTCAGTGGAAAGAGCACAGAATTTGGAGTCAGAGGTGATGGGTTCAAATCCTGGCTCCGCCACATCTCAGCTGTGTGACTTTGGGCAAGTCATTTCACTTCTCTGGGCCTCAGTTCTCTCATCTGTAAAATGGGGATGAAGACTGTGAGCCCCACATGGGACAACCTGATTACCTTGTATCCCCCCCAGTGCTTAAAACAGCGCTTTGCACATAGTAAGTGCTTAATAAATTCATTCATTCATTCATTCATTCAATCATACTAATTGAGCACTTACTGTGTGCAGAGCCTTGTACTAAGCGCTTGGGAAGTACAAGTTGCAACATATAGAGATGGTCCCTACCCACAAGCAGGCTCACAGTCTAGAAGGGGAAGACAGACAACAAAACGTATTAACAAAATAAAATAAATAGAATAAATATGTACAAGTACAATAAATAAATGGAGTGATAAATATGTACAAACATATATACATTTCTACAGGTGCTGTGGGGAGGGGAAGGAGGTAGGGCGGGGGGGTGGGGAGGGGGAGAGGAAGGAGGAGGCTCAGTCTGGGAAGGTCTCCTGGAGGAGGTGAGCTCTCAGTAGGGCTTTGAAGGGAGGAAGAGAGCGAGCTTAGCGGATGTGTGGAGGGAGGGAGGGCATTCCGGGCCAGGGGGAGGATGTGGGCTGGGGGTCGATGGCGGGGCAGGCGAGAACGAGGCACAGTGAGGAGGTTAGCGGCTGAGGAGCAGAGGGTGTGGGCTGGGCTGGAGAAGGAAAGAAGGGAGATGAGGTAGGAGGGGGCGAGGTGATGGAGAGCCTTGAAGCCGAGGGTGAGGAGTTTTTGCCTGATCCGTAGGTTGATTGGTAGCCACTGGAGATTTTTCAGGAGGGGAGTAATGTGCCCAGAGCACTTCAGCACAAAGTTGATCCAGGCAGCCACGTGAAGTATAGATTGAAGTGAGGAGAGACAGGAGGATGGGAGATCAGGGAGGAGGCTGATGCAGTAATCCAGTGAGGATAGGATGAGAGCTTGAACGAGCAGAGTAGCATCATCATCAATTGTATTTATTGAGCACTTACTGTGTGCAGAGCACTTTACTAAGCGCTTGGGAAGTACAAGTTGGCAACATATAGAGACAGTCCCTACCCAACAGTGGGCTCACAGTTGGTAGCAGTGTGGATGGAGAGGAAAGGGCGGATCTTGGCGATGTTGCGGAGATGAGACTGGCAGGTTTTGGTGACGGATTGGATGTGAGGGGTGAACGAGAGAGTAAAGTCGAGGATGGCACCAAGGTTGCGGGCTTGTGAGATGGGAAGGATGGTAGTGCCGTCAACAGTGATGGGAAAGTCAGGGAGAGGGCAGAGCTTGGGAGGGAAGATAGGGAGTTCAGTCTTGGACATATTGAGTTTTAGGTGACAGGCAGACATCCAGATGGAGGTGTCTTGAAGGCAGGAGGAGACATGAGCCTGAAGGGAGGGAGAGAGAGCACGGCAGAGATGTCTATTTAGGTGTCATCAGCGTAGAGATGATAGTTGAAGCCGAGGGAGTGAATGAGTTAACCAAGGGAGTGAGTGTAGATAGAGAACAGAAGGGGACCAAGAACTGACCCTTGAGGAACTACTACAGTAAGGGGATGGGAGGGGGAGGAGGAGCCCGCAAAAGAGACTGAGAATGAACGGCCGGAGAGATGAGGAGAACCACGAGAGGACAGAGTCTGTGAAGCCAAGGTTGGATAGCGTGTTGAGAAGGGGGTGGTCCACAGTGTCAAAGGCGAGACACTGTATCAGCCTCCTTTCCGATCTCCCATACTCCTGTCTCTCCCCACTTCAATCCATACTTCACACCGCTGCCCAGATTGTCCTTGTCCAGAAACGCTCTGGGCATGTTATTCTCCTCCTCGAAAATCACCAGTAGCTACCAATCAATCTCCGCATCAGGCAGAAACTCCTCACCCTCAGCTTCAAAGCTCTCCATCACCTCGCCCCCTCCTACCTCACCTCCCTTCTCTCCTTCTCCAGCCCAGCCCGCACCCTCCGCTCCTCTGCCACTAATCTCCTCACCGTGCCTCATTCTCGCCTTTCCCGCCATCGACCCCCAGCCCACGTCATCCCCCTGGCCTGGAATGCCCCCAATCCCTCTGCCCATCCACCAAGCTAGCTCTCTTCCTCCCTCCAAGGCCCTACTGAGAGCTCACCTCCTCCAGGAGGCCTTCCCAGACTGAGCCCCCTCCTTTCTCTCCCCCTCCTCCCTCTCTCCATCCCCCCGCCTTACCTCCTTCCCTTCCACACAGCACCTGTATATATATATATATATATGTTTGTACATATTTATTACTCTATTTATTTATTTGACTTGTACATATTTATTCTATTTATTTTATTCTGTTAATATGTTTTGTTTTGTTCTCTGTCTCCCCCTTCTAGACTGTGAGCCCACTATCGGGTAAGGACTGTCTCTATATGTTGTCAACTTGTACTTCCCAAGTGCTTAGTACAGTGCTCTGCACACAGTAAGTGCTCAATAAATACGATTGAATGAAAGGCAACTGAGAGGTCGAGGAGGATTAGAATAGAGTAGAAGCCGTTGGATTTGGCAAACAGGAGGTCATTGGTGACCTTTGAGAGGGCAGTTTCCGTGGAATGTAGGGGATGGAAGCCAGATTGGAGGGGGTCGAGGAGAGACCAATATTATTTTTAAAGGGAAAATATGGCACACAATGCACCATGCAAATTAGGACTAATGCTACTTTTGCTGAGTCTAAATACTTCCGAATGAATATCAAAATCCTGAGGAATTGTTCCAATATTTGCACAGTAGATACAAAGCTTGTCTTACATGTGCTATGTTAGGAAGCATGGTAGCTCAGTGGAACGAGCCTGGGCTTTGGAGTCAGAGGTCATGGGTTCTAATCCTTGCTCCGCCAATTGTCAGCTGTGTGACTGTGTGCAAGTAACTTCACTTCTCTGAGCCTCAGTGACCTCATCTGTAAAATGGGGATTAAGACTGTGAGCCCCCTGTGGGTCAACCTGATCACCTTGTAACCTCTCCAGCACTTAGAACAGTGCTTGGCACATAGTAAACGCTTAATAAATGCCATCATTATTATTATTATTTGGCTTTTTTTTTTCCTGAAACCCAATAGCACACCAGTGGTCATTCGTAAATCCCAAAGACAGAACAAAAATGGAAATCCACCCCCAGGAATCCCAGGAGATGAGGGTGGCCTAGTGAAGAAGCAGCACAGTCTCTTGGCAAGAGCACTGACTTGGGAGTCAGAGGACATGGGTTCTAATCCTGGTTCTGCCACTTGTCTGCTGTGTGACCTTGGGAAAGTCACTTCACTTCTCTGTGCCTCAGTTACTTCATCTGTAAAATGGGGATTAAGACAGTGAGCCCCATGTGGTACAGGGACTGTGTCCAACCTGATTATATTGTATCTATCCCAGCACTTAGAACAGTGATTGGCACTTAGTAAGCATTTGAGAAATACCATAATTATTATTATTATTATGAGGGGGAAATGATTTGGTTCAAACCCAATATTTTAATTCTTATTCCTGCATTTTGGTGCAGTGATCTCTTACTTAGTTTATTTGGGAATGCAAAATAAATCCCACTTTGGATAATCATCACCATAATAGTGATGATAATGATAATGATAAGAAGCATTCACTATATGCAAAGCACTGTGCTAAATATGGAATAGATGCAGAGAAGCATTGTGGCTTAGTGGAAAGAGAATGGGTTTGGGAGTCAGAGGTCATGGGCTCTAATCCCAGCTCTACCACTTATCAGCTGTATGACTTTGGGGAAGCCACTACACATCTCTGTGCCTCAGTTACCACATCTGGAAAATGGGGATTAAGACAGTGAGCCACATGTGGAACAACCTAATTACTTTGTATCTATCCCAGTGCTTAGAACAGTGTTTGGCACACGGTAAGTGCTTAACAAATACCATCATCATTATTATTTTTATTATTAACAATATCAAGGACATTTATTAAGTGCTTACTATGTGCCAAGCACTCTTCTAAGCACTGGGGAGGTTACAAGGTGATCAGGTTGTACCATGGGGGGCTCACAGTCTTTATCCCCATTTTACAGATGAGGTAACTGAGGTACAGAGAAGTGAAGTGACTTGCCCAAAGTCACACAGCTGAAAATTGGCAGAGTCAGGGTTTGAACCCATGACCTCTGATTCCAAAGCCCGGGCTCTTTCCACTGAGCCACACTGCTTCTCTAATAATGATAATAATAATAATAATAATCATGCATCTTGCATTATTATGCAAGATGAACAGATTAATTGCGGTGTCTTCCACTCACGGAGCTGACACCCTAAGAGAGAGGTTGAAAAGTTATCTTATCCCCATTTTACTGATGAGGAAACCGAGGTTGAGAGAAGGTATGCGACTTCCCCAAGGTCACCCAGCAGGCAAATGGCAGAGCCGGAATTAGAATCCAAGATCCCTGGCTCTCAATCCTTAACTTTCCACCAGCACTGTAGGTCATCTTTACGAGTAATGTTTCTGTGTTCCCCTTACAACCTAATTCAGGCATTCTTTCTATTGTATTTATTGAGCACTTACTGTGCTCAGATCACTGTACTAAGCGCTTGGGAGAGTACAATAGAACAATAAACAGACCCATTCCCTGGCCAAAAGGAGTTTACAGTCAAGAGTGGGAGACAGACATTAACATAAATAAAGAAATCACAGCTATAATAATAATAATAATAATAATAATGGCATTTATTAAGTGCTTACTATGTGCAAAGCACTGTTCTAAGCACTGGGGGCATACAAGGTGATCAGGTTGTCCCACGTGGGGCTCAAAGTCTTAATCCCCATTTTACAGATGAGGTAACTGAGGCCCAGAGAAGTTAAGTGACTTGCTCAAAGTCACACAGCTGACAAGTGGCGGAGCCAGGATTTGAACCCATGACCTCTGACCTTGCCCAAAGTCACACAGCTGACAAGTGGCGGAGTAGGGATTTGAACCCATGACCTCTGACTCCAAAGCCCGGGCTCTTTCCACTGAGCCATGCTGCTTCTCTAGAGAGAACTACTTACTGTGCCACTTCTTAGGGTCACAATTTTAAATCTCTTCCCAACGTGACAAGAGGATAATGGCCCTCTCTTTTATTCCAGACTAAATGATTAAATTTTGTGGAAGTATTTTAACCGAGGTTGAAAAATGAGCATAAGCTGTTTGTGGACAATTCCACATAAGCAGCAGAACCCAGAAATACATTGCTGACACTTGGAAGAACAGACCTGTCGACTTACTCTTGGGGATGGGCCTCATTTATATACAGATTACTAATAAACTTGTCAAGTCATTAGCAACAGAACATATTCTTTAATAGAACTATCTCTACTTTCTTGAATTCCCAAAATAAGGGCTAGGCTTCTCACTGGGTTGTGAGGAGACAAAACGATCTGAAAAAAAATACCCTAAGGAACGAAGGAAAATGGACATTTGTTAAAGGAGTTGGGGTGACTTTACTTGGGGAAGAGACAATCTGAGAAGGAGTTTTGAGTATTGGGCAGGGAGGGAAATCTCCTTGTAAAAGGGTCCACTTTTCATAGGTTTTTACTTTGTGAAAATCACCCTGGCCTCCACCTGCAGTCCAAGAGCATACACGTTACCCCCCAAGTGCCGACATGGAAGCGAAAACTTTTGAACTCCCAGGCAAAAAAACCAATAACTCTTTGACTCTTAACAATTACAGTTTGAATTGAAAAACAAACCAGTTATAAGGAAAAGCACCAAATATTTCCCCTTAAGTGCTTTGGATCTAGGAAGGGGGATAAATGAAGGGAGCAAGTCAAGGTGACAAAGAAGGGAGAGGGAGAAGAGGAAAGGAGGGTTTAATCAGGGAAGGCCTCTTAGAGGAGATGTGCTTTTCAATAAGGCTTTGAAGGAGGAGAGAGAACTTGTATGCTGGATGTGAGGAGAGAGGGCATTCCAGGCCAGAGGTAGGATGTGGGTGAGAGGTCGGCAGCAAGGGAGACGAGATGGACGCCCAGTGAGAAGGTTGGCATTAGAGGAGCAGAGTGTGCGGGCTGGGTATTAGTAGAAGAGTAGCGAGGTGAGGTAGGAGAGGGCAAGGTGATTTATTGCTCGAAACCTAAGACAGAAGGAACACAAGAGGCTACACTTTGTTACATTTAAGAAGCCGCGCAGCCCAGTGGAAATAGTCCAGGACTGGGACTCAGAGAACCTGGGTTTTAATTCCCGCTCTGTCAGTTGTTTGCTGTGTGACCTTGGGAAGGTCCCTTCACTGCTCTGTACCTCAATTACTTCATCTGTAAAAGTGGACTGAATATTCCTCCCTTGGATTTAGACTGTGAGACTTTGTGGGACAGTGGCTGTGTCCGACAGGATAAACTCTCAGTACTTAGAACAGCGCTCATCACATAGAAAGTGCTCAACAAATACTATAAAAAAAGTCCAAATCCCGTTAGCTTGTGAAATATTCCAAATTATTCCTTTTTTTTTAACTTGGCCTCTTTCTTCTGTATGGAAATACACCCCATCACAGGAGAGAGAAGGGAGAGTGCCACCCTTATCACAAAATAATAATAATAATAATAATAATAATAATAATGGTATTTGTTAAGTGCTTACTATGTGCCAGACACTGTAAAGATAATAATGATAATGGCATTTGTTAAGCACTTACTATGTGCAAAGCACTGTTCTAAGCATTGGGGAGGACACAAGGTGATCATGTTGTCCCACACGGGGCTCACAGTCTTAATCCCCATTTTACAGATGAGGTAGCTGAGGCACAGAGAAGTTAAGTGACTTGCCCGAAGTCACACAGCTGACAAGCGGTGGAGCCAGGATGCAAACCCATGACCTCTGACTTCCAAGCCCGTGCTCTTTCCACTGAGCCACACTGCTTCTCTGAGTCATGCTGCTTCTCTACCAAATGCTGACATGGTTACAAGCAAACCGGGTTTGGTACAGTCCCTGTCCCACATGGGGCTCACAGTCTCACTCCCCATTTTACAGACGAGGTAACTGAGGCCCAGAGAAGTGAAGTGACTTGTCCAAAGTCACACAGCAGACATGTCACAGAGGAAGGATCAGAACCCATCACCTTCTGACTCCCAGCTCGCACTCTATCCACTATGCCGTGCTGCTTCTTAAGAAAGACGCAGCAAAAGAAGCAAAACGATCTTAAAGATTCTTTCCCCCTGTAGACTGTAAGCTCCTTGTGGGCAGGAATCATGGGGACCAAATCTCTTGTTGTTATACTTTCCCAAGCACTCAGTACAGTCTTCTGCAAAGAGTAAGTGCCCAATAAGAGGCTCTTGATAGGATTGTTAAAGAGAGGTGCAATGATCTCCAGTTTTCTCCAACAAAGGACCTTTAACACACCTCCTGACACACTATCCAATAATGCAAGAGTAAACATTGAAGTGGGGAACTGAATCAAGAAGGTAAGGGACCCCTGGAAAGCTCAAAGACAGTGAGCAGTATGAATATGAAAGCCGGATTCAGGCAATAATCAATCAATCATATTTATTATGGGAAGAAGCGTGGCTCAGTGGAAAGAGCCCGGGCTTTGGAGTCAGAGGTCATGGGTTCAAATCCCGGCTCCACCATTTGTCAGCTTTTGGGCAAATCACTTAACTTCTCTGGGCCTCAGTTACCTCATCTGTAAAATGAGGATGAAGACTGTGAGCCTACTGTGGAACAACCTGATCACCTTGTAACCTCCCCAGTGCTTAGAACAGTGCCCTGCACATAGTAAGTGCTTAATAAACGCCATTATTATTATTATTATTTATTGAGTGCTCACTGTGTGCAGAGCACTATACTAAGCCCTTGGAAGCACCATGGTGTAGTGGATAGAGCCCGGGCCTGGGAGTCAAAGGTCGTGGGTTCTAATCCCGGCTCCGGCACTTGTCAGCTGTGTGACTTCGGGCAAGTCACTTCACTTCTCTGTGCCTCTGTTACCTCATCCGTAAAATAGGGATTAAGACTGGGAGCCCCACATGGGACAATCTGATAACCCTGCATCTATCCCAGCACTTCGAACAATGCTCGGCACATAGTAAGCACTTAATTCATTCATTCATTCGTTCATTCAATCGTATTTATTGAGTGCTTACCGTATGCAGAGCACTGTACTAAGCGCTTGGGAAGTACAAGTTGGCAACATATAGAGACAGTCCCTACCCAACAGTGGGCTCACAGTCTAGAAGGGGGAGACAGAGAACAAAACAAAACATATTAACAAAATAAAATAAACAGAATAAATATGTACAAGTAAAATAAATAAATAGAGTAATAAATACGTACAAACATATATACATATGTACAGGTGCTATGGGGAAGGGAAGGAGGTAAGGTGGGGGGATGGAGAGGAGGAGGAGGGGGAGAGGAAGGAGGGGGTTCAGTCTGGGAAGACCTCATGGAGGAAGTGAGCTCTCAGTAGGGCCTTGAAGGGAGGAAGAGAGCTAGCTTGGTGGATGTGGGGAGGGAGGGCATTCAACAAATACCATCGTTATTAGTTCACTTCTCTGCACCTCAGTTACCTCATTCATTCGTTCAACCGTATTTATTGAGTGTTTACTGTGTCCCGAGCACTGTACTAAGCCCTTAGCACTGTACTAACAGTGTACACCTCATCTGTTAAATGGGGATGCAGGATGTGAATCTTTTGCGGGACAGGGACTGTGTCTAGCCTGACTTACCTGTATTCACTCCAGCACTTAGTACAGTGCCTGGTATATAGTAAGCGCTTAACAAATATAATAATAAGAACAATAATGATGATTATCATTATAATAATACAAATATGAACAAAGGTCACGTCCACACTTCTTGATGACTGGATCTACTAAGAACATCATTCTAGTTGTTTCACATGTTTTCTACATTGAGAATCTGGGTTCTAATCCCGGATCCACCACAAGGCTGTCATGTAACCATGAGTAAGTCACTTCACTTCTCTGTGCCTTAGGTTACTCATCTGCTTCTACTCATCTACAACATAGGGATTCGATACATCGCCAAGATCCACCCTTTCCTCTCCATCCAAACCGCTACCTTGCTGGTTCAATCTCTCATCCTATTCCAACTGGATTTCTGCATCAGCCTGCTCTCGGATCTCCTATCCTCCTGTGTCTACCCGCTTCAGCCCATACTTCACTCTGCTGCCCGGATCATCTCTGTACAGAAACGCTCTAGGCATGTCACTTCCCTCCTCCAAAATCTCCAGTGGCTGCCTGTCAACCTACAAATCAAGCAAAAGCTCCTCACTCTCGGCTTCAAGACTCTCCATTCCCTCACCCCCTCCTACCTCCCCTCCCATCTGTCCTTCTCCAGCCCAGCCCACACCCTCCACTCCTCTGCCACTGTTAAACTCCTCACTGGGCCTTGTTCTCGCCTGTTATGCCATCATCATCATCATCATCAATCATCCACCCCTGGCCCACATCCTACCTCTGGCCTGGAATGTCCTCTCTTCACACATCTGCCAAACTAGCTCTCTTCCTCCCTTCAAAGCCCTACTGAGAGCTCACCTCCTCCAGGAGGCCTTCCCAAACTGAGCCCCCTTTTTCCTCTCCTCCTCCCCATCCCCCTCTTCCCTACCTCCTTCCCCTCCCCACAGCACTTGTATATATATTTCTACAGATTTATCACTCTATTTTACTTGTAAATATTTACTATTCTATTTATTTTGTTAATGATGTGCATATAGCTTTAATTCTATTTGTTCTGATGATTTTGACACCTGTCTATGTGTTTTGTTTTGTTGTCTGTCTCCCCCTTCTAGACTGTGAGCCTGTTGTTGGGTAGGGACCGTCTCTATATGTTGCTGACTTGTACTTCCCAAGTGCTTAGAATAGTGCTCTGTGCACAGTAAATGCTCAATAAATGTGATTGAATGAATGAATGAATATTTTCTCTCCTACTTACTCTGATCCCCATGTGGGGCAGGGGCTGTGTCCAATCTCATTATTTTATAACCCCCCACTGCATAGTACAGGATGTGGCACATAGTAAATATTCAACAAATATTGTTGATATTTTGAACTAAGGAATCAGCCTATTTTTCTTGTTCATCAGAGCTTGGTCATTCATTCAATGTCTAAAAGATTGCATTTTTGTATTACTCATCCATCCCCCAGCCCAGATTTAGACAGTGAAACCCCTCAGGTCCAGGATCCTGCCTTATCTGAATTTCATGAAACCACTTAGCACAGTAATATTGATATTCCACTTTACAAGTCAAAAATGTTCTTCTCTATGGGCACAGTGAAACCCAAAGCTGCTTCTAGCCTGTCTCATTTTTGTGTTCTTTACTTGGAATTTTCATGGAAATTATGCAGGCTTAAGCAATATTGTGACTAGAATCTTTTGGCGAAGAGTTCATCTACTCATTTTTTTTTAATTTATTAAGCATTTACTATGTGCAAAGCACTGTTCTAAGTGCTTGGGAGGTTACAAGGCGATCAGGTTGTCCCACGTGGGGCGCACAGTCTTCATTCCCATTTTACAGATGAGGGAACTGAGGCCCAGAGAAGTGAAGTGACTTGCCCAAAGTCACACAGCTGACAGTTGGCAGAGCCGGAATTTGAACCCATGACCTCTGACTCCAAAGCTCACGCTCTTTTCCACTGACCCACGCTGCTTCTCTAATGATGGTCAGTTATAACCCATCCACCTCTATCGCAACTTATTTTTTTAATGTTTGGAAAATCTATCCGATACCTTTTAACTTACCCACAAAATAATATAGTTTTCCCCCAAAGCAGGAAACATCAAGTTGCCTGGAATATGGTCCCTATTTTTGTAGGATAATTCCCCGATTTGAGATCATGTCCCCTATCATCCAGAATTAAAGTAGCCACTTGATCTCAGTTCTAGGAATAATCCTGAAAGCAGTCACACTGTTATGAGGAATCCTATATCAGAGACAAATTTATTACTAACATTCAGTCAAAATAGGCCTATATATTACATTATATGTTTCATTCTGCATAATAATAGAGCTATTCATAGAATATTGACCCTGATTTAAAACTGCTTCTGATCTCTTCCTTTTAAACTCCCCAGTTTTCCTATTACATTATCGTCACATACAACACATCAATTTTTCTCTGAAATGTTGAGAGAGCCAAAGAACTAGCTCAATTATTTTTCAAAACTATTCCACATATAAAGATATGAAAACCAGTCATGCAATCAAATGTCATTGCTTCTCTCTAATTTCTACAAGAAAGTCAATGATATCTGCCAACTCTATTTATGGATTTACTTCTTTCAAATCACTCTGTTTTGGAAAAGTGCTCGAAGCCCAAATCACAACAGCAGGAATTAAAATTGCGTGCATTTCCATGACTCATTCATTCATTCAATCATATTTATTGAGCGCTTATTGTGTGCAGAACACTGTACTAAGCGCTTGGGAAGTACAAGTCGGCAACATATAGAGATGGTCCCTACCCAAGAATGGGCTTACAGTCTAGAAGGGGGAAACAGACAACAAAACACAGAGACAGGTGTCAAAATCATCAGAGCAAAGAGAATTAAAGCTATATGCACATCATTAACAAAGTAAATAGAATAGTAGATATGTACAAGTAAAACGAATAGAGTGAAAAATCTGTACAAATATATACAAGTGCTGTGGGGAGGGGAAGAAGGTAGGGCAGAGGGGGATGGGGAGGAGGAGAGGAAAAAGGGGGCTAAATCTGGGAAGGCCTCCTGGAGGAGGTGAGCTCTCAGTAGGGCTTTGAAGGGAGGAAGAGAGCTAGTTTGGCAGGTGTGTGTAGGGAAGGCATTCCAGGCCAGGGGAAGGACATGGGCTGGGGGTCAATGGCGGGGCAGGTGAGAACAAGGCCCAGTGAGGAGGTTAGCGGTGGCAGAGGAGCAGAGGGCACAGGCTGGGCTGGAGAAGGAGAGAAGGGAGGTGAGGAAGGAGGGGGCGAGGTAATGGACAGCCTAGAAGCCAAGAGTGAGGAGTTTTTGCTTGATTCATAGGTTGACAGGCAGCCACTGGAGATTTTTGAGGAGGAGAGTGAAATGCCCAGAGCGTTTCTGCACAAAGATAATCCGTGCAGCAGAGTGAAGAATAGACTGAAGTGGGGAGAGACAAGAGGATGGAAGATCAGAGAGGAGGCTGATGCAGTAATCCAGTCGGGATAGGATGAGAAATTGAACCAGCAAGGTAGAGATTTAGATGGAGAGGAAAGGGCAGATCTTGGCGATGCTGTGGAGGTGAGACCAGCAGATTTCGGTGACAGATTGGATGTGTGGGGTGAACGAGAGAGTGGAGTCGAGGATGACACCAAGTTTGCGGGCTTGTGAGGCAGGAAGGATGGTAGTGCTGTCCACAATGACGGGAAAGTCAGAAAGAGGACAGGGTTTGGGAGGGAAGTTAAGGAATTCGGAGATAATGATGTGAAAGCTCGTTGTGGGAAGGAAAGGTGTGTGCCAACTTTTGTTATATCGTACTCTCCCAAACATTTACTGCAGTGCTCTGAATAGAGTAAGCACTCAATAAATACGTTCAATTGATCGAGTGATTAATTGAATTGGAGGAAGAGTTATGCTTAGTGTAGAAGTGCACAACAGGATTGGAGGGTTTAGCGAGTGACAAATGAAAGGGAATAAGAGCATTTTCCACAGGCCTTTAGTGTTGGAGTTGATGCTAATGGACTTTACTGTTAAAAACAATGGATAAGGATTTGAGATACTAATAATAATAACTGTGGCATTTGTTAAGCACTTACTAGTGCCAGGCACAGTACTAAGCACTGCAGTGGCTACAAGCATATATAGTTGGGCACAGTCCATGTCCCACGTGAGGCTCACAGCCTCAATCTCCATTTTATAGATGAGGTACCTGAGGTCCAGAGAAGTGAAGTGACTTTCCCAAGGTCGCACAGTAGATAAGTGGGAGAATTCATTCATGAGGACTTCAGATGCACTTTAAAGTATTTTATTCTCTCCTGCTGAGTCTGGCATCGTCTCTGAAATTTCTTTAGGTTCGGAGTAAGACAAGTTTACAGGTTTACATGTGGCTTAGTGGAAAGAGCCCGGACTTGGGAGTCAGAGTCATGGGCTCTAATCCTGGTTCTGCCACTTGTCTGGCATGTGACATTGAGCAAGCCACTTAACTTCTCTCTGCCTCAGTTCCCTCATCTGTACAATGAGGATGAAGACTGTGAGCCCCACGTGAGATAACCTAATTACCTTCTATCTTCCCTAGTGCTTAGAACAGTGCTTGGCACAGAGTAAGTGCTTAACAAATACCATAATTATTATTGTTATTATTATGAAATAAACTTCCCCCCAAGGTGAAAATTGCAGTGAAACCTTTCAAGTCACTAGCGATTGTTCATAAAAAGCCAAATACCATCTACTCAATGGAAACGGTGTTTAATCATTTGGGTCATTATACGAAGTGTATCTCACAGAGCCCCTCTCAGAATTGCACCAGGAGAATTTCCAGTCCTCTACAGTTTAGAGAGTACAATAGATACAATCCCTATCCAGCAATGGGCTCACAGTCTAGATGGGGGAAGACAGACAACAAAACAAAACAAGTAGACAGATGTCAATAGCATCGATATAAATAGAATTATAGATATATAGACATCATTAATAAAATAAATAGAATAATAAATATGTACAAATATACACAGGCGGTATGGGGTGGGGAGGGGGGTAGAGCAGAGGGAGGGAGTCGGGGCCATGGGAGGGGAGGAGGAGCAGAGGAAAATGGGGGTGTCAAGCTTCTGTGAGCAAGGGTCAGGTCGTCACAATAATAATAGTTATGATATTTGTTGAGCATTTACTATGTGTCTCACACTGTTCCAAATGCTAAAGTAAATATAAGTTAATCAGGTTGGAAGACTGGTTTGCCGAATTGAACTTTCCAAGTGCTTAGTACAGTACTCTGCACACAGTAAGTGCTCAATAAATATGATTGAATGAATGAATGAAAGGTTGGAAACAATCCCTGTCCCACACGGGCACATAGTCTTATTCCCCATTTTACAGATGAGGTAACTGATGCACACAGAAGTTAAGTATTATTATTATTATTATGGTATTTTTTAAGCACTTACTATGTGCCAAGCACTGTTCTAAGCTCTGGGGTAGATACAAGGTAATCAGGTTGTCCCACGTGGGGCTCAAAGTCATCATCCCCATTTTTACAGGTGAGGTAACTGAGGCACAGAGAAGTGAAGTGATGTGACCAAGGTCACACAGCCGACCGTGGTGGAACAGAGTTTAGAATTCATGACCTGTGATTCCCAAGCCCGTGTTCTTACCACTAGGCCATGCTGCTTCCCAAACTATCCCAGAGCTGCAAATTTTCCTGTAGCTTCAGGATTTTATTTACAATGCTGATCTTTGGCCAAGAAGGAAAGACATTCTGAAACTAACAAATTCAAGATTCTTCAGCTCCTTTCCAAGGATTTATTTATCACAGCTTTTCCCATGCTCAAGACCATCGCACTCAAACATAAAATACTTTTTCAGCAGAAATGTCACAACACAACCTCATCCAATTAATGGCAAATAAAATAGTCTGGTGTCGCAAGGAAGAAAAAAAAGAAATTTCCTTGTTCAGATTTCAATACCTCTACCCTCGGTCTAAAAGGTGATTCTAATGGTGTTCAGCGTGGGAAAGGAATAGAACGATTTATTTGCTTAATTTTTAATGGTCCAAAATGGAAATGTAATTTAATTTAATCCTATTTCCATCTGAGGGAGCAGTTTTGGAGAAGCAATAAGGCCTAGTGGAAAGAGCAAGTGCCTGGACTCAGAAGACCTGGGTTCTATTACTGGCTCAGCCACTTGTCTGCTGTATGACTTTGGGCAAGTCAATTCACATTTCTGTGCCTCTTTCAATCAATCAATCGTATTTATTGAGTGCTTACTATGTGCAGAGCACTGTACTAAGCGCTTGGGAAGTACAAGTTAGCAACATATAGAGACAGTCCCTACCCAACAGTGGGTCTTTCCTCATCTCTAAAATGGAGAGTGAATCCTGTTCCTTCCTACTTAAACTGTAAGCCCCATGTGGGATAGGGACTGTATCCATCCTGATTTTCAGTAGAGAAGCAGCATGGCTCAGTGGAAAGAGCATGGACTTTGGAGTCAGAAGTCATGGATTCAAATTCTGGCTCAGCCAGTTGTCAGCTGTGTGACTTTGGGTAAATCACTTAACTTCTCTATGTCTCAGTTACCTCATCTGTAAAATGGGGATTAAAACTGTGAGCCCCCTGTGGGACAACCTGATTACCTTGTAACCTCCCCAGCACTTAGCACAGTGCTTTGCATATAGTAAGTGCTTAATAAATGCCATCATCATTATTATTATTTACCTACCCCAGTGCTTAGTTCAGTGGTGAGCACAAAGCAAGTCCTTAACAAGTACCTAAAAAACCAAACAAACGCTGAGGCAATATTCCTTTCTCAGGTTGTTAATCAATCAATCATATTTATTGAGAGTTTTCTGTGTGCAGAGCAGTATACATCCCCTTGAAGAGTACACTGTACTAAGTGCTTGGGAGAGTACATTATAACAATATAACAGACACGTTTCTTGCCCACAACAAGGTTACAGTCTAGAAGGGGAGGCAGATGCTAATAAAAATATATACATACATTACAGAAATGTACATAAGTGCTGTAGGGTTGAGACAGACACTAGTATGAATAAAGAAATTACAGAAATCAATCAATCAATCAATCATATTTATTGAGCGCTTACTGTGTGCAGAACACTGTGCTAAGTGCGTGAGAAGTACAAGTTGGCAACATTTAGAGACAGTCTCTACCCAACAGTGGGCTCACAGTCTAGAAGGCGGGAACAGAGAACAAAACCAAACATATAAGTGTTGTGGGGTTGAGCCGGGGGCCATGGTGAATAAAAAGAGCAAATCAGGGTGACACGGAAGGGAGTGGGAGATGAGGAAACATGGGGCTTAGTCAGGGAAGTCCTCTTGGAGGAGATGAGCTTCCAATAAGGCTTTGAAACAGGACAGCGTCATTGTCTGTCAGATATAAAGAAGGAGGGAATTCCAGAACAGAGGCAGGATGTGGGCAAGAGGTCGGAGGAAACAGAGATTAGTTAGGAATTTCATGGATAGGTTTTTCTAGATGTAATTGACATAGAGAAGCAGCGTGGCTTTGTGGAAAGAGCCCAGGCTTGGGAGACAGAGGCTGTGGGTTCTAATCCCGGCTCCACCACCTGTCAGCTGTGTGACTTTGGGCAAGTCACTTAACTTCTCTGCGCCTCAGTTCCCTCATCTGTAAAATGTGGATTAAGACTGTGAGCCCGACGTGAGACAACCTGATTACTTTGTATCTACCTAGATGCTTAGAACAGTGCTTGGCACAGACTAAGTGCTTAACAAATACCATTATTATTAGTGTTATCGCTCCTGCACAACCAGAGCGGATGTGTGACTTTCTCCTCCCTTGGGTCTCTCGATCAGACTCCAAAGCTCTTGCTTTCTGAGATTGAAATTGGAGCCACTTAGTTTAAGGCCCTATTCGCCACCCTGTACATAGAGTGATCCAAAGAAGACATGTGATCCACAGTTTCCACCAGAATCCACTAGAGAGTTCTACGATAATAATAATAATAATAATAATTATAATAATAATAATGGTATTTGTTAAGCGCTTACTATGTGACAACCACTGTTCCAAGCGCTGGGGGGGCGGGTGGTGGTGGGGGAAATATAAGGTAATCAGGTTGCCCTACATGGGGCTAGCAGTCTTAATCCCCATTTTCCAGATGAGGTAACTGAGTCACAAAGAAGTTGTTACTTGCACAAAGTCACACAGCTGAGAAGCATTGTCTCAAGTAGTCATAGGCAAACCAGATTTCCAAGCAATTAATGGCTAAGTAGGACGATTTAGTCAACACTGAAACTGGAAAGCACAGGAACACAAAAATACCAAAGCCACCCGTGTTCGAAGAGCCAAAGATGTTGATCTGATTATCAGAAGCCAATCACCAAAGGAGTTAAGGTATGGCTATCTCAGAGCTTTGCTTAGGGAAGTAAATGGAAAAGATTTTATACTAAAAACAATCACCAATCAACCAAGTCAATAAACTTTATTTACTGAGTGCTTACCATGTACAGAGTAAGCACTTGGGAGAAGACAATACAACAGAATTAGGAGTTACAGTCCCTGAAGGTAAAGGAATTAACAAGCTCAACTTTCTCTTTACTGCATACCTTACTGCATAAATACCTTAAGCTGAAGGACTTCTTCTTTATGGGGAGCTAATTAACTGTGGCAGTTATTAAGTGTCTGCTACTTGAAACGTGATATGCCAGCTCCACCGCATTTATCTGCTGTGTGACCTTGGGCAAGTCACTTCACTTCTCTGTACCTTAGTTACCTCATTTGTTAAATAGGGATTGACACTGCGAGCCCAATTTGCTTTTATCCTCCCCAGTGCTTAGTACAGTGGCCGGCACATTATAAGCACTTAACAAATACTTCAGATACTCTTCTTCTTATTAGTTCAGAGCTTCTGTTCTATTTATCAAGCAAACAATGGTTCATTCATTCATTCAATCATATTTATTGAGCGCTTACTGTGTGCAGAGCACTGTACTAAGTGCTTAGGAAGTACAAGTTGGTAACAAATAGAGACGGTCCGTACCCAACAACGGGCTCACAGTCTAGAAGGGGGAGACAGAATTTATGGTATTTATTGGGCATCTTCTGTTGTTCAACCACTGTACTAAGCGATTGGGAGAATATGACAGATTGAGTAAACGTGATTTTTGTGCTTCAGGAGTTTATGATCTTTCAGGGCAGTCCTACCCTAAAGGGGATTACGGATAGAAAAATGACGAAGTGGAAATGGTTACGAGTCAGGGCTTAAGTAGAGGGGGATGTACAGAAGTATTAGGGTTGGTTGTGATCAACCCCACACTGCTTAGAGAAGCAGCATGGCTCAGTGGAAAGAGCACGGGTTTTGGAGTCAGAGGTCATGGCTTCAAATCCTGCCTCCACCAATTGTAAGCTGTGTGACTTTGGGCAAGTCACTTAACTTCTCTGTGCCTCAGTTCCCTCATCTGTAAAATGGGGAATAAGACTGTGAGGCCCACGTGGGACACCCTGATCACCTTGTATCCCCCCAGTGCTTAGAACAGTGCTTTGCACGTAGTAAGCACTTGACAAATACCATCATTATTATTATTATTGTGAGTTCCTAAGTGCAGAGTGGGTAAAGAGGGAGTGGTGGGATATAACTGGGGGAGAACAGAAAGCCAACAGAGAAGACCCTCCTGGAGGAGGTGCTATTTTAGCAGGACTTTGAAGATGGGTAGAGCAGTGACTTGGGGTATTTGGAGGGGTAGGGATTTCCAGGATGGAGAAAGGGATTGCTGGAGAGATCAACAGTGTCAAAGATGAGAAAGAGCCCCAGAGAATAGGTTTGCTTGTGGGGAATGAAGAGTGCAAACTGGGGTGTGGTGGGAGAAGAGAGTGGTTACAGAGAAGGGAGAGAGCTGGCTGAGTACTTTATGGACAACTGTTAGGAGTTTCAGCCTTATCCACTCTTTCTCAATGGTAAATTCACTCTTTCCTCATATTCAACAGTGCTATCCAGTTAAGAACCATTTTCACATACCTAGCAAATTTACTAAACAGTCTTCCGAGTCATTAATTTTGAATAAATGGGCCATATCGTTCACAGAAAGGGACATGCCTGATTAGCCTCAGGAGTCTTCATGGAAAGCTTTTGTTTTGAACGGAGTTGTCTTTTCCATTTGAAGCCATTACCTCTTTAAGGAGAAATGAAGAAGAGTAATTTGAAGCCTCATATAGCTTTCAATATAAGTGGTGGTCAAGGCCATTAGAGGTACTAAACCAGCAATTCCTAGCCCGAGAATTCCTAGGCAGAAATGAAAGTGGCTCTGGAGAGCTTTCTACAAGATTAGAATTCAAGGCTTTGGCAGAAAACGGGGTTAGATCTGTAGGAGTTTAATTAGGTATTGGTTTACGCTATTAATTGGCAGCCTGACTCATTCATTCATTCAATCATATTTATTGAGCACTTACTGTGTGCAAAGCACTGTACTAAGCTCTTAGGACAGTACAATATGACAACAGACACACTCCCTGCCCACAGTGAACTCTCAGTCTGGAGGGGGAGACAGAAATTGATATACATACATTAATCAATCAATCAATAAATAAATGACAGATATGGACATATGTGCTGTGGGGATGGGAGGGAGGATGAATGTAGGGAGCAAGTCAGGGTGACACAGAAGGGAAAGGATTTATTTGTCATCTTCAAGTGATTCCATTATACAACCCTACGAACAAAGTTAGAAGTCACCCCTGTTTCTAACTAGGAATTAGGAAATCTGGTTTCTAATTCTGGCTCTGGCTTTTTCCTGCTCTGTGACCTTGGGTAAAGTACTTACCTCTCTGTGCCTCAGTTCTCTCATTAGTAAAATGGGAATACAATGTCTATACTCCCTGCCTCTTAGTCTATAAACCCTAGTTGGGCAGGTATTGTGTCCAATCCAATTATCCAGCATCTACCCCAGTACTTAGCTCAGTGCTTGGCACATGATAAGTATTTAATAAATGTAATTATTTTGATTACATTTGTGAAGTGTTTCCTGTGTTTTAAGCACTGTTCTAAGAGCTGGGTAGATACTGTCTGCAAGCTCCTTAACTTCTCTGTGCCTCAGTTCCCTCATCTGTATAATGGGGATTGAGACTGTGAGACCCTCGTGGGGCAACCTGATTACCTTGTATCTACCCCAGCACTTAGAACAGTGCTTGGCACATAGTAAGCATTTAACAAATACCATTATTATTATTATTATTATTGTATTTGTTAACAAATACCATTATTATTATTAGTTTATGGTGGCATTTGTTAACAATTATTATTATTATTATTATTTTGTTATGATATGTTTAAGTGTGCCAAGCACTGTTCTAAGCTCAGGGGTAGATACATGGTAATCAGGTTGTCCCATGTGGGCTCACAGTTTTAATCCCCATTTTACAGATGAGGTAACTGAGGTCCAGAGAAGTTAAGTGACTTGTCCAAGGTCACACAGCAGACAAGTGGCAGAGCCGGGATTAGAGCCCATATCCTCTGACTCCCAAGCCTGGGCTCTTTCCACTAAGTCATGCTGCTTCTCATTATTAAAACTAATCAGGTCAAACACAGTCCCATGGGGCTCACAGTCTGGGGAGGACATCAATCATCAATCTATTATATTTATTAAGCATTGACTGCATGTAGAATACTGTACTAAGTGCCTTGGAGAGTGCAAACAACAACCTTCCAGACACATTCCCTGACCACAATGAGCTTACAGTCTAGAGGGGAAGACAGAGCGCTTAGTTCAGTGCTCTACACACCATAAGTGCTCAATAAATATGATTGAATGGATGAATGAATAATGTGAATAATTAAATTATGGATATGTATGTAAGTGCTGTGCACCTGCAGGTGGGAGTCGCTGAAAAAGGATGGATGAAGGGAAACTTACTCATGATGGAGCGGGGGTTCCCCAGGCCTCCCTTGACTGAAGCTCTATCATTATTATCATTACAGTGAGACAAGTGCTTTTCAAAGCACAGGGTTAAGAGTAATCCATCAATCAATCCATCATATTTATTGAGCACTTACTGTGTACAGAGCAGTGTACTCAGTGCTTGGGAGAGTACAATAGAACAAAGTAACAGATTTGGTAGACACATTCCCTGCCCACAGTGAGAGTCTAGTCTAGAGGGGGAAATAGATATATTACTTCAGTCCCATATGGGGTTCATGATGTAATCCAGGGAAGAAAATCCGAACAGAGCGATAGGTCTAATCATGGTAATAATAAATCACAAATTCAACAGTCCAAAGTACTTACAATCCACTAAGTAGCAAAGTAGTACTTTTTTTTGTTTTATGGTATTTGTTAAGCATTTACTAGTGTCAAACACTGTTCTAAGCACATGGGTAGATACAAGTCAATTAAGTTGAACAGTCCATGGAGAGGGAAGTCCTCAGGAAATAATAATAATGATAACCGTGGTATTTATTAAATACTTACTGCGTGGCAGACACTGTAGTAAGCACTGGGATGGATACAAGAAAATCGGATTGGACACAGTCCCTAACCCACATGGGGCTCACTGTCTTAATCCTCATTGTCCAGATGAGGTAACTGAGGCCCAGAAAAGTTAAATGACTGGCCCAAGGTCACACAGCAGACAGGTGGCAGAGCCAGAATTAGAACCCAGGTCCTTCTGACTCCCAGGCCCGGGGTCTAGCCACTGAACTACACTGCTTCTACACTTGGGCTACATTTGATGCTTATCTTGGTCTGGAAATATGAGCTAAGGATTTACATTTCAAGCAGATCAGTGTGTGTGTGACCTATTTATAATGCTAATGGGCTACCTGAGGAAGTCCTTTGCTCAGACTTGGAGTTCCTGAAATTTCCCCAGGCTAAAATCAAATTGAATATTGGCCTGTGAACATATGGAAAATGAGGAACGCCAAAATGTCTGAAAAATCATCCTTTATACTAATAGACTGCTTCTTCAAGATCACATCAGACCGGAGAGACAAATATGTACTCTGGTCATAAGAATCTGCCTTTATATTTTTTGCAGCTATATGTCTTTTCCTGAAGGCATTGCATAGCATAATAAATTAAGAACAGCTTAACTTTCGTTACAATTAGCTCTAAAAGCCAGTGAATCAATCACTGAAGTAGGGCTATTTAATAATTAGTCTATACTTATCTGGGACCAATAAAATTTGATAATCCAATGAGGATACTTTTTCCTGCCTTCTCCCCTCTAATAATACTAGTGATGACATTTGCTAAGCGCTTACTATGTGCCAAGCACTGTTCTAAGCACTGGGGGGTTTACAAGGTTATCAGTTTGTCCCACATGGGGCTCACAGTCTTAATCCCCATTTTACAGATGAGGTAACTGAGGCACCAAGAAGCAAAGTGATTTGCCCAAAGTCACACAGCTGACAAGTGATGGAGTCAGGATTAGAACCCACAACCTCTAAGTGACAGTCAAAATATTATTTATTTTGTGAAGAGTAATTGTATGTTTCCAAGTTTGGAATGAGAGAAGCAGCATGGCTCAGTGGAAAGAGCCTGGGCTTTGGAGTCAGAGGTCATGGGTTCAAATCCCGGCTCCGCCAATTGTCAGCTGTGTGACTTTGGGCAAGTCACTTCACTTCTCTGGGCCTCAGTTACCTCATCTGTAAAATGGGGATTAAGTCTGTGAGCCCCCAGTGGGACAACCTGATCACCTTGTAACCTCCCCAAGCGCTTAGAACAGTGCTTTGCACATAGTAAGCGCTTAATAAAATTCCATTATTAAATGCCATTATCATTATTATTATTAGCCGGGAAGCCCCACGTATTAAATATTATTTAAAAAAAAATAGATACTTTAAGTGATCCAATTTTCCAAAAGAAACAAGGCATAAATGCTGATAATTTCAATCAAGAGCCAATGCTGTTTTTCTCAACCCAAAGCAATGGAGATGAAACTAAGAATTAGAAGTTCTACCCCAATTAACTAAAGGCAGTATTAGCAGTGTGGCTTAGTTGACGGGAGTCAGAAGTCGTGGGTCATGAGGCCCAGAGTAAAAATAATAATGGCATTTATTAAGCGCTTACTATGTGCAATGCACTGTTCTAAGTGCTGGGGAGGTTGCAAGGTGATCAGGTTGTCCCTCAGGGGGCTCACAGTCTTTATCCCCATTTTACAGATGAGGGAACTGAGGCACAGATAAGTTAAGTGACTTGCCCAAAGTCACACAGCTGCAGAGCCAGGATTTGAACCCATGGCCTCTGACTCCAAAGCCCGGGCTCTTTCCACTGAGCCATGCTGCTTCCTCAAAGCCTTATTCATCATCATCAATCGTATTAAATCGTAGCCTTATTAAAATCATCATTAATCGTAGCCTTATTAAAATCATATCTCCACACAGAGGCCTTCCTTAATTAATCCCTCATTTTCTCTACTCTCTCTCCCTTCTGCATCATGCTCACACTTAGATTTGTACCTTTTATTCACCCAACTCTCAGCCCCACAGCACTTTGGTTCTTATCCATAATTCATTTGAATTTCTCTCTCTCCCCTTTTGTTCTGTAAGCTCCTTGTGGGCAGGGAACAGTTCTACCAACTCTGTTATACAATACTTTCCCAAGCACTTAGCACAGTGCTCTGCACACAAGCAGAGTGGCCTAATGGATAGGGCCCGGGCTTGGTTTTCAAAAGGACCTGGGTTCTAATCCCCACTCTGCCACCTGTCTGCTCTGTGACCATGGGCTAGTCACTTAACTTCTCTGTGCCTCAGTTACCTCATCTATTCAATGGGGATTAAGACTATCAGCCTCATGTGGGACATGTGCTGTCCAAACTGAATCTCTTGTATCTACCCTAGCACTTAAAGCGGTGCGTGGCACATAGTAAGCACTAAATAAATACCATAAAAATAAATAAAACCGATATACTGGCTGAAAATCCCAATCGAAATCTCTATTTCTCTCTTGAACTATTCCTTTATTTTTCATCTCCAATGGTGAGTTGTCCTCCCCCATTAATAGAAATAGAATTACAGCTATATACACACCTATAATAAAATAGAGTAATAAATATGTACAAATGTACACAAGTGCTGTGGGGAGGGGAAGGGGGTAGGGCAGAGGGAGGGAGGGGGCGATGGGGAGGGGAGAGGAAGCAGAGGAAAGGAGGAGGCTCAGTCTGGGAAGGCCTCCTGGAGGGGGTGAGCTCTCAGTAGGGCTTTGAAGGGAGAAAGAGAGCTAGCTTAGTGGATGTGTGGAGGGAGGGCATTCCATGCCAGAGGTAGGACATGGGCCAGGGGTCAATGGTGGGACAGGTGAGAATGAGGCCCAGTGAGGAGGTGAGCGGAGGCAGAGGAACGGAGGGTGCGGGCTGGGCTGGAGAAGAAGAGAAGGGAGGTGAGGTAGAAAGGGGCGAGGGGATGGAGAGCTTTGAAGCCGAGAGTGAGGAGTTTTCACTTGATTTGAAGGTTGATAGGCAACTACTGGAGATTTTTGAGGAGGGGAGTGACATGCCCGGAGCATTTCTGCACAAAGATAATCCAGGCAGCAAAGTGAAGGGAGAGACAGGAGGATGGGAGATAAGAGAGGAGACTGATGCAGTAAGCCAGTCGGGATAGGATGAGCGATTGAATAATAACAATAATAATAATAATGTTGGTATTTGTTAAGCGCTTACTATGTGCCAAGCACTGTTCTAAGCATTGGGGTATATACAGTGTAATCAGGTTGTCCCACGTGGGGCTCACAGTCTTAATCCCCATTTTACAGATGAGGTAACTGAGGCACAGAGAAGTTAAGTGACTTGCCCAAAGTCACACAGCTGATGAGTGGCAGAGCCAGGATTAGAACCCATGACCTCTGACTCCCAAGCCTGTGCGCTTTCCGCTAAGCCACGCCGTTTCTCAAAACAAGGTACCAGCAAGGTAGCGGTTATTGTGTGCAGAGCGTGGTGCTAAGCACTTACTTGAGAGAGTACAATACATAGGAATTTCTAGACAAGATCCCTGCCTACAAGGACCTACAACTGTCAGCTGTGTGACTTTGGGCAAGTCACTTAACTTCTCTGTGCCTCCATTCCCTCATTTGTAAAATGGGGATGAAGACTCTGAGCCCCCGTGGAAGAACCTGATCACCTTGTAACCTCCCCAGCGCTTAGAACAGTGCTTGGCACATAGTAAGCGCTTAATAAATGCCATCATTATTAAGGACCTCAAATTTTAGTGGGCATTGATTTCCGTCTACAACCCAGCCCACACACTCGACTCTTCTGCCAGTGCCAAGCTAGTCACTGTACCTTGATGTCGTCTGTCTCGCCATCAGCCTCTTGCCACTTTCTATCTCTGTTCTGAAACGCCCTCCCTCTTCATATCCAACAATGACTCTCTCCGCCAGCCCATCAGAGCCTTATTAAAGGCCCATCTCCTCCAAGAAGCCTTCCCTGACTAAGCCCTCCTCTCCTCTTCTTCCACTCCCTTCCGTGTCACTGAGCCCCACAGCACTTATGTACGTATCCGTAATTTATTCATTTATAAATTTCTATTAATGTCTGCCTCCCCCTCTGGACTGTAAGCTCCTGCTGGGCAAGGAATAAGCCTACCAATCAATCAATCAATCAATCGTATTTATTGAGCGCTTACTATGTGCAGAGCACTGTACTAAGCGCTTGGGAACTACAAATTGGCATCACATAGAGACAGTCCCTACCCAACAGTGGGCTCACAGTCTAAAAGGGGGAGACAGAACAGAACCAAACATACCAACAAAATAAAATAAGTAGGATAGAAATGTACAAGTAAAATAAATAAATAAATAAATAAATAAATAGAGTAATAAATATGTACAACCATATATACATATATACAGGTGCTGTGGGGAAGGGAAGGAGGTAAGACGGGAGGATGGAGAGGGGGACGAGGGGGAGAGGAAAGATGGGGCTCAGTCTGGGAAGGCCTCCTGGAGGAGGTGAGCTCTCATTAGGGCCTTGAAGGGAGGAAGAGAGCTAGCTTGGCGGATGGGCAGAAGGAGGGCATTCCAGGCCCGGGGGATGACGTGGGCCGGGGGTCGATGGCGGGACAGGCGAGAGCGAGGTACAGTGAGGAGATCAGCGGTGGAGGAGCGGAGGGTGCGGGCTGGGCAGTAGAAGGAGAGAAGGGAGGTGAGGTAGGAGGGGGCGAGGTGATGGACAGCCTTGAAGCCCAGGGTGAGGAGTTTCTGCCTGATGCGCAGATTGATCGGTAGCCATTGGAGGTTTTTGAGGAGGGGAGTAATATGTCCAGAGCGTTTCTGGACAAAGATAATCCGGGCAGCAGCATGAAGTATGGATTGAAGTGGAGAGAGACACGAGGATGGGAGATCAGAGAGAAGGCTAGTGCAGTAGTCCAGACGGGATAGGATGAAAGCTTGAATGAGCAGGGTAGCAGTTTGGATGGAGAGGAAAGGGCGGATCTTGGCAATGTTGCGGAGCTGAGACCGGCAGGTTTTGGTGACGGCTTGGATGTGAGGGGTGAATGAGAGAGCAGAGTCGAGGATGACACCAAGGTTGTGGGCTTGTGAGACGGGAAGGATGGTAGTGCCGTCAACAGAGATGGGAAAGTCAGGGAGAGGACAAGGTTTGGGAGGGAAGGCAAGGAGCTCAGTCTTCGACATGTTGAGCTTTAGGTGGCGGGCGGACATCCAGATGGAGATGTCCTGAAGGCAGGAGGAGATGCGAGCCTGGAGGGAGGGGGAGAGAGCAGGGGCAGAGATGTAGATCTGGGTGTCATCAGCGTAGAAAAAAATTAAGCGCTTACTATGTGCAAAGCACTGTTCTAAGTGCTGGGGAGGTTACAAGGTAATCAGGTTGTCCCACGGGGGGCTCAGTTTTAATCCCCATTTTACAGATGAGGGAACTGAGGCCCAGAGAAGTTAAGTGACTTGCCCAAAGTCACACAGCGGACAGTTGGCAGAGCCGGGATTTGAACCCATGACCTCTGACTCCAAAGCCCGGGCTCTTTCCACTGAGCCACGCTGCTACCAACTCAGACTGTACTCACCCAAGCACTTAGTATAGTGCTCTGCACACAGTAAGTGCTCAATAAATATGGTTGATTGAATGATTGACTGATTAGGAGAAAAATAATGAAATAAATGACAGGTAGGGCAGTAAGAGTACAAGCAGCGTGGCTAAGTGGAAAGAGCACGGGCCTACGAGTCAGAGGTTTGAAGTCAGAGGTTCAAATCCCAGCTCCACCACTTTCATTAATTCATTTAATAGTATTTATTGAGTACTTACTGTGTGCAGAGCACCGTACTAAGCACTTGGGAGAGTACAAATCGGCAACATATAGAGACGGTCCCTACCTAACAACGGGCTCACAGTCTAGAATGGGGAGTCAGACAACAAAACAAAACATGTAGACAGCTGTCAGTACTCTTAGAATACATATTATTATAACTATATACACATCATTAATAAAATATGGTATGTACAAATAAAAAGCCACTTTGTGTGACTTTGGGCAAGTCACTTAACTTCTCTGGGCCTCAGTTACCTCATCTGTAAAATGGGGATTAAGACTGTGGGCCCCACGTGGGACAACCTGATCACCTTGTGTCCTCCCCAGCACTTAGAATAGTGTTTTGCACATAGTAAGTGCTTAACAAATGCTATTATTATTATTATTATTATTATTATCATTATTATTATTATTATTACAAGGAGTTAATAATCTAACAGGAGTTAGAGAAAATGCAAAATTCATTCATTCATTCAATCATATTTATTGAGCACTTACTGCATGCAGAGCACTGTACTAAGCTCTTGGAAAGTACAGTACAGCAATAAAGAGAGAAAATCCCTGCCGCCCAGCGAGTTTACAGTCTTGGAGACTGGGATCATGCTGGGTTGTGGAAGGGAATGTAGGGAGACAGTGAAAATCTTCGGAATCATCAAAATCCACTCCTGCCCTCAAAATTGGAGAAGCACTGTTTATTTACTTGTTTTATTGTCTGTCTTCCCCATTCTAGACTGTAGGCCCAGTGTGGGCAGGGATTGTCTCTCTTTATTGCTGAATTGTATTTTTCAAGCGCATAGTATAGTACTCTGCACACAGTAAGTGTTGAATAAATGTGATTCAATGAATGAATGAATGAAAGAATGAATGGCGAGGACCAACTCTTCAGGAAACCATCACACAGACTATGTTACCTTATCACGCAAATACTCGGGCAAGGCAGCAAATACTCAGGCTGTATGTATGAGATGGTAGGGGGCAGGGAGAGTGGAAAGACAATGAGAGAAGTGGAGTGGTTTGTAAGAACGACTGTGGGCCTGGGAATCAGAGGACCTGGGTTCTAATCATGGTACTGCCTCTTGCTTGCTTTTAACCCAACTGCCTTGGAACTCTGAAGTGAAATATCCTCCAAATACTCATTTATTTTAAAAATGGACCAGTAATTCTTAGGCAAATAAAGGATACGCCAGAGCTATTGGTCTTGATCTATTATTTATCATTGTGAATTATCAGGAAAACCAATTATGTGAATATTAATTTATTTTGCTATTGGTCCCTTCCATGCAATTATTTGAAATATAAATGCTGTTGAAGAGCATCCTTATTCTGCAAAATATTTTCTGCACAGTGTGCTGATTATTCTTTAAGGTTATTAACAGGAGTGGAACTTTTTTTTTATTTATTTATTTCACTTTTACATACCTATTCTATTTATTTTATTTTGCTAGTATGTTTGGTTTTGTTCTCTGTCTCCCCCTTATAGACTGTGATCCCACTGTTGGGTAGGGACGGTCTCTATATGTTGCCAACTTGTACTTCCCAAGCGCTTAGTACAGTGCTCTGCACACAGTAAGCGCTCAATAAATATGATTGATTGATTGACTGGAACTTTTTAGATCTATTCTTTAAAATATTTCTTTAAACTTTCGGTTGAAAATTTTTCGGTACAAAGTGTGTTTCATATTCTGTTAAACTTAATTAAAATTTCTTAGATCATGAAAACCTAAAAAGAAAATGGATAAATGTTTCTCTCATAACCTTTCCTCACCCACCCAAATTAACTGCATACCTATTTCATTCAGACAATGGTATTTATTGATAGCTTACTGAGAACAGAGAATTTGTTTATTGTTATACTGTTCTCTCCCAAGTGCTAAGTGCAGTGCTGTTCACACAGTGACCATTCAATAAATACGATTGAATTAATGAATGCAGGGCTCTGTACTAAGCACTTGGGAGAGTGCAATATAACAGAGTCGGTATACACATTCCTTGCCCACAAGGGGCTAGATATTTCAAATCTCAGTTTTGCCTTGGCTTTCCTCACCAGGTATCAGAAGATTCAGACAAACAAATATGCATTGGCCCAGAGTGTAAAAAGCAATAATAATAATGATGGCATTTGTTAAGCACTTCCTATGTGCAAAGCACTGTTCTAAGCACTGGGGAGAATACAAGATAATCAGGTTGTCCCACATGGGGCTCACAGTCTTAATCCCCATTTTACAGATGAGGTAAATGAGGCACAGAGGAGTTAAGTGACTTGCCCAAAGTCACACAACTAACAACTGGTGGATTTGGAATTTGAACCCATGACCTCAGACTCCCAAGCCCGTGCTCTTTCCGTTGAGCCATGCTGTTTCTCTTTAATGGTTAAAGCAATCCCTTTAATGCTACTATTTGGGTTTTAAAAGTTCAAACTCTCTGTATCACTCAAATTCTTGGAAGAAATTTCCAAGTACGCTATTTTCTTTATAATCTCACTGGAGTGTTAATTATTCAAATTTTCCAAAGAGGAAACCGTCTTCCGGTATCACAACAATCCTAAAATCTGCCATTGAATTCTTCCAGTGATGCACGTATAGACAGAGAAATAGAAAATCAAATTCCTTTGGGCAGTGTGCAATTTAGGAGACTGTCCTACCCACTCGATATCCCTCTTCAGAACTGAAATAGAGGTCTTTCTTTTGAACTGGAATCCCTCTCTCAAATTACATCTGACATGCTGAGCAGTTTGATTAGCTTCCCCATCAATGCCATACAACAAGAAAAATCACAAACCTTGTGTTTATGGACCAGGCAGCCTCACAGTCTCAAAACAAGTGTGGGCTCCTCTCCTCTGCCTCCCACCTCCTAAAGTGTGGGGGTCCCTCAAGGTTCAGTTCTGGATCCCCTTCTAGTCTCCATTTACCCCCACTCCTTTGGAAAACCATTTCATCACCCTTCCCTCTCCTACCTCACCTTGCTTTTCTCCTTCAACCCAGCCTGTACACTTCCCTCCTCTGCTGCTAACCTTCTCACTAGGCCTTGATCTCACCTCTCTCACAGTCATCTTCTTGCCCACATCCTGCCTCTAGCCTGGAATGCCCTCCCTCCTCAAATCCATTAGGCAATGACACTCTCCCCCTTCAAAACCTTATTGAAGGCCCATCTCCTCCAAGAGGCCTTTCTTGACTCAGCCCCGTTTCCTCTTCTCACACTCCCTTTTGCGTCACCCCGTCTTTCTGCCTTTATTCATCCCCCCTTCTCAGCCCCACAGCACATATGTCCATATCTCTCATTTATTTATTTGTATTGATGTCTGTCTTCCCCCTCTAGACTGTAAGCTCACTGTGGGTAGGGAAGATGTCTGTTTATTGTTGTATTGTACTCTCCCAAGCACTTAGTACAGTGCTCTGCATACAGTAAGTGCTCAATAAATATGATCAATAAATGAATTTAGTCATGACAAAATACATTTTCTTTCTATTTAGAAGTCTATTAAATTACCAACTACATACGATGTTTACCTTAAAGAGGGAAGCATTTTTACAAAAGTTGTATAAACTTAATGAGAAATGACCCATTTTAATTTCTGACATTAAACTGTTTAATGAGGGAGATTAGAATGTGTTTCTAGTCGTAGCTCAAATGTGCCTCTTGTTCTCCAGCGCTGGGTCATCAGTCCCTCTGTAAAGTCATTTGTCTTATGTCGTTGAGTCGTTTCCGACCCTTAGCGACGTCAAGGACACATCTCTCCCAGAACCCTCTGCTCTCTGTCTGCCATCGTTCTGGTAGTGGATCCACAGAGTTTTCTTCGGAAAAATCCAGAAGTGGTTTACCATCACCGCCTTCTGTGCAGTAAACTCAAGTCTCCACCATCAACTCTCTCCCCTGCCGCTGCTGCCCAGCATGGGGAAGTTTTGCCTTGTAGCAGATGTCCTGCCACTCACTAGCCACTGGCCAAGCTAGGAATGGGATGGACAGGCCTCTGCTTCACTCTCCCTCCCGTAACCAAGACTGGTAGAGAACTGGAAACTCTCCAGGTACGCCCCTGAGAGAGGGTAAAATCATTTAGACAGGGAAAACAAAATGTCTTTGATTTCCCATCTCTCTCTCCATATAGTGAGAAGTCTTTGCAGAGGCCTTAAAACTCTCCCCTACCTCTTTCCATCCAAATAATAAAAATAATAATGACATTTGTTAAGCACTTACTATGTGCCAACCACTGTCCTAAGCACTGGGGGGGGTGGGGGGGGAGATACAAGGTAATCAGATCGTCCCACATTGGACCCACAGCCTTAATCCCCATTTTACAGATGAGGGAACTGAGGCACAGAGAAGTTAAGTGACTTGCCCAAAGCCACACAGCTGACAAGCGGCGGAGCCGGAATTGGAATCCATGACCTCTGACTCCCAAGCCCGTGCCCTTTCCACTGAGTTATGCTGCATCTAACTCAGTACTCTGCCACTTGCCCTCTCAGGCCCATCTTTTCACTTAATCAATCCATCAGTCAATTAATCAATGGTATTTATTGAGTGCTTACTATTTGCAGGGCACTGGGCTATGAAACTTGGGAGAATGCCAGAGAATTGGTAGACACAATCCCTGCCCTCTAGGAGCTTGTAATTTCTACCTTACTCTCAATTCTCCTATCCTGATCCCCTCCCCAACTTTCCAGACACAGTCAGCAGACCTCAGTCCCCCCTATCATCACAGTCCCCCTAAAACGTCACCTCCTTCAAGAAGCTTGGCCCGACAAGTTGATCGGGTTGCATGGAAAAAGGAAGAGTCAAATGAGATATGGAGCACAAATGCCCCCTCTACCTGATACAAAATCAGTCAGTCAATCATATGTACTTGGTGCTTATTATTATTATTATATATAATAATATATAATATTATAACATAATAATAATGGCATTTATTAAGTACTTACTACATGCAAAGCACTGTTCTAAGCACTGGGGAGGTTACAAGGTGATCAGGTTGTCCCATGGGGGGCTCACAGTCTTAATCCCCATTTTACAGATGAGGTAACTGAGGCACAGAAAAGTTAAGTGACTTGCCCAGAGTCACACAGCTGACAATTGGTGGAGCCGGGATTTGAACCCATGACTTCTGACTCCAGAGCCTGTGCTCTTTCCACTGAGCCACGCTGCTTCTCCTTGTGTGCAGAGCACTATATGAAGTGCTTGGGAGAATACAACAATAAACAGATACATTCCCCACCTGCGACGAGCTTACAGTCTAGTAGGGGAGGCCAACATTAATATAAGTAAATAAATAACACATATTTATTCAAGGGACTGTCTCTAGATGTTGCCGATTTGTACTTCCCAAGCGCTTAGTACAGTGCTCTGCACACAGTAAGCGCTCAATAAATACGATTGATGATGATGATGATGATTTAGTCATTCAATTGAACTTATTGAGTGCTTACTTGTGTGCAGAGCATTGTACTAATCACTTGGGAGAGTGCAGTATAACAATAAACAGACACATTTCCTGCACACAGCAAGGTTACAGCCTAGATCAGGAGACAGACTAATATAAATAAATACATGACAGATATGGACATAAGTGGTGTGGGACTGGAAGGGGCGATGAATAAAGGGAGCCAGGCAGGGTGACATAGAAGGGAGTGGGAGAAGAGGAAAGGATGGCTTAGTCAGGGAAGGCCTCTTGGAGGAGATGGGCCTTCAGTAATGTTTTTAAAGGGGGGAAAGTCATTATCTGTCAGATTTGAGGAGGAAGGGCGTTCCAGGCCAGAGGAAGGATGTGGGCAAGAGGTTGGCCATGAGATAGAGATTGAGGTACAGTGTTAGTGAGAGGAGCAGAGTGTGCAGGCTGGGTTGGAGTAGGAGAGTAGCAAGGAGAGGTAGAAGGGGGCAATGGGATGGATGGCTGCCTTAAAGCCAACAGTGAGGAGTTTCTTTTTGATGTGGAGGTGAATGGTCAACCACCATAGGTTCTTGAGGAGTAGGGAACCATGGGCTGAAACGTTTCTGTAGAAAAACGATCAGGGCACTGGAGTGAAGTGTGAATTGGAGTGGTGAGAGACAGGAGGCAGGGAAGTCAGCAAGGAGGCTGTAATCACATAATCGAGGAAGGAGAAGTAAAAAATCTGATGGGTCCATCAATGTCATGTATTACAGACCTACTGAGTGCTCACCACTGAATCCAGCATTCTTATCAATCCCTGCTCCGTGCAGCTTCTCCTCAGCCACACTGCTGCTCCTCACACAGTCGGCACTCACAGATACGATCGATTGATTGAACAGGTGTACTGTTTTTACTATGTGCCAAGCATTGTGCTAAGTGCTAGAGTAGATACAAAGCTACAAAGTGATCAGACTGGACACAGTCCATGTCCCACATGGGAGTCTATGAAAGAGAGAGAGAGAGAGAGAGAGAGAGAGAGAGAGAGAGAGACTAGGTGTTGAATCCCTGTTTTACAGATGAGGTATCTGAGGCACAGAGAGTATAAATATGTCCAAACTCACTTACAGTAGGCAAGTGTATGTATATACACACGCACACACACACACACACACACACACACACGTGTATATATTTGCTGCTCAGAGCAGTTCTTGGCACATAGCAAGTGTTTAACAAATACCACAATTACTAATCTTATTATTATATTTATATATTTGATAATGTGTTTAGTCATAAAGTCCTGACAAATACATAGGTCTACCTGTTGCTTAGAACAGTGCTTGGCACATAGTATGCACTTTAACAAATATCACTATTATTATTATTGCATTCATATATTTGATAATGTGTTTGGTCATGAAGTCCTAACACATCCATAGGTCTACCTGTTCTATCATTGTTTTCCCTGCTGCTCTCACTCTTTGTAAATGATTTTAGTCTCTAGACTGTAAGATTGTTGTGGGCAGGAAATATTGAGAAGCAGCATGGCTTCGTGGAAAGAGCCCGGGCTTGGGAGTAGGAGGTCATGGGATCTAATCCCGGCTCCACCACTTGTCATCTGGGTGACTTTGGGCAAGTCACTTCACTTCTCTATGACTCAGTTACCTCAACTGTAAAATAGGGATTAAGACTGTGAGCCCCACCTGGGACAACCTGATTACCTTGTATGTACCCCAGTGCTTAGAACAGTGCTTGGCACATAGTAAGCACTTACCATCACATCATCACTGTACCAAGTGCTTGGGAGAGGACAATATGACAATATAACAGGCATATTCCCTGCCCACAACAACCATACAGTCTAGATGAGGAAGTAGACACTAATACAGATAGATATACAATGGGTGTAAACATAAATTTGATGGTTCTGGAAGTGGGGATGAATAAAGAGAGCAAGTCAGGGTGATGGAGAAAGGAGTGGGAGAAGAGGAAAGGAGGGCTCAGTCAGGGAAGGCCTCTTGGAGGAGGTGGGCCTTCAATAAGGCTTTGAATTGAGGGGCGAGTCATTGTCCATCAGATAGGAGGGAGGATGTTCCAGACCAAAGGTAGGTGGCAGGAAGTCGGTGTTGAGATAGATAATAATAATAATAATGGTGGCATTTGTAAGCACTTACTATGTGCAAAACACTGTTCTAAGCGCTGGGGGGATACAAGGTGATCAGGTTGTCCCATGTGGGGCTCACAGTCTTAATCCCCATTTTACAGATGAGGGAAGTGAGGCTCAGAGAAGTTAAGTGACTCGCCCAAGGTCACACAGCAGACATGTGGTGGAGCTGGGATTCAAACCTCTGACTCCAAAGCCCGTGCTCTTTCCACTGAGCCAAGCTGCTTCTCTTAAAGACGAGATGGAGGTACGGCGAGAAGTTTGGCATTCAAGGAGTGAAGTGTGAGGGCCGGATTGCAGGAAGAAGCGTGGCTCAGTTGAAAGAGCCCGGGCTTTGGAGTGAGAGGTCATGGGTTCAAATCCTGGCTCCACCACTTGTCAGCTGCGTGACTTTGGGGAAGTCATTTCACTTCTCTGGGCCTCAGTGACCTCATCTGTAAAATGGGGATGAAGACTGCGAGCCCCTTGTGACCTCCCCAGTGCTTTGCACATCGTAAGCACTTTTTAAATGCCATTATTATTATTATGGAGAAGCAGCGTGGCTCAGCGGAAAGAGCACGGGCTTTGGAGTCAGAGGTCAGGGGTTCGAATCCCGCCTCCACCACATGTCTGCTGTGTGACCTCGGGCAAGTCACTTAACTTCACTGAACCTCAGTTACCTCATCTGTAAAATGGGGATTGACTGTAAGCCCCACGTGGGACAACTTAATCACCTTGTATCCTCCCCAGTGCTTAGAACAGTGCTTTGCACATAGTAAGGGCTTAACAAATGCCATTATTATTATTATTATTATTATTATTATTATTATTATTATTAGGAGAGTAGCAAGGTGAGCTAGAAGGAGGAGGGCCAATTGACTGCTTTAAAGCTGACAGTGAGGAGTTTCTGTTTGATGTGGAGGTGGATGGGCAACCACTGGAGGGTCTTGAGGGATGGGGAAACATGAACTCAATATTTTTGTAGAAAAACAATCCAGGCATCAGATTGAAGTAAGGACTGGAGTGGGGAGGGACAGGAGGCAAGGAGGTCAGCAAGGAGGCTGAGATAGAAATCAAGGCAGGATAACTTGTACTTCCCAAGTGCTTAGTACAGTGCTCTGCACACACTAAGTGCTCAATGAATACGATTGAATGAATGAAGGAATAAATGCTTGGATTAATGTGGTAGCAGTTTGGATGGAGAGGAAAGGGCAGATTTTAGCAATGTTGTGAAGGTCAAACTGACAGGATTTAGTGATAGATTGAATGTGTGGGTTGAATGAGAGAGAGGAGTCAAGGATGACGCCAAGGTTACGGACTGTGAGATAAGAAGGATAGTGGTGCTGTCTACAGTTAAGGGAAAGTCAGAGGGTGGGCAGGGTTAGGGTGGGAAGATAAGGAGCATTGTTTTAGACATGTTAAGTTTGAGCTGATGGCAGGCCAACCAAGTAGAGAGAGCAGGGATGGAGAGAGATCAGGGTTATTGGATCCCACGCAAGGCTGGGAACCACAGGACCTGGGTTCTAATCCCAGCTCTGCCACACGCCTGCTATGTGACCTTGGGAAAGTCACTTCACTTCCTTGAGCCTCAACTTCCGCAACTGCTCAATGGGAATTTGAAGCCTAGTCTCCCTCCTACTCAGACTGCAAGCCTCATGTGGGGCAGGGACTGTGCAAACCTGATGATCTCCTATCTACCCCAGTGCAGAGAACAAGTGATTGACACATAATAAGTGCTCAACGAATACCACTAAAAAGTACTCTGAGGAGTATTATGCCTGTGGAAACTTTTGAGACTAGAAGACTGGGTTTAATCATGTTAATCTCATTCATTTGCCTCAGTTTACCCTCTTAATATTAAGCACCCTGAGGGCAGGAATCATGTTCACTAACTCTATTATAGTCCCCCAAGTGCTTGGTAACAGTTCTCTGCACTTGATAGATTGCAAGCTCCTTCAGAACAGGGATTATGTCCATTAATTCTATTGAATTGGCCCAAGTGCTTAGCAAAGTGCTCTGCATTCATTCATTCATTCATTCATTCAATCGTATTTATTGAGCGCTTACTGTGTGCAGAGCACTGGACTAAGCACTTGGGAAGTACAAGTTGGCAACATATAGAGACGGTTCCTACCCAACAACAGACTCACGGTCTAGAAGGGGGAGACAGACAACAAAACAAAACATGTGGACAGATATCAAGTCTCCAGAACAAATAGAATTAAAGCTAAATGCACATCATTAACAAAATAAATTGAATAGTAAATATGTACAAGTAAAATAGAGTAATAAATCTGTGCAAACATAGAATAATAATGATAATAATAATAATGGCATTTATTAAGCACTTGCTATGTACAAAGCACTGTTCTAAGCACTGGGGAGGTTACACGGTGATCAGGTTGTCCCACAGGGGGCTCGCAGTCTTAATCCCCATTTTACAGATGAGGTAACTGAGGTACAGAGAAGTTAAGTGACTTGCCCAAAGTCACACAGCTGACAATTGGCAGAGCCGGGATTTGGACCCATGAACTCTGACTCCAAAGCCCGGGCTCTTTCCACTGAACCACGCTGCTCAGTGCTGTGGGGAGGGGAAGGAGGTAGGGCAGGGGGGATGGGGAGGAGGAGAGGAAAAAGGGGGCTCAGTCTGGGAAGACCTCTTGGAGGAGGTGAGCTCTCAGTAGGGCTTTGAAGGGAAGAAGAGAGCTAGCTTGGTGGTTGTGTGGAGGGAAGACATTCCAGGCCGGGCAGGGGGGGGAACTTTACACAGTACCTGCTCAGTAAATGCCACCAACTGATGATTTGTGTAACCAATTATTTATCTAGACAATTCTATGTTTGTGACTATCTCCCCTTAATAATAATAATAATGATAACTAGGGTATTTGTTAAGCACTTACTATGTTCCAGGCACTACACTAAGCGCTGGAGTGGATATAACCCAATCTGATTGGACACAGTCCCTGTCCCACGTGTGGCTCACAGTCTCAATACCCATTTTCCAGAAGCGGTCACTGAGGCCCAGAGAAGTGAAGTGACTTACCCAAGGTCACACAGCAGACAAGTGGTGGAGCCAGGGTTAGAACCCACAATCTCTGATTCCCAGACCTAGGCTGTAGTCACTAAACCCTGTTGCTTCTCCTATACAGTATAATTTCCATGAGGCACAGGGTCATGCCTACTAATTCTACTGTACATTCCCAAATGCATAGACTAACCATTAGCACTGACCACTTTGCTCTGCTCAGAATTAGTTCTCCATAAATAGCACTGATTAACAAACATGTCAACACAATACAATTTTTAGTACATGAAATAAAACATCTGTACTGATTTTTGAGGATGTCTTAATCTGTTCTTCCTATTAGCAACTTCTGTTCGTTAATATCTTTTTCATCTTGCCATGGTACTTTAGTAAGGAATTACAACTATGAAAATACATTATTTGGCAGCCAAATGCTTAATATATTATACTATCATATATATATATCAATGTAAAGTATATATATGTATATATATATATATATACATATAGAGAGAGACCAATGTAAAGTGTGTACATAGATAAATGTACATATACACTCTCTCTCTTACCTTTGTCCATTAGTGTGCATAACAGTGATGCACCGTGCTTTGATACAATGTAACATTGCAAGTAGTATTATAATCATATGAAATGGGAGACAGGGAGGAAGACTGAAAGCAATACTCTTCAATTACTGGTAGGGATTACTTATTAATAGACTGGTTTGGGCCTCCATCTCCAAAAAAAGCTAAACCAGAAACGAGAACGATATCGTCAGCCCAGCTCAGAAACTGAGAGATCGGGCTAATTCGTTGCAATCTGAATTACCAGCCCACCGAACTCCCCTTCAATTTAATGCTAACATTTTAGAAACCCCTCATCGACGCGATGTGGTTTGGAATTCTCTCCGGATAATAATAGCCGAGGGCGAGAATGGACCGACAAGACTTTCAGAGATTGCCAGGAGAAGAACTGGATCCGTTGGGAACTTGGAGTTGTTCCAAGGGAGGTGATGCCCGAAAGCTTGTTATTAAAAAATGCTAAGAGGACATTTGCTTATAGTCAAACCAAATATAGAATCGCAGAAGACGGTAATGTGGGCTCTGCAGAGAGGCAGGGGAGCCAACCATTCATTCATTCATTCAATCATTTTTATTGAGCACTTACTGTGTGCAGAGCACTGTACTAAGCGCTTGGGAAGTACAAGTTGGCAACATATAGAGACGGTCCCTACCCAACAGCGGGCTCACAGTCTAGAAGGGGGAGACAGACAACAAAGCAAAACATATTAACAAAATAAAATAGAATAAATATGTACAAATAAATAAATAGAATAATAAATATGTACAAACATACATAAATATATACAGGTGGTGTGGGGAGGGGAAGGAGGTAAGGTGGGGGGGTGGGGATGGGGAGGAGGGGGAAAATATGTACAAATAAAATAAATAGAATAATAAATCCATACATTCATATGTACAGGTGCTGTGGGGAGGGGAAGGAGGTAAGGCGGGGGCGATAGAGAGGGGGAGGATGGGGGGAGGAAGGAGGGGGCTCTTTCCACTCAGCCATGCTGCTTCTCATAGTAGTGAAGCGCTTAGTACAGTGCTCTGCACATAGTAAGCGCTCAATAAATACGATTGATGATGATGATGAAGCCACTACTACTTTCCTAGTAGTAGTAGGGCCAGGGGCGTCAAGACTGTGAGCCCGCTGTTGGGCAGGGACCGTCTCTATATGTTGCCAACGTGTATTTCCCAAGTGCTTAGCACAGTGCTCTGCACATAGTAAGCACTCAATAAATACCATGGAATGAATGAATGAATGAGAGAGTCAGGGTCCAGAATGCTTCCAACCGTGATGGAAATGTCAGAATGATGAGCGAGGGAGGTTCTTGTTACTTCCAGGATTTCAGTGGGTTGGGATATGCCTGGGTTATAATTGTTTCCAAGACTTTATTCCACAGAAACCGAGGATTGACAAGGAGACTGGAGAAAAGTGAGATTTTGAAGCAACCTATAGCAGAGAAACCCTGCGCCTGTGACCCCGGGCACGGGAAATGGGTGACAGGAGGAGACAGAGGGAAGAAAGGCTATGGGTGAAGCAGCTTGGCTCACTGGAAAGAGCATGGGCTTTGGAGTCAGAGGTCATGAGTTCAAATTCCAGCTCCGCCAATTGTCAGCTGTGTGACTTTGGGCAAGTCACTTAACTTCTCTTTGCCTCAGTTACCTCATCTGTAAAATGGGGATTAAGACTGTGAGCCCCCCGTGGGACAATCTTACCACCTTGTAACCTCCCCAGCGCTTAGAACAGTGCTTTGCACATAGTAAGTGCTTAATAAATGCCATTATTATTATTATTATTTGAAATAACCTGAGTCTTTAAGTGGTGAACCCTTTATTCACTCCTCCCTCAGCCCCACAACACATTCATTCATTCAGTTGTATTTATTGGGCACTTAAAGTGAGCAAAGCACTGTACTAAGCACTTGAAAAGTACAGTTAGTCAACAGAGACAATCCCTACCCATCAACAGGCTTACAATCATATCCATAATTTCTTTATATTAATATCTGTATTTTCCTGTAGAATAAAAGATTGTTATTATTATTATTGGAGCAGGGTACATGTCTACCAATTGTGTTGTATCTTATCACTCAATCCATCAGGGGTATTTATTGAGCATTTATAATAATAATATTATATGATTATAATATAATTCTAATATAATATGATATTATATGTATTATATATTATATTTTATAATATAATTATATTATAATAATATAATATGATATAATAATAATAATAATATGTAGAGAAGCATATTAGAGAAGCAACGTGGCTCAGTGGAGAGAAGCAGCGTGGCTCAGTGGAAAAGAGCCCGGGCTTTGGAGTCAGAGGTCATGGGTTCAAATCCCGGCTCCACCAAATGTCAGCTGTGTGACTTTGGACAAGTCACTTCACTTCTCTGGGCCTCAGTTACCTCATCTGTAAAATGGGGATGAAGACTGTGAGCCCCCCATGGGACAACCTGATCACCTCGTAACCTCCCCAGGGCTTAGAACAGTGCTTTGCACATAGCAAGTGCTTAATAAATGCCATATAATAACAATAATAATAATAATAATAATAATAATGGCACTTGTTAAGTGCTAGCTATGTGTCAAGCACTGTTCTAAGCGCTGAGGTAAATACAAGGTAATCAGGTTGTCCCACGTGGGGCTCACAGTCTTAGTCCCCATTTCACAGATGAGGTCACTGAGGCCCAGGGAAATTAAGTGACTTGCCCAAAGTCACACAGCTGACGAGTGGCGGAGTCAGGATTAGAACTATGCGCAGAGAAGTGTACTAGCACTTGGGAGAGTACAATATGACAGAATTAGAAGATGTATTCCCTGCCAATAATGACCTTCTAGTCTAGAGGGGTGGTCTCTCCCAAGCACTTAGTACAGTGCTCTGCTCATGGTAAGAGCTCAGTAAGTACTATTGTTTGACTGATTGATATCATTTAAAAAAAAATTCAGGAATGGATGACCATTTGAGGTTTTGGAGAAATGTGGGGATGTGAACTAAACTCTTTTTTTAAAAAATGATATGGGCAGCAAGCACTTAGTACACTGCTCCACTCATGATAAGAGCTCAGTAAATACTATTGTTTGACTGATTGATATCATTTTAAAAAAATCAGGAATGGATGACCATTTGAGGTTTTGGAGAAATATGGGGATGTGGACTAAACTTTTTTTAAAAAAATGATACGGGCAGCACAGTGAAATGTGGATTCAGGAAGGAAGAGACTGGAGGTAGGGAGGTCAGTGAGGAGGCTGATGCAGTAGTTGAATGTTGAATTCTACTTTCCCAAGTGCTTTGTACAGTGCTCTGCACCAGTAAGCACTCAAAAAAAATGTATAACTTACCTGTTTTCTCCTCCAATAAAATAATAATAATGATGGTACTTGTTAAGCACTTACTATGTGCCAAGCACTGTTCTAAGCGCTGGAGGGATACAAGATGATCAGGTTGTCCCATGTGGGGCTCACAGTCTTAATCCCCATTTTACAGATGAGGTAACTGAGGCACAGAGAAGTTAAGTGAATTGCCCAAAGTCACACAGCTGACAATTGGCGGAGCCGGAATTTGAACCCATGATCTCTGACTCCAAAGCCTGTGCTCTTTCCACTGAACCATGCTGCTTCCCTAGCCATGCTGCTTCTCTGCTTCTCCAAGAGACCTCTCCTGACTAGACCCTCATTTCCTCTTTCCCCACTCCCTTCTGTGTCACTTTTACACTTGGATTTGCTTCCTTATTCACCCCTCCCTCAGTTTTTATGTCTATACCTGCAACTCCTTTATTCACATTTATATCTGTGTCCCCACCTAGACTGGAAGCTCAATGTCAGCAGGGAGTGTGTCTAGCAGCATGGCTTAATGTCAAGAGCCCAAGCTTGAGAGTCAGAGGTCATGGGTTCTAATCCCAGTTCTCCCACTTGTCTGCTGTGGGCAAGTAACTTAACTTCTCTGTGCCTCAGTTCCTTCATCTGTAAGATGGGGATTAAGACTGTGAGCCCCACCTAGGACTACCTGATTACCTTGTATCTACCCCAGGGCTTAGAACAGTGCTTTGCACACGCTAAGTGCTTAACAAATGCCATCCTTATTATTATCATTATTACTCAGTTATATTGTCCTCTCCCAAGCACGTAGTACAGTGCTCTGCACACAATAAGCGCTCAATAAGTACCATCACCTGATTGATTGATTCATTCAATCATATTCATTGAGCACTTACTGTGTGCAGAGCACTGTACTAAGCGCTTGGGAAGTACAGGTTTGTAACATATAGAGACGGTCCCTACCCAACTGCGGGCTCACAGTCTAGAAGGGGGAGACAGACAACAAAACAAAACGTATAAACCAAATAAAATGAATAGAATAAATATGTGAATATGTGCAGAGCCCTGTACTAAGCACCGGGTACAAGGAGACAGGTGGGAATTCCACTTGAAATGTATCAATATAGTTTGTTTTATGGTACTTGCTAAGCACTTACTAGGTGTCAAACACTGTTCTAAGAGCTAGCCAATTAGGTCTGAGTCTCTGCCCTGCAAGAGGCTCACAGTCTTAAGCGATGACAATGATAATCATCATAATATCAATATAGTGTTCAAAATGATAATTATAATAATAATAATAATAACAAGCAGCATGGCCTAATGCAAAGAGCATGCACCTGAGAGTCAGAGGTCTTAGGTTCTTATCCCAGTTCTTATCACTTGACTGCTGTATGACCTTGGGCAAGTTACTTATCTTCTTTGTGCCTCAGTTTCCTCCACCATAAAATGGGGATTCAATTCCTATTCTCCATCCTACTTAGAATGTGAGCCCAGTACAGGACAGAGACTCTGTCTTATCTGATTGATTTGCATCCATCCCAGCAGGAAGAACAGTGCTTGAAACAGAGTAAGCAGTTAACAAATGCAATAATAATTAAATAATAATAATAATAATTCATTGTTATGTGCATATTATGTGTCCATCCCTGAGTTTAGCATTAGGGTGGAGACACTAAAATTGGATCAGGCAAATCTTGGTCTCACAGTCTAAGGAGTTCACAGACTAAGGAGAAGGGAGAAAAGTGATTTAGTCCCCATTTTACAGATGAGGAAACTGAGGCAGAGAGCAGTCAAATGACTTGTCCAAGGTCACACAAGGGACAAGTGGCAGAGTAGGGATTGGAACCCAGATCTCCCAATTTAACATCAAAACATTGTCACGGGGTGCTCTTTTTATGACAAAATTTCTCCACCATTCCCCCTCCCTGTTCTAATGCAAGACATAGAAAGATGATAGAATACACAATTAAGAAATCAAAATACTTTATTTTAAAAGTATTCCCTATATGCTTTCATCTCACATCCAGAGCTAAGTTTTACCTCTTCCTACAATTTGTAAATATTCATTTAGGCAATACTATTAACCTCAGTAAGTGGAATTTCCCTGGTGTATGCGGACTTCCCTGAGCTAAAAAGAAAGCTAAATTCTATTCTTAGGGGTAGAGGCCAAGAGCATTAACAGCTGCTTTCTACAACTATTAACTGCTTTCTATCTAGTAAGAGCAATGGCCATTTCCTGGTCTCTTAATGATTATGCCCTTATTTTAAGCAGTAACATTAAATTAAAGTAGAATAATTATGAAAACACAGGTGTAGAGCTCATAAATAGGCGACAAATGAATTATGATAAGAACTCTAAATTGAAATGTTGACAGATAACGAGACCCCTCAAGTGTGATCTTAATAATAATAATGATGATGGTATTTGTTAAGCGCTTACAGATAAAGACAATCCCTACCCAACAACAGGCTCACAGTCTAGAAGGGGGAGGCGGACCACAAAACAAAACAAGTAGACAGCTGTCAATATCATCAGAATTATTATTATTATTATTAATAATAATAATAATGTTGGTATTTGTTAAGCACTTACTATGTGCCAAGCACTGTTCTAAGCACTGGGGTCGATACAAGGTAATCAGATTGTCCCACATGGGGCTCACAGTCTTCATCCCCATTTTACAGATGAGGGAACTGAGGCCCAGAGAAGTGAAGTGACTTGCCCAAGGTCACACAGCTGACAAGTGGTGGAGCTGGGATTATAAACTGTGACCTCTGGCTCCCCAGCCCGTGCTCTTTCCACTGAGCAACACTGCTTCTCTGGCCATTAATAATAGTAATAATCACTATTATTACTACCATTACTACTGATACTGTCATTACTACTATTGGTATTATTATTACTACTGCTATTATTATTATTACTACTACTACTACCACAGTCAGGCCAGGAATAACGTGCAAAATGCCCTGATTCTCTGAACTGCCTTCTTCCCCTGTGCCTGCAGCAAATCCAGTGATAGAAGAATTAGAAACAATCTACTATTTCCAGAGCAATCACCCGGAAAATAATTGCTCATTTACCCACTTTAGCCACACAAGCGGTCTAGCTGCAGGGCATCTCATTAAATATTTTCTGGCACCTTAAATGGTTTAAATAGTTGGAGTTTAGGATTCTGCACATGGCTCAGTGGAAAGAGCCCAGGCTTGGGAGTCAAAGGTCATGAGTTCTAATCCCAGATGTGCCACTTGTTGCCGAATTGTAATTTCCAATTGCTTGGTACAGTGTTCTGCACACAGTAAGCACTCAATAAATATGAATAATAATTGTAATAATAATAATAATTTTGGTATTTGTTAAGTGCTTACGATGTGCCAACACTGTTCTGAGTGCTGGGGGAGATACAAGGTAATCAGGTTGTCCCACATGGAGCTCACAGTCTTCATCCCCATTTTCCAGATGAGGTAACTGAGGCACAGAGTTGTAGTAGTAAAAGTAATACTGTAGCAGTAACAGTAATGGTAGTAATAATAGTAGTAGTGGTAGTGATAGTAGTAGTAATAGTACTCTCCAAGCACTTAGTACAGTGCTCTGCACACAGTAAGCTCTCAATAAATATGATTGAATGAATGAATGATAGTAGTAATAGTAGTAGAAGCAGTTAGAGAAGGAGCTGGGCTTAGTGGCAAGAGCCCGGGCTAGAGAGTCAGAGGACGTGGGTTCTAGTCCTGGCTCCTCCACTTGCCTGCTGTGTCACCTTGGGCAGGCCACTTCACTTCTCTGGGCCTCAGTTCATCTGTAAAATGGGCATTAAGACTGTGAGCCCCCCGTGGGACAAACTGATCACCTTCTATTCCCCCCCGCACTTAGAACAGTGCTTGGGCATAATGGCCAAATAATAAAAATGGTATTTATTAAGCATTTACTATGTGCAAAGCACTGTTATAAGCACTGGGGGGATACAAAATGATCAGGTTGTCCCATGTGGGGCTTGCAATCTTAATTCCCATTTTGCAGATGAGGGAACTGAGGCACAGAGAAGTTAAATGACTTGCCCAAAGTCACACAGCTGAAAAATGGTGGAGTCAGGATTCGAATCCAGGACCTCTGACTTCCAAGCCCGGATTCTTTCCCCTGAGCCACGCTGCAATTATCATTATTATCATTATTAGTAGTGATCGTAATAGTAGCAGCAATAATAATAGTAGTAGCAGCTGTAGTGGTAGTAATAATAGTAGTAGTAATTATAATAGTAGTAGTAATTATAATAGTAGTAGCAATAATAATAGCAGTAGTGGTAGTAGTAATATTGGTAACTGTAGTAGCAATAATAATAATAATAATAATAATAATAATGATTTTTGTTAAGTGCTTACTACGTACCAAGTACTGTTCTAAGCACTGGGATAGATACAAGGTAATCAGGTTGTCCCACATGGAGCTCACAGTCTTAATCCCCATTTTACAGATGAGGGAACTGAGGAACAGAGAAATTAAGTGACTTGCCCAAGGTCACACAGCAGACAAGTCGTGGAGCTGGGACTAGAACTCACGTCCTCTGACTCTCAAGCCTGTGTTTTTGCCACTAAGCCATGCTTCAGTAATAGTAGTTGTAATAATTAGTAGTAATTGTGGTTACAGTAACAGAAGCAGCAGTAGTGATACTGTAAGCTCATCGTGGGCAGGGAGTGTGTTGATTATATTGTTGTATTGTACTCTCCCAAATGCTTAGTACAGTACTCTACACACAGTTAACACTCAATGAGTGCAATAGACTAGTAGTAGTAATAATAATAATATTGCTTATTATTAACTAATATTGCTTATTTATTAGCACTTAGAGCAGTGCTGGCACAGAGTAAGTGCTTAACAAGTAACAACATTATTATTATTATTATTGGTATTTGTTAAGCGCTTATTCACTCATTCATTCAATCATATTTATTGAGCGCTTACTATGTGCAGAGCACTGTACTAAGCGCTTGGGAAGTACAAGTTTGAAACATATAGAAACAGTCCCTACAGAACAGTGGGCTCTGTGCCAAGCATCATTCTAAGCACTGGGGTAGATATAAGGTAATCAGGTTGTCCTACAGGGGGGCTCACAGTCATAATCCCCATTTTACAGATGAGGTAACCGAGGCACAGAGAATTGAAGTGACTCGCCCAAAGTCACACAGCTGACAAGTGGCAGAGCCTGGATTTGAACCCATGACCTCTGACTCCAAAGCCCAGGCTCTTTCCACTGAGTCACGTTGCAGTGATAGCAGTATTTAGTAAATGTTTACTGGATATAGAGCACTGTACTAAGTGCTGGGAAAGAGTACACAAGTTAGCAACAGTATGACAAAGTGGCTAGAGCACGTACCTGGGCCCAAGGAGGACTTGAGTTCTAATCCCGGCTCTGCCCCATGTCTGCTAGGTGACCTTGGGCAAGTCATTTCACTTCTCTGCATAGGGGAAGCAGCGCGGCTCAGTGGAAAGAGCCCAGGCTTTGGAGTCAGAGGTCATGCGTTCAAATTCCGGCTCCGCCAATTGTCAGCTGTGTGACTTTGGGCAAGTCACTTGACTTCTTTGGGCCTCGGTTACCTCATCTGTAAAATGGGGATTAAGACTGTGAGCCCCCCATGTGACAACCTGATCACCTTGTAACCTCCCCAACACTTAGAACAGTGCTTTGCAGATAGTAAGCGCTTAATAAATGCAATTATTATTTTTATTATTATTCTCTGGGCTTCAGTTCCCTCATCTGCAAAATGGGGATTGATCGTGAGCCCCGTAATGGACAGGAGCTGTGTCCAACATAGTTTGTGTCTATTAGGGAACTTAGTACAGTGCCTGTCACATAGTAAGCACTTAACCAATATTATTTTTTTAAATCATTCCCTAATTCCCAGACCCTATCCCTCGAGGGGCTCATGATGTGTGAGCTGGCTAATATGGGCTGCACTCCTGCCTGGCTCCTGCCTCGTTGCACTTTGGGCCTCAGTAGGAACAAAGGGACAGGGACGGGGGCGTGCTAGTAGTACTGAGCCAGCCACTAGTACTAGAATCAACTCCTCTGCGCAGGTGTTCAGTCCTGAACTCCAAGCACCCAGGCTCATCTATCACTCCCAACAAGAAAATTCATCTATCAATCAATCAATCAATCAAATGGGGCTGGACACAGCCATTGCCCCACGTGGGGTTTATGGTCTCAATCCCCATTTTACAGATGAGGGAACTGAGGCCCGGAGAAGTGAAGTGACTTGCCCAAGCTCACGCAGCAGACACGTGGCAGAGCTGGGACTAGAACTCATGACTTTCTGATTGCCAGGCCGGTCCTCTATCCACTACACCACTGTGGCCAATCTGATTATCTTCCTTCTGCTCCAGAACTCATTGCAAACATTTAACAATTACCATATGTATTATTTAGAGAAGGAATAATGCACTAGGCTTTTTTTTTAGATAGGTGATTTATTGATTTGAGTAGCTAAATGAAGGAGAGATTGAGGGCTTGATGTCAGAGGCTAGAAGAGAGATGGAAAAATCACAAATGCGGCTTTTCATAACAATTATGACTTTCTGCTTTCATCCTGGTGTGCATTAACGGCATTACTTTTACTGTAATTATTTTAATTCATGTGTAAATATTCAATGGGGTGGAAAATTGGGAAAGTAGAATGGATTCCAAACTAAGGTGAGGATGATTATATTTAGAGAAAAAAATTCAGTTGTATGTGAAAGGAATTGAGAACACTGACCTATTAAAGTAGTGAAGTATAGCAAAGCAGTCTGTTATCCATAAAGAGAAGGTGCTCTCTTCTTTCTAGATTCCAAATGGTGGGACTGCTTATCGATATATAAGTATTCTGAAAAAAATCTCTCCCCCCACACTGTAAACTCTCCCTCTAGACAGTAATTTCCCTCTTCAGACAGTAAGCTCTCTCTATAGATTGTTCTCCCCCACGACTGTAAACTCACCCTCTAGACTGTAATCTCCTTCTCTAGAGTGAAAACTCCTCCTTTAGGTGGTTAATTCTCCCTCTAGACTGAGTTCTCCCTGTAGACTATAAGCTCCCCCTCTAGAATGAAAATTCCGCTAGACTGTAAGTTCCTCCTCTAGACCGTAATCAACTCCTCTAGACTGTAAATTTCTCTTCTAGCTGGTAAATTCTCCCTCTAGAATGTTTTCTCTCTAGACTAAATTCCCCCGTCTAGACTATAACCTCCCCCTCTAGAATGAAAACTCCTCCAGACTGTACGCTGTCCTCTAGATGGTAAATTCCTCCTCTAGATGGTAAATTCTCCCTCTAGAATAAGTTTTCCCTCTAGACTGTAAGCTCCCCCTCTAGAATGAAAACTCTTCCTCTAGACTGTAAACTCCCTAGACTGCAAGCTCCCTACATCACATCCTCTCAATTGCCCACTTCCCGTGAGTGGGCATTGTATCTACCAACTTTGTTGTATAGTACTGTCCCAAGTGTTTAGCACAGCATTTGCCCACCGTGCAAACTTAACAAAATCCTCTAGCACCAATTTACTGGCTGGGCCCCTATGTTGTCTATTTTGCCACCGACCCCTTTTCCACATCCTCTTCCTGGCCTGGAAATCTTTCCCCTCCGTAGATGCCAGACCACCCCTCTCTCCACCTTTAAAGTATCATTAAGGTCACATCTTCTCCAAGAGGCTTTCCTTGATTTAAGCCTTCCTTTCCTCAGCTTGCTCTCCCTTGTCCATCATGTATGCACTTGCATATGTGACCTTAGGGCATCTGATAATCCTCCTTCCTCCAACACTACAGCACTTCTCTACATACCTTCAAATTAAATGTTGTAAATCACTTATTTATATTAATGTGTGTCTCCCCCTCTAGACTATAATCTTCTGGGCCAGTGGGCAATGAATAATGTATCTGAATTTCAGAAGATTTAAGGTTCAACTTCTGACTGGTTCTGCTTTCTTGAAGCTGTGTGGCCTAGTGGGTAAAACCCATGCCTGGGAGTCAGAAGGACCTGGGTTCTAATTCCGCTTCGCCACCTGTCAGCTGTGTGACCTTAGGACAAGTCACTTCACTTCTCCACATCTCCGTCACCTCATCTGTAAAATGGGGATTAAGACCATGAGCCCCATGTGAGACAGGGACTGTGTCCAACCCGATTTGCTAGTAATAATACTAATGGCATTTATTGAGCACTTACTATGTGCAAAGCACTGTTCTAAGCGCTGGGGAGGTTACAAGGTGATCAGGTTGTCCATGGGGGGCTCACAGTCTTAATCCCCATTTTACAGATGAGGTAACTGAGGCACAGAGAAGTTAAGTGACTTGCCCAAAGTCACACAGCTGACAATTGGCAGAGCCGGGATTTGAACCCCTGACCTCTGACTCCAAAGCCCGTGCTCTTTCCACTGAGCCACGCTGCTTCCACCCCAGTGCTTAGTACAGTGCCTGGCATTTAGTAAGTGCTTAGCAAATACCACAATTATCATAATTATTATTATTACTGTGGGCAGAGACCATGTCCACCAACTCCATTATGTTGTACTCTCCCTAGCGCTTAGTACAGCAGCATGGCCTAATGGATAGAGCTTGGGAATGGGAGTCATAAGGACTTGGGTTCTAATCCTGGCTCTGCCACCTGTCTGCTGTGTGACATGGGGCAAGTCACTTCACTTCTCTGGGCCTCAGTTCCCTCATCTGGAAAATGGGGATGAAGACTGGGGGCCCTATGTGATTCTGGAACTGTGTCCAACCAGAATATCTTGTATCTACCCCAGTGCTTAGAACAATGCTTAATAAATACCACAATTATTATTATCATTATTATCAGGAACCATGTCTACCAACTCTATTGTACTCTCTCAAGTGCTTAGTACAGTGCTCTGCGCACAGTAAGCACTCAATAAATACCATTGCTGTTGAGAAGCAGTGTGGCTCAGTGGAAAAAGCATGGGCGTTGGAGTCAGAGGTCATGGGTTCAAATCCCAGCTCCGCCACTTGTCAGCTGTGTGACTTTGGGCAAGTCACTTTACTTCTCGGTGCCTCAGTTACCTCATCTGTAAAATGGGGATTAAGACTGTAAGCCCCATGTGGGACAACCTGATCACCTTGTAACCTCCCCAGCGCTTAGAACAGTGCTTTGCACATAGTAAGTGCTTAATAAATGCCATTATTATTATTATTATGCTGAGGAGGAGGAGAATGGGCAAACATGTCTGAAAACTATGTTCACACCCTTCTGGATGTCCAGTCTATGGGAACATTGGAAGGGAAGTGAGATTGTCTTCCGAAGTTCAGAATATACTCAGCTTTGGAAACGCCTGTCATGCAGAAAGCAATTCTGTCTCCCTCCTTTTCTAATGCACACACATCCTCTAGGAATACAGAGGTTCTCCGAAAGCCATTCTCTTCCTCCTCCTCAACACACACAGAGATCAGCAGGTCCCTCCCTGCTCGAAAACGAGTTTGGCCACACCGATAGCTATTCAGGAGAGGAGATCACCCTTCAGTGTGAAACTAGGAATAATGATATGATTTTACAAGGCTTCGCAGGGACAGCATCCTTGCACATAACCTTTTGAAAGACCCCACAGACCCTTCCCCGTCTCCCGAGACGAGCCGGAGAAAGAATGAGGATGAAAGTGCTGTAGGCATGAATGATGTGAACTGAGATCTGTACGAGGGAGAGAGAGAACTGCAGTTTGTCGTTTATTATGTCCTGCAATATGTCACCAATGGTCTGTGAAAGGAAAGAATGCGGAATGACACAGTCAATTTTCTTGCTGTGTTAAAAAATTGGGGGTACAAATTGAGCTTATTGCCTGGGATTCTCTTTGAGCTCGGTGGATTATTTTACTGAGAAATCATCTGAATATTCACATTTATTAAGGCAGGGAGAAAGGCAGGAGCATGGAAGGGAGCCAGGAGAATGAGTTAATTGACAGCTAGGAAGAGTTGTCTCCCTATCAGAGTTCTGGGAAATGTTCTGAAAATGCTTTTTTGATCAATATATTTGAGTTGGGCCTGGACTTAGATATGTTTTCTAAACGTACCATGGCTATTGTGACTAAAATCATCATCAATCGTATTTATTGAGTGCTTACTGTGTGCAGAGCACTGTACTAAGCGCTTGGGAAGTACTAAATGTCTTTGGAAATCCAGATCTGAACATGGCAAAGTGAGTTGATAAAGAACAGGCCTAGAAGTGAGAAGGTCATGGGTTCTAATCTCAGCTCTGGAACATGTCTGATATGTAACCTTGGGCAAGTCACTTCACTTCTCTGGGCTTCAGTTAACTCATCTGTAAAATGGGGATAGAGACTGTGATACCCACATGAGACAGGGACTGTGTCCAACCTGATTGGCTTATAAAAAAAATAATAATAATGGTATTTGTTAAGTGCTTACTATGTGCGAAGCACTGTTCTAAGTGCTAGGGTGATCAGGTGATGCAAGGTGATCAGGTTGTCCCACATGGGGCTAACAGTCTTCATCCGCATTTTCCAGATGAGGGAACTGGGGCCCAGAGAAGTTAAGTGACTCACCCAAAGTCACACAGCTGACAAGTGGTGTAGCCAGGATTAGAACCCATGACCTCTGTCTCCCAAGCCCGGGCTTTTTCCACTGAGCCACACTGCTTCTCATTGAGCCACATTGTTTCTCACCATTCTGCTTCTTATAATATTTATTTTGTTAATGATGTGCATCTAGCTTTAATTCTATTTGTTCTGACGACTTGACACCTGTCCACATGTTCTGTTTTGTTGTCTGTCTCCCCCTTCTAGACTGTGAGCCCGTTGTTGGGTGGGGACCGTCTCTATATGTTGCCAACTTGTACTTCCCAAGCACTTAGTACAGTGCTCTGTACACAGTAAGTGCTCAATAAATGCGATTGAATGAATCAATGAATAACCACTCTAGTGCTTAGTACAGTGCCTGACTGTAACAAATACCCCATAATCATTATGATTAATCCACAGTGTTTAGAAGTAGAAATAAGAGACACTGGTTTTCTGAGTAGTTTCTCGGCTGTTAGTCAGTGACCTTGGTACTCTCATTTATTCATTCAATTGTATTTATTAAGCGCTTACTGTGTACACAGCACTGTACTAAGAACTTGGGAGAATTCAAGGCAGCAATAAACAGACACATTCTCTGCCCACAATGAGCTCACAGTCTATGGGGGGGAGGCAAACAGAGATACAAATAAATAAATGACAGATATATACATAAGGGTTGTGGGGCTGGGAGGGGAGGAAGAACAAAGGGAGCAAGTCAGGGTGACACAGAAGGGAGTGAGAGAAGAGGAAAGGAGAAGGCCTCTTGGAGGAGATTGTCTTTCTATAAGGCTTTGAAGGGGGGTGAGTCATTGTCTGATAGATTTGAGGAGGGAGGGGACTTCTCCTCCAAGAGGCCTTCCCTGACTAAGCCCTCTCTTCATTTTCTTTCACTCTCTTCTGCATCATTCTGCTTCTACAGAAATGCTCTGGACATGTCACTCCCCTCCTCAAAAATCTCCAGTGGTTACCTATCAACCATCACATGAAGCAAAAACTACTCACTGTTTGCTTCAGAGCTGTCCATCCCCCCGCCCCCTCCTACCTCACCTCCCTTCATCAATTGTATTTATTGAGCGCTTACTATGTGCAGAGCACTGTACTAAGCGCTTGGGAAGTACAAACTGGCAACATATAGAGACAGTCCCTACCCAACAGTGGGCTCACAGTCTGTCCTTCTCCAGCCCAGCCCGCACGCTCCGTTCCCCTGTCACTGCTAACCTCCTCACTGGGCCTCGTTTTTGCCTCTCCTGCCGTCGACCCCTGGCCCACGTCCTCCCCCTGGCCCGGAATGCTTTCCCTCCACACATCCACCAAACTAGCTCTCTTCCTCCCTTCAAAGCCCTTCTGAGAGCTCACCTCCTCCAGGAGACCTTCCCGGACTGAGCCTCCACCTTTTCCTCTGCTCCTCCTCCCCTCCCAACCCCCCCACTCTCTCCCTCTGCTCTGCCCTCTTCCCCTCTCCACACCACTTGTGTATATTTGTATATATTTATCACTCTATTTATTTTATTAATGATGTGTACATAGCTATAATATTGTTCATTCTGATGGTATTGACACCTGTCTACTTGCTTTGTTTTGTTGTCTGTGTCCCCCGTCTAGACTCTGAGCCCGTTGTTGGGTGGTGACTGTCTCTATCTTTTGCCCAATGGTACTTTCCAAGCACTTAGTACAGTGCTCTGCACACAGTAAGCGCTCAACAAATACGATTGAATGAATGAATGAATGAATCCTTATTTCCTCTCTTTATTCATCTCCTCCTCCCAGCCCCACATCACTTCTATCCCCATCCATAATTTATTTATTTCTATTAATGTCTATCTCCCCCTATAGACTGTAAACTTGTCCCAGTGAACAGGGAATGTTTCCTTTTATTGTTATATTTTATTCTCCCAAGCTCTTAGTACACTGTTCTACATGTAGTAAGAACTCAAAAAATGCAATTAATGGATTGATTGATTTACCAGATGTTCTTCATTTGAAATGAGCTTCACAGCCTCCTCCTTCTCTCTATAACTCACAGAGCGAACTAGTGATAATAATAATAATAATACCGATCTTATTTGTGAACTGCTTACTATATGGCAGGCACTGTACTAAATGCTATTCTCCAGCTACACGCAACTCCTTTAGAGAACTCAATTGCTCCCGAGGCTTTGACTACCACCTCTGTGTGGATGACACCTAAATCTGTTTCTGCAGGCCTGATCTCTCTCCCTCTCTGCCATCTCGCATTTCCTCCTGCTTTCAAGACATCTCTACTTGGTGTCCTCCCATCACCTCAAGCTTAACATGTCCAAAATAGAACTTCTTATCTTCCCTCCCACACCATGTCCTCCCCCAACTTTCTCCTTCCAGTCTTACAAGTCTGTAACCTTGACCTTATCCTTGACTCCTCTCTCTCATTCAACACACATATTCAACCCATCCCTAAATCCTGTCGGTCCCCCCTTCACAACATCGTTAAAATCCATTCTTTCCTCTCCATTCAAACTGCCACCATGTTAATACAATCTCTTATCGTTTCCCACCTTCATTACTGCATCAGCCTCCTTGCTCACCTCTCAGCTTCCTGACTCTCCCCACTCCAGTCTACACTTCACTTTGCTCCCTCGATCAATTTTGTGCCCAAACGTTCAAGACATAGCTCCTCATTCCTCAAAAAAATCCAGTGGTTGCCCATCCAATTACACTTCAAACAAAAACTCCTATCAGCTTTAAAGCCATCCATCCCATTGCTCCCCCCCTACTCACCTCGCTTCTCTCCTTCTCCAGCCCAGCCCACAAACTCTGCTCCTCCGCTGCCGCTAACCTCCTCATTGGGCCTCCATCTCGCCTGTCCTGTCGTCAACCCCTGGCCCACGACTGGCCTCTGGCCTGGAAAGCCCACCCTCCTCATATTCCATAGACAAGGACTCTCCCCGACTTCAAAGTCTTATTGAGAACACATCTCCGCCAAAAGGGCTCCTCAGACTAAGCCCCACTTTCCCTCATCTCCCTCTCCCTTCTGCATCACTCTGACTTGCTGCCTTTGCTTTTCCTCCCTCCCAGCCCCACAGCACTTCATTCATTCAATCGTATTTATTGAGCACTTACTGTGTGCAGAGCACTGAACTAAGCACTTGGCACTAAGCACTCACATATGTATCAGTAATTCATTTATTTATTTTAATGTCTGCCTCCCCCTCTAGACTGTAAGCTTGCTACCAGTCAACCTACACATCAGGCAAAAACTCCTCACTCTCGGCTTCAAGGCTGTCCATCACCTCGCCCCCTCCCACCTCACCTCCTTTCTCTCCTTCTACAGCCCAGCCCGCACCCTCTGCTCCTCTGCCGCTAACCTCCTCATTGTGCCTGGTTCTCACCTGTGTCACCGTCAATCCCCGGCCCACTTCCTCCCCCTGGCCTGGAATGCCTTCCCTCCACACATCCGCCAAGCTAGCTCTCTTCCCCCCTTCAAAGCCCTCCTGAGAGCTCACCTCCTCCAGGAAGCCTTCCCAGACTGAGCCCCTCTTTCCTCTCCCCCTCCCCATCCCCCCACCCTACCTCCTTCCCCTCCCCACAGCACCTGTATATATATTTGTACAGATTTATTACTCTATTTATTTTACTTGTATATATTTACTATTGTATTTATTTTGTTAATGATGTGCATCTAGCTTTACTTCTATTTATTCTGATGACTTGACATCTGTCCTTGTTCTGTCTGTCCATCTCCCCCTTCTAGACTATGAGCCCATTGTTGGGTAGGGACCGTCTCTATATGTTGCCAGCTTGTACTTCCCAAGCGCTTAGTACAGTGCCCTGCACACAGTAAGCACTCAAGAAATACGATTGAATGAATGAATGAATGAATGCATGAATGCTGTGGGAGAAGAATATGTCTGTTTATCGTTATATTGTACTCTCCCAAGGTTTTAGTACAGTGCTCTTCACACAGTAAGCGCTCAATAAATACCACTGAATGAATGAATGAAATGGGACTAGAACCCAGGTCTCACGACTCCTTGTCTGGTGTTATTTCCTCTAAGCTGTCCTACCTCTGCACTGCCTAACCTATTTTATTAATAATAATAATAACAACAATAATAATGACAATGGCATTTGTTAAGTACATACTATGTTCCAGGCACTGTACTAAGCACTGGGGAAGATCATCAGGTTGGGTACAGTCCCTGTCCCACATGGGGCTCACAGTCTTCATCCCCATTGTACAGATGAGGTAACTGAGGCCCAGAGAAGTTGATTGACTTGCCCCAAACCACACAGCAGACAAGTGGGAGAGACAGGATTAGAACCCAGGTCCCTCTGACTCCCAGGCCCGAGCTCTTTCCACTAGGTAATGCTGCTTCTCTGTTTTCTTTCTCTGTCTTTGTCTCTGGACCGTGCCCCAGTCCTGAAAAAATGTTAAAAAAAAATCCCCAAAACTCTCCATTCTCCATTTGTGCCAAAGATTTCTGTGGAAGATGAGATTTTCAAAACAATCAAGAGCTCAAGGCACAAACTGCTCTTTGATGTGGGGTGAACAGGAAATTTTTCTTCCTCTCGCGCAATCTCCGTCTTGAAACTCTGGATACGGTTTCCCCCTTAGGAAAGCAGACAAAACAGAAGCCATGACATTACGTTGACTAAATTTAGTCTCATTACTTTGATTATTATTCTGTGCTCATTTCGGTAGGCTGAGCATATCATTTTCAAGAAAATGGGCCGTCTTGAATTGAATCAGACACAATGAATTTCAGCAAAACCATCAGCCCATTACAGGGCGCTCGATATTTTCCAAGGACTACAGGCTATCTCCCTCAGTAACCTGACCCACAAGAAACATTTCTCCCTTCTTAAATGCCAGGGACTGAATCAATAGATCAGTGGTATTTACTGAGCACTTATGACACCCAGAGTATTGTACTAAGCATTTGGAATAGTGTCTGTCTTCCCCCTTCTAGACTTTAAGCTTATTGTGAGCAGGGAATGTGTCTGTTTATTATTGTATTCTACTCTCCCAAGTGCTTAATCCAGTGCTCTGCACACAGAAAGCGCTCAATAAATACAATTGAAGGAGTGAATGAATAATAGTCCAATACAAGAGAATTGATCATTCTATTATTATAATCCCGCTTCTGGACTGTGAGCCTGTTGTCGGGCAGGGACCATCTCTATATGTTCCCAACTTGTACTTCCCAAGTGCTTAGTGTGGTGCTCTGTACACTGTAAGTGCTCAATAAATACGATTGAATGAATGAACGATAATGACAATGACATTTGTTGAGCGCTTACTATGTATCAGGCACTGTTCTAAGCTCTGGGGTAGATACAAACTAATCAGCTTGGACATAGTCCCTGTCCCACATGAGGCTCACAGTCTTAATTCCCATTTTACAGCTGAGTTAACTGAGGTCCAGAGAAGTGAACTGACTCACCCAAGATCACACTGCAGACAAGTAGCAGAGCCAGAATTAGAACCCATTTCCTTCTGTCCTCCAGGCCCGTATTCTATCCACCAGGCCATGGCAGATACGTTCCCTGCCCACGACAAGCTTACAGTCTAGAGGGGGAGACGGACATTAATATGAATCAATAATTCTTAATATATAATTTAAGGTAAGAGCTGTGGGGTTGAGGGTGAGGTGACTGTCAAATGTCCAAAGGTCACAGATCCTAGTGTGAAGATGACACAGAAGGGAGAGAGAGCAGGGGAAGAGACAGATTCACTGGGAAAGGCCCCCGAGCAGCTCCCATTCTTAACATGTCCCCACCCCACTGCTAATTCCTCACTTTCTTTCATTATCCCAATCTCCACACATGTCATTCTCCAGGGGAAACCCCGATCCTTCCATGGAGTACCTCGATCTCACACACGTCCCTTCCTTGCTCCTCACTCCACCATTTTCTCTCTCTCAACTGTAAGCTCTTTTGGGGCAGGGACTGTGTCTGTGTGACCTTGGTCAAGTCACTTCACTTCTCTGAGCCTCAGTACCTGGATTATCTTTGTACAGAAATGCTCTGGGCATGTTACTCCCTTCCTCAAAAATCTCCAGTGGCTGCCTGTCAACCTACTAATCAAGCAAAAACTCCTCACCCTCGGCTTCAAGGCTGTCCATCCCCTCACCCCTCCTAACTCACCTCCCTTCTCTCCTTCTACAGCCCAGCCCGCACCCTCTGCTCCTCTGCTGCCACTCACCTCCTCACTGGGCCTTATTCTCAGCTGTCCCACCATCGACCCCCAGCCCACGACCTCCCCCTGGCTCAGAATGCCCTCCCCCCCGCCCCACATTTGCCGAGCTAGCTCTCCTCCTCCCTTCAAAGACCTACTGAGAGCTCACCTCCTCCAGGAGGTCTTCCCAGACTGAGCCCCTTTTTTCTTCTCCTCCACCCCATCACCCGTCTTACCCTCTTCCCCTCCCCAAAGCACTTGTATATATTTGTACAGATTTATTACTCTATGATTTTACTTGTACATATTTACTATTCTATTTATTCTGTTAATGATGTCCTTATGGCTTTAATTCTACTTGTTCTGACGATTTTGACACCTCTCTACGTGTTTTGTTTGTTGTCTGTCTCCCCCTTCTAGACTGTGAGCCCGTTGTTGGGTAGGGGCTGTCTCTATATGTTGCCGACTTGTACTTCCCAAGTACAAGTACAGTGCTCTGCACGCAGTAAGCGTTCAATAAATACGATTGAGTGAATGAATGAATGAATCTGTAAAATGGGGACTAAGACTGTGAGCACCAGGTGGGACAACCTGATTACCTTGTATCTACCCCAGTGCTTAGAACATAGTAAGTGTTTAACAAATATCATCATTATTATTATTATTATTATTATTATTATTATTAACTCTGAGAATCAGCATTGCCTAGTGCATAGAGCCCAGGCCTGGAAGCCAGAGGTCCTTGGTTCTAATTCAGTCAATCGTATTTACTGACCTCTTATTGCGTGCAAAACACTGTACTAAGTGTTTATAATAATTGTGGTATTTGCTAAGTACTTACTTTGTACCAGACACTGCACTAAGCATTGGGGTGGCTACAAGCAAATTGGGTTGGACACAGTCCTTGTCCCACGAGGGACTCACAGTCTCAATCCTCATTTTACAGATGAGGTAACTGAGGCATAGAGAAGTAAAGTTACTTACGCAAGGACACACAACAGAGAAGTGGCTGAGTGGAGAATTAGAATCCATGAACCTCTGACTCTCAGTCCCGTGCTCTGTCCTCTACACCGTGCTGCCTCTAAATAGCCACAATAATAGTAATGATAATGGTAATAACAGTAATTACTTGTAGTCCTATAGCACCTTTATTGATCCTACCCTCAGCCTAGAAATCAATACTTTAATTTCCAATATAATATTTGTTAAGCACTCACTATATGGTCAACCCGGTGATAAGTGCTGGGATGAGTACAATAATAATGATGGCATTTCTTAAGTGCTTACTATATACCAAACACTATGGGCCAAACCCTGTCCTCCCTGATCTTGGCCATCACTGTAGACAACATCACTATCCTTCCTATGATATTAATGGTATTTGTTAACCGCTTACTATGTGCCAATCATTGTTCTAAGCACTGGGGCAGATACAACGTAATCAGGTTGTCCCACATGGGGCTCACAGTCTTACCCCCCATTTTACAGATGAGGTAACTGAGGAAGAAAGAAGTGATGTGACTTGCCCAAAGTCACACAGCTGACAAGTGGCGGAGCCAGGGTTAGAACCCATGACCTCCGACTCCCAAGCCCAAGCTCTTGCCACTAAGCCAAGCTGCTCCTCCTAATATATGCTGGCCTTTGTTATTCTGCTTTCTAAATCTCCATTCAGATTCCATCCACCCTCCCTTTCCAAACCATCGAGGAGGTTGACAGTGATCAGAGTCTATAAATGAAAAACAAATAGAGGAATAACTAGTCTGGGAGGAAACAATAATGGAATTTGGAGGAGAAAATTGGTTGACAATTGGCAGCAGGATGGCCACAGTGAACAAACTTCGACATGGCCAAATTAATGCATATTCATTTCAAACAAATGTTAATTAAACAAGCTAGATGCTAATTTTCAGCCTCTGAAAATGATTAAAGTTAGGAGGGATTGATTGCTGGAGTGAATAGAAATGCAACAAAACTCCCTTGTGGGGGCTATGGGCTTTTGTTCTCAGAAAAAAAATGGGTCCTTTCCTGGGTACCAGAGTGAAAAGGGGTGAAGTAGCATGGCCTTAATGGGTAGAGCACGGGCTTGGGAGTCAGAGGACCTGGGTTCTAATCCTGGCTCTACCGCGTGACCTTGGGCAAGTCATTTCACTTCCCTGTGTCATTTTCCTCAAATGTAAAATGGGGATTAAATCCTACTCCCACTTTCTTAGACTGTGAGTCTCATGTGGGACAAAGAATGGGTCCAACCCAATTAAACTGTGTCTGCCCCAGTGCTTAGTACAACACCTGGCACATCGTAAGCACTTTACAAATATCAAAAAAAAACAGCAGCAGAAGTAACTCAGTTTTATTAAGTGCTCAATTTCTTCAGGTTGGACATGGTCCCTGTCCCACATGGGGCTCAAAGCCTTAATCCCCATTTTCCAGATGAGGGAACTGAGGCCTAGGGAAGTGAAGTGACTTGCCCAAGGTCACATGGCAGACACGTGACAGAGCAGGGATTAGAACCCAGGTTCTTCTGACTCCCAGGCCCAAGCTCAAGCCAGTAGGCCCTGCCACTTCTGTAGAGAAGCAGCGTGGCTCAGCAGAAAGAGCACGGGCTTTGGAGTCATAGGTCATGGGTTCAAATCCCAGCTCCGCCAATTGTCAGCTGTGTAACTTTGGGCAAGTCACTTAACTTCTCTGTGCCCCAGTTACCTCATCTGTAAAAAGGGGATGAAGACTGTGAGCCCCACATGGGACAAACTGATCACCTTGTAACCTCCCCAGTGCTTAGAACAGTGCTTTGCACATAGTAAGCACTTAACAAATACCATTATTATTATTATTATTATTATTATTATATTCTATACATTTACCCTAGCCTCTACCCCACTACATTTATCCCAGACTCTCCCCCTACAACCCTACACTCGCCCACGCCTCATATACATTAATCTCGGGCCGCTGCTCTGAACCAGGGGAAGACCACTGCTGAGATAAGTTATCCCAGTCACTTCCCAGATACGTGACAGCAGCTGAATGAGTAGGCAAGTGGCAAGGAATGACAAGCCCTAGGCACCTCAGGATGCTAAAGCTGAAAGGGAATTCAAGGTGGTCCCGGGTGAACGGGTTCGTGATTTAAATCAGAAAGACTCTCAGGACACGTTTCACCCCGGAGAGAGAGAGAAATACAACCATGTGATATGGTTCCCAGAAGCAGCGAAGCCCGTCCATGCTGGGGAAGAATCAGCTGCTTCTGGTCTCTGCTCAAGCCCTGTTTTTTTCTTAAGTGGTATTTGTTAAGCACTTACTATATGCCAGGCGCTGTTCTAAGCACTGGCATAGATACCAGATAATTAGATTGGACGGAGCCTCTTACCCCACGGGGCTCACAATCTTAATCCCTACTTTACAGGTGGGGCAACTGAGGCCCACAGAGGTGAAGTGACTTGCCCAAGGTCACACAGCGGGCAAGTGGCAGAGCCGGGATTAGAACCCAGGTCCTTCTAACTCCCATGTCTGTGCTCTCTCCACTAGGCCATGACGCTACCCCAATTTCCTCCATCCATCCTACCTCAGGGAAGGGACAAAAAGAAAAGAAATGTTGAGCACGATTGTTTTTTCTGAAATTGGTGAGCCACCAATCACTTCACTTGCAAAATATATCCATTGCCTGGAGGAAATGGGGTGAAGAGAGTGGAAATGGGAGCAGAGGAGGAGAGGAAATGAGAAGTCAAAAATTGTTCTGACCCCAACCAACTATTTCAGTAACTATGGGGACAGGAAATCGTTGAACAGTTTGGGCCAGCCAGACAACAATATACTGAGTGCTATACTAAGCGTTCCAGAGACCTCAATAGAACACATGTTCCTTGCCCTTGGGGATCTTCACTCATTCCTTCATTCCTTCATTCATTCCTTCATTCATTCAATCAGAGCTATTGAGTGCTTACAGCGCACAGAGGACTGTACTAAGCATTTGGGAGAGTACAATAAAACAATAGACACGTTCCCTACCCACAATGAGCTTACAGTCTAGAGATTATACTTCATAAGTACTTTAGAAATAATAATAATAATAATAATAATGGTATTTGTTAAGCACTTACTACGTGCCAAGCACTGTTCTAAGCGCTGACTCTGCTCAGAGAATAAATACCATCGATTGCTGATTGTTGTATTGTCATCTGTAATGTATTCATTTATATCAATGTCTGTCTCCCACTCTAGACTTATTCATTCATTCAATCATATTTACTGAGCGCTTACTGTGTGCACAGCACTGTTCTAAGCATTTGGGAAGTACAAGTTGGCAACATATAGAGACGGTCCCTACCCAACAATGGGCTCACCCCATCACAGCACTTGTGTACATACGTACATATTTATAATTCTATTCATTTATATTAATGATGCATGCATATTTATAATTCTACTTATTTATATTGGTGCTATCGATGCCCGTTTACTTGTTTTGATGCCTGTATCCCCCTTTCTAGACTGTTAGCCTGTTGTGGGCAGTGATTGTCTCTGTACCTGATTGTACTTTCCAAGCACTTAGTACAGTGCTCTGCATACAGTAAGTGCTCAATAAATACGATTGAGTGAATGAAGTAGATCAAGTTGGACACAGTCCCTGTCCCACATGGGGCTCATAGTCTAAGTAGGAGGAAGAAGAGGTATTTAACCCCCAATTTACAAATGAGTAAATGGAAGTACAGAGAAGGTAAGTGACTTGCTCAAGGTCACAGTCCAGGTAAGAGGCAGAGGTAGGATTAGAACCCAGGTTCTTTGAGTCTGGATCCATGCTCTTTCCACTAGACCAACATGCCTTTCTATCAGGTTCATTAGGAACCAACATGGCTCAATGGGTAGAGCACAAGTCTGGAAGCCAGAATGTCATGGGTTCTAATCCCAGCTTTACCACTTGTCTGCTGTGTGGCCTTGGGCAAGTCACTTTGCTTCCTGGGTCTCAGTTACCTCATCTGTAAAATGGGGATTGAGACTGTGAGCCCCATGTGGGGGAGGGACTGTGTCCAACCGGATTTGTTTGTATCCACCCCAATGCTTAGTACAGCACCTGGTGCATAGTAAGTGCTTAACTAAGACCACAATTCATTAATTTATTCAATCATATTTATTGAGTGCTTACTATGTGCAGAGCACTGTACTAAGTGCTCAGGAAAATATAACACAACAACAAACGGTGACATTCCCTGACCACAACAATCTTACAGTCTACAGATAATAATAATAATAATTAAGCACTTATTAAATTATTAATAATTTATTAAGCACTTACTATGTGCAAAGCACTGTTCTAAGCTCTGGGGAGGTTACAAAGTGATCAGGTTGTCCCACAGGGGGCTGACAGTCTTAATCCCCATTTTACAGATGAGGGAACTGAGGCCCAGAGAAGTTAAGTGATTTGCCCAAAGTCACACAGCAGACAAGTGGTGGAGCCCGGATATGTACCCATGACCTCTGACTCCAAAGCCTGTGCTCCTTCCAGTGAGCCATGCTGCTTGTCAGCTGGGTGACTTTGGGCAAGTCACTTAACTTCTCTGGGTCTCAGTAACCTCAACTGTAAAATGGGGATTAAGACTGTGAGCCCCACGTGGGACAACCTGATCACCTTGTAACCTCCCCAGTACTTAGAACAGTGCTTGGCACATAGTAAGCGCTTAATAAATGCCATTATTATTATTATTATTATTATTATTATTATTATGAACATCTCCTCCAAGAAGTCTTCCCTGACTAAGCCCTCTTTTCCTCTTCTCCCACTCCCTTTTTTATCACACTGACTTTCTCCCTCCATTCATCCCTCCTCCCAGCCCCAAAGCTCTTGTATATCTGTCATTTATTAATTTGTATTCATGTCTGTCTCCCCCTCTAGACGGTAAGCTCGTGGCTAGGGAATTTGTCGGTTTATTGTTATACTGCACTTTCCTAAATGCTTAATACAGAGCTCTGTCACAGTAAGCGCTCAGTAAATATGATGGGCTGACTGACTAAGAAAAAATAAATTATGGATGTGGACATGAGGCCTGTGAGGGCAAGGATTGTCTCTCTTTATTGCCAAATAGTATTTTCCAAGTGCTCAGTACAGTGCTCTGCACACAGTAAGCACTCATTCATCCTTTCATTCATTCATTCAATCATATTTATTGAGCACTTACTGTGTGCAGAGCACTGTATTAAGCGCTTGGGAAGTACAAGTTGGCAACCTATAGAGACGGTCCCTACCAAACAATAAATACGATTGAATAAATGAATGGGGCGGAGATGGGTGGCGAAGCAGAGTGGCTTAGTGGAAAGAGCCCAGGCTTGGGAGTCAAAGGTCGTGGGTTCTAATCTTGGCTCCACCACTTGTCTGCTGTGTGACCTTGGGCAAGTCACTTAACTTCTCTGTGCCTCAGTGTTCTCATCTTTTTAACGGGGATTAAGACCATGAGCCCCACGTGGGACAACCTGATTACCTTGTATCTACCCCAGCACTTAGAACAGTGCTTGGCATATGGTAAGCGCTTAACAAATACCATTATCATCATCATCAATGAAGGAAGCAAATCCGGGTGACGCAGAAGGCTTGGAAGAAGAGGGAATAAAGGCCAGAAAGGCCAAATTCAACAACCGTGAACGATTGCTTTCTGACAGCAGTTGGCCAGATATAAAGAAAAGCAGAAAGCTGTTCTCTTGCCAAGAACATAGCTCTCCAGTTTGTAGCAAGAGAGTTTTCTATGTGTAATGCCAAAAGTGCACTGAAATTTCAGAGGGACATTCTAAACGACTTTCATTTTCCAGATAGACGCAGGATATAAAATGAAACTGGAAACAGAATGTGGGTACTATCAAGGTTTCCACTAGCCTGTAAACTCACTGTGGGCAGGGAATGTGTCTACCAACTCCGTTATATTGTACTCTCCCGAGCGCTTAGTACAGTGCTCTGCACACAGTAGTGGATAGTCCACAGTCAGGGAGCCAGAAGGTGATGAGTTCTGGCACCGACACTTGTCTGTTGTGTGACCTTGAGCAAGTCACTTCGCTTTTCTGAGACTCAGTTTCCTCCTCTGCAAAATGAGGATTGAGTCTTTGAGCCCCACGTGGGACAGGAACTCTGTCCAACCTGCTTTACTTGTATCTACCCCAGCGCTTAGTACAGTGCGGTGCCTGGCACATAGTCAGTGCTTAACAGATACCATAATTATTATCATTATTATTAACAATAATGTGATTGACTTCGCTATGTGCTGAATGATTTTCTGAGACTCTTAGTGAGCCCAGCCTCCAGCTTTGCTTTATTCAAGAAAATATCACCTGGAATTTCCTAAAATATCCGGGTCATCCCATCAGGCATGGCATAGTAATATCCTACATCCAATGTTAGAACCAGAATGGTCTTAAATATTGCCCCAGAAGGCTAGTTTTCCTCTCAGTAGTTTTCTCAGTTTATGAACTACGTATCAAATGATATCAAATGCACAGGAGCTGATTTGTTCCAATGGAAAATCCTTATTTTGTTTAACTGAATAATGTACAGTCCTCCTGATTAATATTAGATGATAACTCAACGTTCCGAGCAACAAAAAAATCTGTTAATTATGGATTTCCTCTAGAGCGCTTCCAATGTTCACTGCAAAGGGTCATATTCTGCTAACGAGAGGAAGTGAATTGAATGATTTTTTTGTATAAATTTAATATATAACTGAGATGTGGGCTCATCATTTTCCGTTCTTAGTGATAAAGCTGATAGATCTTGAAAGATATCTTCTACGGAATTAGGCAGATTAGGTAGCTGACTCTCTGTCTGCCTGGTTCTTTGGTGGCAAGTTAAGGAGGGAGGGCTGTGAATAAAAGGATCTGTGTGGCGAGAATGCCAACGATTCCTCCCTTTTCATCTGACAGCCATCTTCATTAATGACTTTAATGATTCTGTTTCCTTCCATGACACGGACGATTCCTTCAGTTTTAAGAAATTGTGGGTACGTAATGTTTTAAAGAGTAGAGTCTTTTGAAATGAACAGATCCAGATCTGAACCATGTATACTAGACAGTTAAGAAATGCTTGCAGCAAGCTATGAGAAGGAATTTTGACGGAAAATGCTATTTTTCATGTCTGGAAATCAATCAGTTAATCAACGGTATTTATTGAATGCTTGCAGTGTGGCCTAACGGAACGAGCCTGGATCTAGGGATTTGGGAGTCCTGGGTTCTGTACCTCAGTTTCCTCATCTGTGAAAATAGGGATAAAATACCTGTATCTTTCACTTTAGAGTGGGAGCCACATTTGAGAATTAGAGTGGTTTAGTGGATAGATCATGGGCATGGGAATCAAATGGGTCTGGGTTCTAATCTCGGCTCTGCCCCATGTCTGCTGTGAGACCTTGGACAAGTTGCTTCACTTAGGGAAGCAGCACGGCTCAATGGAAAGAGCACGGGCTTGGGATTTAGAGGTCACGTTTTCAAATCCCTGCTCTGTCAATTGTCAGCTGTGTGACTTTGGGCAAGTCACTTAACTTCTCTGTGCCTCAGTGAACTCATCTGTAAAATGGGGATGAAGACTGTGAGCCCCGCTTGGGGCAATCTGATCACCTTGTTTCCTCCCCAGCACTTAGAACAGTGCTTGGCACATAGTAAGTGCTTAACAAATGACATTATTATTATTATTATTATTATTATTATTATTATTATTATCCCTGCCTCATCTGTAAAATGGGGATGAAGACTGTGAGCCATACGTGCAAATGGACTATGTCCAAACAGATTATCTTGTATCTACCCCAGTGTTTAATACAGGGCCTGTAAGTGCTTAACAAATAATAATAATAATAATAATGGTATTTGTTAAGCGCTTACTATGTGCAAAGCACTGTTCTAAGTGCTGGGGGGGGATACAAGGTGACCAGGTTGTCCCACGGGGGGCTCACAGTTTTAATCCCCATTTTACAGATGAGGTAACTGAGGCCCAGAGAAGTTAAGTGACTTGCCCAAGTCACACAGCTGACAATTGACAGAGCCGGGATTTGAACCCATGACCTCTGACTCCAAAGCCCGTGCTCTATCCATGGAGCCAGGCTGCTTCTCTAATGTGAATAAATAAACTGTGGATATGTATACAAGAGCTTAGAGGGATGAGTGAATAAAAGGTGCACATCCAAATGCAAAGCTAATGCAGAAGGGAAGGGGAGGAGAGTGAATGAGGGCCTAGTCATGGAAGGCTTCTTGGAGGAGTGTGCCTGCAACAAGGCTTTGAAGGTGGGAAGAGTGACCTTCTGTTGGAAATGAAGAGGGAGGGTGTTTCAGGCCAGAGGCAGGATGTGGGTGAGAGGTCAGCGGTGCGAGAGGGGAGATCAAGGTGTAGGGAGTAGGTTGGCATCAAAGGACAGCAAACTGTGCCGGCTGGGTTTTAGTAGGAAAGCAGCAAGGTGAGGTAGGTGAAAACGAGGAGATTGAGGGCTTTAAACTACTTTTTACTCCTGGTCTTCTTTCAGAGAGCCTTTGCCAATCACACTCTCCCACACTGTGCCTTCAGACAGTGGGGGATTGCAGAAAGCATAACCTTAATCACGTTTCCCACTGTTGTGTAGGGACCGTCTCTATATGTTGCCAACTTGTACTTCCCAAGCGCTTAGTACAGTGCTTGGCACACAGTAAGCGCTCAATAAATACGATTGAGTGAATGAATGAATGTTTGGTAGAGGAGAAATTCAGGGAGCACCCCTCAAGTCCTCGATGTGAGCTTCATCTTGTCTTATTCCGTCGAGTCGTCTCCGACTCATAGCGACACCAAGGACATATCTTGGAGAAGCATTGTGGCTCAGTGGAAAGAGCGCGGGCTTGGGAGTCAGAGGTCACGGGTTCTAATCCCCCCTCTGCCACTGATCAGATGTGTGATTTTGGGCAAGTCACTTCACTTCTCTGTGCCTCATCTGGAAAATGGGGACATTTTCCAAGTCACTTCACTTCTCTGTGCTTCTCAGTTACCTCATCTGGAAAATGGGGATTAAGACTATGAGCCCTATGTGGGACAACCTGATTGCCTTGTATCTTCCCCAGCACTTAGAACATTGCTTGGCACATAGTAATTGCTTAACAAATACCAAAATTATTATCATTATCTCTCCCAGAAGGCCCCGCTCTCCATCTGCAGTCATTCTGGTAGTGGATAGACATAATTTTCTTGGGGAAAAACCTGTAAGCGGTTTAACATTGCCTCCTTCTGCACAGTCAACTTGAGTCTCCACCCTCGACTCTCTCTCCTACCACTGCTGCCCAGCATGGGTGAGTTTTGACTTGTAGCGTAGATTGCCCTCCACTCGCTAGCCACTGCCCAAGTTAAGAATGGAATGGACAGGCCGCTGCTTGACTCTCCCTCCAGTAGCCGAGACTGGTAGAGGTCTGGAAACTCTCCAGGTGAGCTTTGTAGGCATTACTAAAACCCAGCCGGCACAGTTTGCTCTCCTCTGATGCCAAGCTACTCACTACACCTTGATCTCACCTCTCTCACCACTGACCTCTCGCCCACATCCTGCCTCTGGCCTGAAACACCCTCCCCCTTCATTTCCAACAGATCATCGTCATCAATCGTATTTATTGAGCGCTTACTATGTGCAGAGCACTGTACTAAGCGCTTGGGAAGTACAAATTGGCAACATATAGAGACAGTCCCTACCCAACAGTGGGCTCACAGTCTAAAAGGGGAAGACAGAGAACAAAACCAAACATGCTAACAAAATAAAATAAATAGAATAGATGTGTACAAGTAAAATAAATAAATAAATAAATAGAGTAATAAATATGTACAAACATACATACATATATACAGGTGCTGTGGGGAAGGGAAGGAGGTAAGAAGGGGCGGATGGAGAGGGGGACTAGGAGGAAAGGAAGGAAGGGGCTCAGTCTGGGAAGGCCTCCTGGAGGAGGTGAGCTCTCAATAGGGCCTTGAACAGATGGTCACTCTTCCCACCTTCAAAGCCTTATTGTAGGCACACTCCTCCAAGAAGCCTTCCATGACTAGGCCCTCATTTGCTCTCCTCCCCTTCCCTTCTGCGTTAGCCTTGCATTTGGATTTGCACCTTTTATTCACCCATCCCGCTCAGCACTTGTACACATATCCACAATTTATTTATTCACATTAGAGAAACAGCCTGGCTCAATGGAAAGAGCACAGCCTTTGGAGTCAGAGGACATGGTTTCAAATCCCGACTCTGTCAATTGTCAGCTGTGTGACTTGGGCAAGTCACTTAACTTATCTGGGCTTCAGTGACCTCATCTGTAAAATGGAGATTAAGACTATGAGCCCCCCATCTGACAATCTGATCACCTTGTAACCTCCCCAGTGCTTAGAACAGTGATTTGCACATAGTAAGTGCTTAATAAATGCCATTATTATTATTATTGTCATTGTCTGTCTCCCTGCTCTAGAGTGTAAGCTCACTGTGGGCAGGGAACATGTCTACCAACTCTTTTATTTCATATTCAGTTATTCAGTTATTTATTTATTCACTTCATTTCATATGGGGAAGCAGTGTAACTCAGTGGAAAGAGCCCGGGTTTTGGAGTCAGAGGTCATGGGTTCTAATCCCAGCTCCGCTGCTAGTCAGCTGTGTGACTTTAGGGAAGTCACTTAACTTCTCTGTGCCTCAGTTCCCTCATCTGTAAAATAGGGATTAAGATTGTGAGCCCAACATGGGACAACCTGATCACCTTGTATCTTCACCAGTGCTTAGAACAGTGCTTTGCACATAGTAAGCGCTTAACAAATACCAAAATTATTATTATTATTATATTCTCCTAAGTCCTTAGTACAGTGCTCTGCACACAGCAAGTGCTCAATTCATGCATTCATTCAATCATATTTATGGAGCGCTTACTGTGCGCAGAGCACGGTACTAGTAAATACAACTGGTTGAATGAATGAGCAGGATCATACCAGCAATGGAGAACAAAACAATACCACTGCTAGCTCTTTCTTGGTGGTGCCTCAGGAATGCTGTGCTATTTAATAATAATATTAATAATAATTGTAGTATTTGTTAAGTGCTTAATATGTGCCAGGCACAGTACTAAGCACTGGGATGGATACATGCAAATTGGGTTGGACACAGTCTCCTTCCCACATGGGGCTCACAGTCTCAATTCCCATTTTACAGATGAAGTAACTGAGGCACAAAGACATGTGACTTGCCCAAGGTCCTGCAGCAGACAGGTTGCAGAGCTGGCATTAGAACCCATTCCCTTTAGACTCCCAGGCCTGTTCTCTATACAGTATGGCCTCATTTGCTGCCTTCACTACTGCATCATATTCCTCACTGACCTCCGTACATTTTATCTCTCTCCCTCCAGTTTACGCTTCATTTTACTTGCCGGATCATTTTTCAGAAAAAGAAACGTTTAGCATGTTCATTCATTCATTCAATCATATTTATTGAGCACTTACTGTGTGCAGAGCACTGTACTAAGCACTTGGAAAGTACAATTTGGCAACAGATAGAGATAATCCCTACCCAACAAGGGGCTTATAGTCTAGAAGGGGGAGACAGACAAAAAAACAAAACAAAACAAGTAGACAGGTATCAATAGCATCAATATAATTAGAATTATAGATATACACACATCATTAATAAAATAAAAAGAATAATGAATATGTACATCTATACACAAGTGCTGTGGGGCGGGGAGGGAGTCGGGGCAATGGGGAGGGGAGGAGGAGCAGAGGAAAAGGGGGGCTCAGTCTGGGAAGGCCTCCTGGAAGAGGTGAGCTTTCAGTAGGGCTTTGAAGGGGGGAAGAGAGCTAGTTTGGGGGACGTGAGGAGGGAGGGCATTCCAGGCCAGAGGTGGGATGTGGGCCAGGGGTGGACAGCCGGACAGGAGAGAATGAGGCCCAGTGAGGAGGATAACGGTGGAAGAGGAGCGGAGGGTGCGGGCTGGGCTGGAGATGGAGAGAAGGGAGGTGAGGTAGGAGGGGGCAAGGGGATGGACAGCTTTGAAGCCAACAGTGAGGAGTGAGGATTGATCTCCTTACTCCTCAAAACCTCCAGTGGCTTAACTATCCACCTCCTTATCCGGAGGAAGCTCTTTACCGTTGGCTTTAAGGCACTCATCCCTCAATTTCTCGCCTACCTCTGATTTCCTACTATAACCCAAAACGCACACCCCTTTCTTCTAACAACCTACTCTCCATAGTGGATAGAGCCCAGGCCTGGGAGTCAGAAGGTCATGGGTTCTAATCCCACCTCTGCCACCTGTCTGCTGTGTGACCCTGGCCAAGTCACTTTACTTCTCTGGGCCTCAGTTATCTCATCTGTAAAATGGAGATGGATACTGTGAACCCCACGTGGGACAGGGACTGTGTCTAACCCGATTTGTTTGTATCCACCCCTGTGCTTAGTACAGTGCCTGGCACATAATAAGCACTTAAATACCACAGTTATTATTATTATGATAGCTATTATTATTGTTATTATTATTATCATTTTATCCCACTCTTGTCCACAACCTTCTTTGGCCCTGAAATGCTCTTGCCCTTAATCAATAACAGTCTACCACTCTCCCCACCTTCAAAACACTCCTAAAATCCCATCTACTCTGAAATGCCTTCCCAAATTCAGCCCTTTTTTTCCCCCATCCAACCTCCTTTCTCCATCACTCATGAACTTGGCCGTAAACACCTTAATACTCACCCAAGCAATAACTCTTCACTCTCAGCTTCAAGGCTGTCCATCACCTCGCCCCCTCCTACCTCACCTCCCTTTTGTCCTTCTACAGCCCAGCCCGCACCCTCTGCACCTCTGCCGCTAATCTCCTCACTGTGCCTCGTTCCCACCTGTCCCATCGTTGAACCCTGGCCCACGTCATCCCCCTGGCCTGGAATGCCCTCCCTCCGCACTTCTGCCAAGCTAGCTCTCCTCCTCTCTTCAAAGACCTACTGAGAGCTCACCTCCTCCAGTAGGCCTTCCCAGACTAAGCCCCCTTTTTCCTCTCCTCCTCCCCATCCCCTCCTCCCTACCTCCTTCACCTCCCCACAGTACCTGGATATATGTTTGTACAGATTTATTACTCTATTTATTTTACTTTTACATATTTACTATTCTATTCATTTTGTTAATGATGTGCATCTAGCTTTAATTCCATTTATTCTGATGACTTGACCCCTGTCCACATGTTTTGTTTTGTTGTCTGTCTCTCCCTTCTAGACTGTGAGCCAGTTGTTGGGTAGGGACCATCTCTATATGTTGCCGACTTGTACTTCCAAGTGTTTAGTACAGTGCTCTGCACACAGTAAACACTCAATAAATATGACAGAATGAATGAATGAACAACACATACCTGAATATCATTATACTCTTCTTTTTCCCCTATTCCTAATCTATGTCAATGTTTGTCTCCATCTGTAGACTGTAAACTCTGTTGTATTCAACTTTTCCAAACACTTAGGATAATACTCTGCTTACAGTAAGCCCTTGATAAATATAACTAATTGATTTATCTTAATTTGGGTGTACCTCCTGTTTAGATGGCAAACTCCTTGAAGGCAGGAAGCTAACCAACAAGGAAATAATGAAATAATCTCAACATAACTCTAAATTACTTAATATATTAGGTGGTGAGCCCTTTGAAAACAGAGACTGTGGCCTGCTTCTGTTGTACTTTCCCAAGCAATTAGTTTAGTGCTCTTCACATGGTTGACACTCAATAAATGCTATTGGTTGATTGATTGTATATCTTCAGATCTGGAAATTGTTTCATTATTATTACTCAATGTACTTAAAAGTATTTAATTATATATCTTTAAATTATATATAATGAATTGCTTATTTATTCCTCTTAGAGTCTGTCTCCCCCTTTAGACTGTAAGCTCATTATGGGCAGGGAACATGTCTGCTAATTGTGTTGTATGGTTCTCCCCCAAGCACTTAGTACAGTGCTTTGCACATGGTAAGTGCTCAATAAATACCACTGATGATCCATCGATTGATATGGAAGCTTTCAGGCAGGAATTTGTTCTGCCTCTTACTCTGATGGTTGGCTAGATGTTTTTGAATCATTCCCATCAAGAAGAAATCATTTTACGCTATTTTAAAAGAATCATGCTTTTGAAGGTTTGGCATGACCAACACGAACTCTTGAAAAGAAATGAGATGCCATTTCTAAGGTGTGATTTTATTCCATATAATCAGAGCATTGGGGAGAGAACAAGAGCGTGAAAGCACCTAGTTAGTTATAATAAATTCGCTCGTCCTCCAGAAGTGAACGAATACGTCCGCGTTTTCGGCGATATTCACCTGAGACTTGTTCTGGATTTCTCACGTCAGTGTTTCTGACGCTGCAGTCACCGCATACCTCAGTATGACACTGGATCTTCTTGCTGTTTCACTTGAATCAGAGTTCAAATGGGACCTATTTAGCATCAAAGAGCTGACTTCTGTTGCTAATAGCAGAGAAGCAAGTAATTAGTCAACGTCAATAAAGACTGGTGGGGAGATAAGCACTGATTCCCTGGGAACCAGATTCAGACAGCCCACAGATGTCAGATGAGGGACTAGATCGTATTCCTCTCAGAGCAACAGGGTTTCCATTTTGGCCAAAACTGTAGAACTGACCTGGGTGGAGTGAAGATGATGAGAATTGTGACTGTGGGCAAGTCACTTAACTTCTCTATGTCTCAGTTACCTCATCTAGAAAATGGGGATTAAAACTGTGAGTCTCCCCGTGGGGCAACCTGATCACCTTGTAACCTCCCCAGTGCTTAGAACAGTGCTTTGCACATAGTAAGCGCTTAACAAATGCCATTATTATTATTATTATTATCATTATTATTAAAAGAGTAGAAGAGTCATCTGTCTTTCATCTCTCCCTGTTGAAAACATTCTAAAGCAGATTTCTCTTTTCTTCCTTTCAAATTCTTCCACTTCATTATAAGCACAGACATTCAGCAAAGCTCACTTTTGAAAAATTAGTCCTCACCAGGGTTTTGTCCCCTGTAATAAAGTAGATATTTGTTAAGTGCTTACTGTGTGTCAAGCACTGGCCTAAACCCCATCAAATACCAATGAAATTCAATTCAATCGTATTTATTGAGTACTTACTGCATACCAAGCACTGCACTAAGCACTCGGGAGACCTCAATATAGTAATAATAATGATAATAATGATGGTATTTGTTAAGTGCTTACTATGTGCCAAGCACTGTTGTAAGTGCTGGAGCACTTTTCTAAGAAAAATAGACACATTCTCTACCCACAGTGAGTTTACAGTCTAGAGGGAGAGACAGATATTAATATAAATAAATAAATGAACGGATAAATAAAAGCTCCACTAATCTGTCGGAGATCGCTTTGATTGTCTCTCCATTTCTAGAAAATCCAATTACAGGTGAGAAAAACGAACAGTGCTTTGCACATAGCTTAATAAATGCCATCATTAAAAACGAGGCCTAGAGAAGTGAAGTGACTTGAGCAAGTTTACACAGCAGGAAAGAGACAGAGTGGGGATTAGACCCTCTGGCTCCCAGGACCTTGTCCTTTCCACTAGGCCATACTACATCCCAATTGCCAGAAGAAAGCAGTGAACATCTAGGAGCAGAGAAGGCTACAGAGTAAGCTCCTTGAGGGGTACAACCTCTATTATATCCCTTCCTTCACCGTACGTGTTGGCAATCCCTACTGTTTCCCACCTTAGATTGTGAGCTACTTGTGGTCTTTGAATGGATGGCTTGCTTTTTTTCACGGTATTAGTTAAGCATTTACTATGTAGTAAGGTCTCAGGTAATAATAATAATAATGGCATTTATTAAGCACTTACTATGTGCAAAGCACTGTTCTAAGCACTGGGGAGGTTACAAAGTGATCAGGTTGTCCCATGGGGGGCTCACAGTCTTAATCCCCATTTCACAGATGAGGTAACTGAGGCACAGAGATGTTAAGTGACTTACCCAAGGTCACACAGCTGACAATTGGCAGAGCTGGGGTAGAGACAAGGTCACATCTCACGTGGGACTCACCATCTTAATCCTCATTTTACAGATGAGGTAACTGAGGCATAGAAAAGTTAAGTCAATTGCCCAAGGTCACACAGCACAGGCATGTGGCAGATCTGAGATTAGAACGAGGTCCTCTGACTCCCAATCCTGGGTTCTTTCCACCAGGCCATGCTGATTCTGTTAGACTTACTACAACAAGCACTTACTACACTGCATTGTATTAATAAAAGGCTCAATAAATGCTATTGAGTCTACTTGATTGTATTCTCCAAAGCACTCAGTATAGTGTTCTGAAAACAGTATTCATTCTTTCATTCAATCGTATTTATTGAGTGCTTACTGTTTGCAGAGCACTGTACTAAGCACTTGGAGAGTACAATTCAGCAACAAATAGAGACAATCCCTACAATGGGTTCACAGTCTAGAATGGGGAGCCAAACATCAAAACAAGTAAACAGGCATCAATAGCATTGGTACAGATAGGTAGAATTATATATATATGCATCAAAACAAGTGAACAGGGATTAATTATAAATAGAATTATAGATATGTACATAATAATAATAATAATGATGGCATTTATGAAGTGCTTATTATGTGCAAAGCACTGTTTTAAGCACTGGGGAGGTTACAAGGTGATCAGGTTGCCCCACAAGGGCTCATAGTCTTCATCCCCATTTTACAGATAAGGTCACTGAGGCCCAGAGAAGTTGTGACTTGCCCGAAGTCACAAAGCTGACAATTGACGGAGCAGGGATTTGAACCCATGACCTCTGACTTCAAAGCCTGTACTCTTTCCACTGAAGTGCTGTGGGGAGGGAAGAGGAGTAGAGCAGAGGAAGGGAGTAGGGGTGAAGGGGAGGGGAGCGGGAGCTGAAGAAAAAAAGGGGGGCTTAGTCTGGGAAGGTTCTGGGCATGTTACTCCCCTCCTCAAAAATCTCCAGTTGCTACCAATCAACCTACGCATCAGGCAAAATCTCCTCACCCTCGGCTTCAAGGCTGTCCATCACCTCGCCCCCTCCTACCTCACCTCCCTTCTCTCCTTCTACAGCCCAGCCCACACCCTCCGCTCCTCTGCCACTAACCTCCTCATTGGGCGTCATTTCCGCCTGTCCCGCCATCGCCCCCCAACCCACATCCTCCCCCTGGCCTGGAATGCCCTCCCTCTGCCCATCTGCCCAGCTAGCTCTCTTCCTCCCTTCAAAGCCCTACTGAGAGCTCACCTCCTCCAGGAGGCCTTCCCAGACTGAGCCCCCCCTTCCTCTCCCTCTCCACTCCCTTCCCATCCCCCCCGCCTTACCTCCTTCCCCTCCCCACAGTACCTGTATATGTATATATGTTTGCATGCATTTATTACTCTATTTTACTTGTACATATTTATTCTATTTATTCTATTTAGTTAATATGTTTTGTTTTGTTGTCTGTCTCCCCCTTCTAGACTGTGAGCCCGCTGTTGGGTAGGGACCCTCTCTATATGTTGCCAACTTGTACTTCCCAAGCACTTAGTACAGTGCTCTGCACACAGTAAGCGCTCAATAAATATGATTGAATGAATGAATGAATGAATGGAGGAGGTGAGCTTTCAGTAGGGCTTTGAAAGGGGAAGTGTGATTGGCGGATTTGAGGAGGGAAGGCGTTTCAGGCCAGAGGCAGGATGTAGGCCTGGGGTCGGCAGCGGGACAGGTGAGAACAAGGCCCAGTGAGGAAGTTAGTGGCATAGGATTGGAGTGTGCGGGCTGAGATGGAGAAGGGAGGAGAAGTAAGAAGGGGCAAAGGTGATGGAGAGCCTTGAAACCACAATAAGACATCTAATAAACACTACTGATAGTTGGTTGGCTTCCTTATGCTTTCATCTGCACAAATGCCTTTGGTGAAGGGATTTTGGCCTTTAAGCTGTTTTTTGATAGGCTGTCGTCCGTCTTGTTCAGAGAGAGGGGTGGCCATTCTTTCTCTGGGGGAGAAAGTAGTAATAGTCCTGGAACTCAGAGAATTTGTTGAGTGTAGACTGGCTGCAATTCCCTACCCACAAAGAACTCTATAAAATTAAGGAGACAGCGATCAAGATATTTAAAAGCAGTGGAATCAGAATTCATTCACTTATTCAATCGTATCCGTTGAGAGCTTAATCATCATCATCATCATCATCATCAATGTATTTATTGAGCACTTACTATGTGCAGAGCACTGTACTAAGCGCATGGGAAGTACAAATTGGCAACATATAGAGACAGTCCCTACCCTACAGTGGGCTCACAGTCTAGAAGGGGGAGACAGAGAACAAAACCAAACATACTAACAAAATAAAATAAATAGAATAGATATGTACAAATAAAATAAATAAATAAATAGAGTAATAAATATGTACAAACATACATACATATATACAGGTGCTGTGTGTGTGCAGAGCACTGTACTATACTCTCAAGAGAGTATAATATATCATTAAAGTCACATTCCCTGCCCACAATGACCGTACAGTCTAGGGGGGAGACAGACATTAATATAAATAAATAAATTATGGATATATACATAAGTGCTGTGGGGCTGGGGAGGGCAGGTGAATAAAGGGAGAATAAATACACCAAATGTTCAAGAATGTTTTGAAACAGCATTTCCTCCTGGATAGAGCACGGGCCTAGGAGCCAGAGGACCTGGGTTCTAATCCCGGCTCTGCCATCTGTCTTGTGACCTGGGGCAAATCACTTCACTTCTCCGTGCCTCAGTTCCTTCCTCTGTAAAATAGAGATTAAGGCTGTGAGCCCCAAATGGAGTACGGGCTGTCGTCAATCTGATTATCTTGTAACTATCCCAGCACTTGGGACAATACCTGGCACATAAAAAGCACTTAACAAATACCATAAAAAAGAAAGAGAATATACATGCCAACACACACCGTTCATGATACCTTTAAGTTCTGAGAGAGCCCTTTAATACTGTACAATTGTGACTTTCCAAATGGTTCCAACCCAACCCACAAGAGAGAACCCACTTCCCTGAAGTGATCGATAGTTAATCTTCTCGCTGGGGGCAGAAGAACTCAGTCACCATATTTCTCTTCCAGGAACAGAGTGATTGATTGGCTACACAGCCTCCCTCTAGTTCGGTTTTTATTTCCTCCCTTGGACTTTGTTCAGGTTAGAGTCATAAACTACCGCAAAGAGGAAGAAAAACTCGCACTGACTAGCCAGCAGCCTGCTCTTTTCCAGAAATAATATCTGATTGACCAATCAATAGACTTTATTGAGTGTCTTAAATACTTCCTCTTTCTTATCAATCATTTCATTCATTCATTCATATTTATTCATTCAATCGTATTTATTGAAAGCTTATTGTGTGCAGAGCACTGTACTAAGCGCTTGGGAAATACAAGTCAGCAACATATAGAGATAGTCCCTACCCAACAACGGGCTCACAGTCTAGAAAGTAGACAGGTGTCAAAATCGTCAGAATAAATAGAATTAAAGCTATATGCACATTGTTCACAAAATAGAGTAGTAAATATGTACAAGTAAAATAAATAGAGTAATAAATCTGTACAAAATTGAGCACTTAATGTTTACAGAGCACTGTACTTAGTGCTTGGAAAGCACAATTCAGGAACAAGGAGAGACAGTCCCTGCCCATAACGGGCTCACAGACTAGATAGGGGAAGACAGATATCAAAACAAGTAAACAGGCATCAACGGCATCAATATAAATAAATAGAATTATAGATATATATACACATCAGAACAAACAGGCATTAATATAAATATGAATTTATTAATATAAATAGAATAATATTTATACGTATATGCATAAGTGCTTTGGGGGGGTAGAGCAGAGGGAGCAAGTTGGGGTGATGGGAGGAGGGAGAGCTGAAGAAAAGGGGGCTTAGTCAGGGAAAGAGGAGGCTTAGTTGGGATAGTTTCAATCAAGGCATTTATTTATTTATATTTTTAATGGTATTTGTTAGCGCTTTCTATATTTCAGACACTTGTGTATGTGCTAGGGTAGATACAAAGTAATCAGAGTGAAGTCAGACAGCACTGGACAACAGATATGGTGAAGGAAGAGGTTTATGGAAGACTGTGTCCTTCAAGGATCTTTCTCTGTTGGACTCAGTCCCTGTCCCACATGGGGCTCACAGTTTTATTCCCAATTTTACAGATGAGAGAACTGAGGCCCAGAGCATTGAAGTGACTTGCCCAAGGGCACAGAGCAGACAAGTGGTGGAGCCAGGATTAGAAGGAAGCTCCTTCTGAATCCCAGGCCCAGGTTCTATCCAGTTGGCTATGCTGCTTCGTTATTGAGCACTTACTGTGTGCAGAGCACTGTACTAAACACTTGGGAGAATATGATGATATGACACAGTTGGAAGACTCATTCCCTGCCCACAGTGAGCCTTACGGTCTAGATCTTTAGACTCTGAGCCTCATGTGGGACAGGGACCGTGCCCAACTTGATTGTCTTTTGTCTGTTCCAGGGCTTAAGGTGATTCTTCATAATGATAACAGTGATAATAATAATAATAATAATAATTATGGTACTTGTTAAGTGCTTACAATGTGTCAGGCACTGTATTAAGCACTGGGGCTTTAATTCTATTTGTTCTGACAATTTTGACACCTGTCTACTTGTTTTGTTTTGTTGTCTGTCTCCCCTTTCTAGACTGTGAGCCCCTTGTTGGGTAGGGACTGGCTCTATATTTTGCCAACTTGTACTTCCCAAGGGCTTAGTACAGTGCTCTGCACACAGTAAGTGCTCAATAAATACGATTGAATGAATGAATACAGGCAAATCGGGTTGGAAAATGTCCCTGTCCTTCGAGGGGCTCACAGTCTCAATCCCCATTTTACAGATCATTCATTTATTCAATCATATTTATTGAGTGCTTACTGTGTGCAGAGCACTGTACTAAGCACTTGGGAAGTACAAACCGGCAACATACAGAGATGGTCCCTACCCAACAAGGGGCTCACAGTCTAGAAGTGGGGGGACTGGTCTTGATCAGGTAATTGAAGCCCAGAGATCATCATCATCATCAATCGTACTTATTGAGCGCTTACTATGTGCAGAGCACTGTACTAAGCGCTTGGGAAGTACAAATTGGCAACATATAGAGACAGTCCCTACCCAACAGTGGGCTCACAGTCTAGAAGGGGGAGACAGAGAACAAAACCAAACATACTAACAAAATAAAATAAATAGAATAGATATGTACAAATAAAATAAATAAATAAATAAATAGAGTAATAAATATGTACAAACATATATACATATATACAGGTGCTGTGGGGAAGGGAAGGAGGTAAGATGGGGGGGATGGAGAGGGGGACGAGGGGGAGAGGAAGGAAGGGGCTCAGTCTGGGAAGGCCTCCTGGAGGAGGTGAGCTCTCAGCAGGGCCTTGAAGGGAGGAAGAGAGCGAGCTTGGTGGATGGGCAGAGGGAGGGCATTCCAGGCCCGGGGGATGACGTGGGCTAGGTAAAGTGACTGGCCCAAGGTCATACAGCAGACAAGTGGCGGAGCTAACATTAGAACCTTCTGGTTCCCAGGCCCATGCTCTATCCAATATGTTAAGCTGCTTCTCCAACACATGATAACAATTAAACAATTACCACAATTCACATCATGAATATTATTACTGGGTACGTACCACAGTACTAAGTACTTGGGAGAAGGCAATAGATTTGGTAGTTACAATCCCTGCCCAAAGAGACTTGCAATACAGACACTATTCATTTATATTAATGTCTGTCTCACCCCTCAAGTCTGTGAGCTTGTTGTGGGCAGGGAATGTGTCTGTTCATTGTTATATTGTACTCTCCCTAGGGCTTAGTACAGTGCTGTGAACACAGTAAGCCCTCAATAAATGCAGTTGACTGAACACTAAAATGAATTACATTCAAATGTTTATTACTTAGTCTGACTTATCTCTTTTTCCAGTTTTCCAGAAACAGCCCAAACCATTTGGATCCATCCATCCCCTTCAAAATGACTATCAAGATGACTAAACTTGGCAAAGCATGACTTCTAAATCCTTTAAGATGGACATGTTTTCTCAGGGGTATTTTTAGATTTCCATCCTGCTTTGGGGTCCTGATTTAAGTCAAAGTAATCCTTTCCAATCACTGTATCTGAATTATTTAACAGTTTCCCTGTAGTAACTTTCTGAACTTTCTTTCTCTTTTCTTCCTTTCTGAGATTTCTTTCCCTGCTCTTCCAAGAATGTGGCAGCTCTCTTGATCTATGCCTTCACGACGGCAAAGTCTTTGCAAGTTATTTCCAACTGCAAAGGCAAGTTCAGAGGTCCTCGGCCTCAAAATGGAAAAGAAATGGCTCATTGATACGTAGTTTCAGGTTATGTGCTAGACTTGGACTTGCTGTCTGCTGTAGCCCTTGAAAACACTGTAATGTCATAATCCTTAGATTCACTCCTTCAAGATGGAACTTTGTGTCTGAACGTGGAGAACAATAATAGTAACAGTATTTATTCAATCGTATTTATTAAGTGCTTACTGTGTGCAGAGCGCCGATTTAAGCACTTGGGAAAGTACGATACAACAATTAAGAGTGGCAATCCCGGCCCACAACGAGCTTGCAGTCTAGAGCCGGGGAGGTGACAGCAATACAATTAAAAAAAATGACAGATATGTACATAAATGCTTTGGGGCTGGGAGAAGGGGGAAGAGCAAAAGGAGCAAGTCAGGACAATCCAGAAGGGAGTGAGAGATGAGGAAAAGTGGGGATTAGTCTGGGAAGGCCTCTTGGAGGAGATGGGCCCTGGTTAAGTACTAAGCATTGGAGAAAATACACAGGTCCTCTAGACTCCGAGCTCAGTGTGGGCAGGAATGTGTCTGTTGTTATATTGTAGTCTCCCAAATGCTTAGAACACAGTGCTCTGCACACAGCGAGTGCTCAATAAATACGACTGAATGAAGGGGAATTAGACATAGTTCCTGCCCCTGGTGATCTTCACAATCTGAAATAATAGCTCATATTCTGAATAAGGAAACATTTGAGTGAAATAAGAAGTGAAGGAAATACATCACCTATTACCCTGAACAATCAATCTTATTTATCAAGTGGTTATTATGTCTAAGGACAGTGCTCTGCACACGGTAAGCGCTCAATAAATACCATTAATGATGGTGATGATGATGATGAAGAGCACTATTCAATGCACTTGGGAGAGTACAGTATGAGAGTTGGTATTATTATTATTACTATTATACTTGTTAAGCGCTTACTATGTACCAAGCACTGTTCTAAGCCCTGAGGTATATACAGGTTAATCAGGTTGTCCCATGTGGGGCTCACAGGCTTAATCCCCATCTGACAGATGAGGTAACTGAGGCACAGAGAAGTTAAGTGACTTGCCCAAGGTCACACAACAGACAAGTGGCAGAGCCGGGATTTGAACCCATGACCTCTGGCTCCCAGGCTCGTGTTCTACCCGCTACACCAGGCTACTGCTGCTATAACTATGTCCTTCCTCCTGTTCCCCCTCTGTCAACTTCAGGGTAAAGCAAGGATATCTTGCACCTGTGGCATTTAACCAACGATATGTGCATAGTGCATCACACTTGGTAGATGCTTAATAAATACCATTCATTGGTTAACTGATGGAAGGATTGAAAATGAATATAGAAATGTTGGGTTCACTCCAACATAGTAATAATTGTGGTATTTGTTAAGCACTTAACTATGTGCCTAGCACTGTACTAAGTGCCGGGTGGATACAAGCAAATCGGGTTGGACACAGTCCCTGTCCCACATGGGGCTCACAGTTTCAATCCCCATTTTTACAGATGAGATAACTGAAGTCCAGAGAAGTGAAGTGACTTGCCCAAGGTCACACAGCAGACAAGTGGTGGACCTGGGATTAGAACCCATGACTTTCTAACTCCTAGGCCCATACTCTATCCACTACGCCATGCTCCTTCTCATTTGAATCGAAAGTAATAGAATTTCTAAAAGGAGAAAACAATCAAAGGTACTTTTCTATAATAATAATAATAATAATAACATTTATTAAGCACTTACTATGTGCAAAGCACTGTTCTAAGAGCTGGGGAGGTTACAAGGTGATCAGGTTGTCCCACGGCAAGGCTCACAGTCTTAATCCCCATTTTACAGATGAGGTAACTGAGGCAAAGAGGTTATCCAAAGTCACACAGCTGGCAATTGGCAGAGACAGAATTTGAACCCAAGACCTATGACTCCAAAGCCCGGTCTCTTTCCACTCAGCCATGCTGCTTCTCTCCCCAGAAGCTATCTTACACTTTAAGTGGTATTTGCTAAGCGATTATTATGTGCCAGGCACGGTACTAAGTTCTGGAGTGGATACAAGCTAATTGGGTTGGATGCAGTCCCTGTCTCTCACAGGGCTCACATTCTTAATTCCCGTTTTATAGGTGAGGTAACTGAGGCACAGAGAAGTTGAGCAACTGCTCCAAGGTCTCGCAGGAGAGAAGTGGTGACTTGGGTTTAGAATGCAGGTTTTCTGATTCTCTGGCCCAGTTCCTTTCCACTACGTCACATTGCTTCTCCCTAGGCCTGGCTCATAACTTTCCCACCACAAGCTCCTTGCCTATAGATACTCTCTGCCTGGAATGTTCTCTCCCTTCAAATGTGATAGATCCCAGCTCTCCCCATTCGGGATGGGAAGAAGCAACGTTATGAAATAATAATAATAATAATAATGATGGCATTTGTGAGCCCCCTCCTTCCTCTCCCCTTCCTCATCCCCCCGCTTTACCTCCTTCCCCTCCCCACAGCACCTGTATATATGTTTGTAAATATTTATTGCTATATTTATTTTACTTGTACATATTTACTATTCTATTTATTTTATTTTGTTAATATGTTTTGTTTTGTTGTCTGTCTTCCCCTTTTAGACTGTGAGCCTGCTGTTGGGTAGGGACCGTCTCTATATGTTGCCAACTTGTACTTCCCAAGTGCTTAGTACAGTGCTCTGCACACAGTAAGCGCTCAATAAATACAATTGAATGAATGACTAAAGCACTTACTATGTGCAAAGCACTGTTCTAGTGGATAGAGCATAGGCCTGGGAGTCAGAAGGTCATGGGTTCTAATCCCGGCCCACTTAATAATAATAATAAAGGATTATGGCATTTGTAAAGCGCTTACTATGTGCCAGGCACTGTACTAAGCACTGGGGTGGATAAAAGCAAATCGGATTGGACACAGTCCCTGTCCCATGTGGGGCTCACAGTCTTCAACCCCATATTACAGATGAGGTAACTGAGTCCTAGTGGCATGCCCAAGGCCAAACAGGAGACAAGTGGCAGAGCCAGGATTAATAATAATAATAATGGTATTTGTTAAGCACTTACTATGTGCCAAGCACTGTTCTAAGCCCTGGGGTAGATACAAGGTAATCAGGTTGTCCCATGTGGGGCTCACAGTCTTAATCCCCATTTTATAGATGAGCTAACTGAGGCGCAGAGAAGTGAAGTGACTTGCCCGAAGTCACACAGCTGACAAGTGGTGGAGTCACTTAGATTAGAACCCATTAACAGATTAGAAGAGAAGCAGCATGGCTCAGTGGAAAGAGCCTGGGCTTTGGAGTCAGAGGTCATGGGTTCAAATCCCGGCTCCACCAATTGTCAGCTGTGTGATTTTGGGCAAGTCACTTCACTTCTCTGTGCCTCAGTTACCTCATCTGTAAAATGGGGGTGAAGACTGTGAGCCCCCTGTGGGACAACCTGATCACCTTGTAACCACCCCAGTGCTTAGAACAGTGCTTTGCACATAGTGCTTAATAAATGTCATTATTATTATTATTATTATTATAACCCATGACCTTCTGACTTCCAGGCCCGGCTCTATTCACTACACCATTGTCTGCTCTGTGGCCCTGGGCACGTCACATCACTTCTCTGGGCCTCAGTTCCCTCATCTGTAAAGTGGGGGTGAAGACTGTGAGCCCGACGTGGGACAGGAACCGTGTCCAACCCGATTAGCTCGTATCCACCCCAGTGCTAAGCACAATGCCTGGTACATAGTAAGTGCTTAATAAATACCACAATTATTATTATTATTATAATGAAATTAATAAAGATTCACATTCATTCATTCATTCATTCAATCGTATTTATTGAGTGCTTACTGTGTGCAGAGCACCTGACTAAGCCCTTGGGAAGTACAAGTTGGCAACATATAGAGACGGTCCCTACCCAACAACAGGCTCACAGTCTAGAAATAAGATGGATAAGGCCAGGTGACAGACACAATAGGAAAGAGGCCCGACATAAAACAACATAAAAGACCAATTTCAGAGTCCGCCCTGTCAGGTGGTTCGGCCGGGCGCTACAGCCTAAAGGAGCAGGTATCCCCCTTCCGGACTGTGAGCCCATTGTCGGGTAGGGACCGTCTCTATATGTTGCCAACTTGTACTTCCCAAGGGCTTAGTCCAGTGCTCTACACACAGTAAGGGCTCAATAAATGCGATTGAATGAATGAAAGTGTACGAGTCATCGAGTGTCCGGTCCCAGAACACCTTCGCAGCCTCCTCACATGTGGAGATGCTGCCGCTTCACCCCACCTTCCACCCAACTGTATCCCCACGGGCCTGGGGAATTTTAGGAAGATGGTGGAGCCTGGCTGTGGTGGTGGTGGAGGCGGGGAGGGGCAGGGATGCCCAGTGGTTTGCGTGTGAGGTCTGCTGGGAAGGGAAGAAGAGGTGCCGTGTACCGCCCCATAAATACCTCCAGCAGCCCCGCGAGCCAACTTCCTCACTTTGCCTCCCTCTCAGCTCTCTTGCCACTGACATCTTGCTCACACCCCACCCCACTCCCTGCATTTAATTCCCACTTCGCATCCGGCCTCCCTCCCTCCTCTAATCTGACAGACAACCACTCTCCCCTGCTTCGAAGCCTTACTCAATCAATCAATCAATCAATCAATCGCATTTATTGAGCGCTTACTGTGTGCAGAGCACTGTACTAAGCTCTTGGGAAGTACAAGTTGGCAACATATAGAGACAGTCCCTACCCAACAGTGGGCTCACAGTCTAAAAGGGGGAGACAGGGAACAAAACCAAACATACAAAAAAATAAAAATTAAGCGCTTACTATGTGAAAAGTACTGTACTAAGCGCTGGGGTGGTTGCAAGGTGATCAGTTTGTCCCATGGGGGGGCTCACAGTCTTAATCCCCATTTTACAGATGCGGTAACTGAGGCCCAGAGAAGTGAAGTGACTTGCCCAAAGTCACACAGCTGAAACTTGGTGGAGCCGGGATTTGAACCCATGACCTCTGACTCCAAAACCCGAGCTCTTTCCACTGCGCCACGCTGCTTCTCTCAAGGCCCATCTCCTCCAAGAGGGCTTCCCTGACTAAATCCCACTTTTCCTCATCTCCCACTCCCTTCTGCATCACCCTGACTTGCTCCCTCTGCTCTTCCCCCCTCCCAGCACCAAAGCACTTCTGTCATTTTACTCATGTGGATTGACGCCTGTCTCCCCACCTCTGGATTGTGAGCTCACTGTGGGCAGGGAATGTCTCTGTTTATTGTTGTGTCATGATTTCCCAAGCACTTAGTACAGTGCTCTGCACACAGAAAGCACTCAATAAATGTGACTGACTGAATGAATGAATCCAGCAGACCACTGCTCTCCCTATTGTTAAGGCCCTTCTGAAATCACATCTCCTCCAGGAGGCCTTCCCTGATTAATCTCTCACCCCACCCCCACCACTTCTATTCACCCCCTGCCCCGAACACACACACAGACACACACACACACTGCCAATTCAGCACTTCTGCATTACCTAAGCACTTGGGTACTTCCTCCCCACATTGGCTGTAATGCTGTTTTATGTATCTTTAAGCTCTGTTCCATCAACAGTATTTATTGAGCAGTTACTGTGTGCAAAGCACTGCACTAAGCACTTTGGAAAGCACGATACAACAGAGTTGGTAGAGATGGGGCGTAGCATAGCGTAGTTGTTAGAGCCCGGGTCTGGGCGTCAGAAGGACATTGGTTCTAATCCCAGTTCTGCCATTTGTCTGTTGTGTTATCTTGGGCAAGTCACTTCACTTCCCTGGGCCTCAGTTACCTCATCTATAAAATGGGGATGGAGACAGTGAGCCCCACATGAGACAAGGGATTGTATCCAACCCAATTTTCTGGGGTCCACCCCAGCACTTAGTACAGAGCCTGGCACATAGTAAGCGCTTCATAAATACCACAGTCATTATAATTATTATTATGATCCCTCCCATAAGGATTTTATAATTTACAGGATTGTGTCCCTCTTAAGGGCAGGTATCCTGTTTATGAACCCTACTGTACTTTCTAAAGTGCTTAGTACAATGACCTACATAGAGTAAGCATTCAATGAATGATATAGATTGATTGATACATAGGTGGACATATAAGTAGATAGGCACACAGATAGGTTATTTTTCCACAAAAACATTCAGTCCACATTTCCCACTCCTCAAGAACCTCCCTGTGGTTGCCCATCCACCTTCATGTCAAACAAAAGCTCCTCACCTTTGGCTTTAAAGCAGCCAATCCCCTTGCCTCACCTAACTGTTCTCCTCCTCCGGCCCAGCCTGCACATTTTGTTCTTCTAATGCCAACCTTCTCACTGTCCCTCCATCTCATCTCTCTTCCCGCCGACCTCTCACCCACATCCTACCTCTGGCCTGGAATACCCTCCCTCTTTATTTCTGACAAACGATCACCCTCCCCACCTTCAAAGCCTTATCGAAGGCACATCTTCCTTCCTTCCTTCCTTCCTTCCTTCCTTCCTTCCTTCCTTCCTTCCTTCCTCCCTTCCTTCCTTCCTTCCTTCCTTCCTCCCTCCCTTCCTTCCTTCCTCCCTTCCTTCCTCCCTTCCTGTTTACTGAGCACTTACTGTGTGCAGAGCATTGTACTAAGCAATTGGAAAGTACAAGTCGGCAACATATATAGACGGTCCTTACCCAACAACGGGCTCACAGTCTAGAAGGGGGAGAGAGACAACAAAACAAAACATGTAGACAGGTGTCAAAATCGTCAGAACAAATAGACTTACAGCTATATGCACATCATTAACAAAATAAATAGAATAGTAAATATGTACAAGTAAAATAAATAAGAGGCCTTCCCTTACTAAGCCCTCATTTTTTCTTCTCCCACTCCCTTCTGTATCACCCTTGCACTCGGATTTGCTCCCTTTATTCACTCCTCTCTCAGCCCCACAGCACTTAATAATGATAACAATAATTAAGATATTTAAGCACATACTATGTGCCAAGCACTGTTCTAAGCACTGAGGTAGGTACGAGGTAATCAGGTTGTCCCACATGGGGCTCACAGTCTTAATCTCCATTTTACAGATAAGGCAACTGAGGCACAGAGAAGATAAGTGACTTGCCCAAAATCACACAGCAGAAAAGTGGTGGAGCCAGAACTAGAACCCACATCCTTTGACCTCCAAGCCCAGGCTCCTTCACATCTGTAATTTATTTATTTCTATTAATGTCTCTCTTCCCCTCTAGACTGTAAGCTCGTTGTGGTCAGGGAATGTGTCTATTAGCTCTGTTATATTGTGTTCTGTTTTACTCTCCCAAGCTCTTGATTCAGTTCTCTGCGCACAGTAAGTGCTCAGTAATTATGACTGATAGAAAAATAGACATATAGGCTTAGTAAATGCTGTTATTATTATTGTTATTGGCAAGTAAAGAGATCAATAGAATTATCAATATATACATATGTACCCAAGTGCTGTAGCAGGGGGAGGTGGGGGTAGATCAAAGGGAGCGAGTTGGGGCAATGGGGCAAGGAGAGGGAGCAGAGGAAAAAGGGGGCTTAATCTGGGAAGGCCTCCTGGAGGAGGTGAGCCTTCAGTAGGGCTTTGAAGGGGCTAAGTGTGATTGAGCATTGACTGAACACCTGTCCAGGAATTCTGTCTCTACACTGTAGAGTGTAAGCTTCCCCTCTACACTGCAAGCTCACTGTGGGCAAGGAATGTATCTGTTATATTGTACTTATATATTTATTGAGCACTTACTAATAAGCAGCATGGCTTAGGGGAAAGAGTTCAGGCTTGTGAGTCAGAGGACATGGGTTCTAATTTCGGCACCACCATTTATCTGCTCTGTGACATTAGGCTAGCCACTTAACTTCTCTGTGTCTCAGTTACCTCATCCGTAAAATGGGGATTAAGACTGTGAGCCCCACATGGGACAACCTGACTACCTTGTATCTTCTCCAGTGCTTAGCACAGTGTTTGGCACATAGTAAGTGCTTAGCAAATACAATAATTATTACATTATTTATGCACAGCACTGTACTAAGCGCTTGGGAGAGTACAATATAATAATATACCAGATACATTTCCTGCCCACAGTGAGGTCATAGTCTAGAAGGAAGGAATGTCTACCAACTTTGTGGTACTGCACTCTCCCGAGCGCTTAGTACAGTGCTCTGTTAAAAATGAACTTGTTATCTTCCCACCTAAATCCAGTCCTCAGGGTCACTTTCCCATCACTGTAGATGGCACCACCATCCTTCTTGTCTCACAAGCCCATGACCTTGGCATTATCCTTGACTCCTGTCTCTCATTCAACCCACATATTGAAGCCATCACTAAATCTTGTCAGTTCCATCTTCACAACATCGATAAAATCCACCCCTTCGTCTCCATCCAAACTGCTACCATGTTAATACAGTCACTCATCCTATCCTGTCAGAATTACTGCATCAGCCTCCTTGCTGATCTCCCAGCCTCCTGTGCCTCTCCCTCCTCCAAGCCATACTTCACTCTGCTGCCCGGATTATTTTTCTATAGAAACATTCAGGACATGTCAACCCCCTCCTCAAAAACCTCCAGTGGTTGCCCATATACCTACGTATCAAACAAAAAAACCTCACTATTGGTTTCAAAGCAGTCCATCCCCTTGCCCCCTCCTACCTCACCTTGCTTCTCTCCTTCTCCAACCCAGTCCACACACTCCACTCTTCTGTTGTCTCTATCCTTCTCATTGGGCCTCCATCTCACCTGTCCCACCGTCGACCCCTTCTCCACGTCTGGCCTCTGGCCTGGAATGCCCTCCCTCATCAAATCCCACAGATGATGACTCTCACCTCCTTCAAAACCTTACTGAAGGCCCATATCCTCCAAGAGGCCTTCCCAGAGTAAGCCCCATAATTCCTTAACTCCCATTCCCTTCTGCATCACCCTGAAATGCTCCCTTTGCTGTTCCCCCACTCCAGCCTCACGGCACTTACGTCCATATCTGTCATTTATTTATTTGCATTGATGTCTGTCTCCCCCACTGTAGACTGTAAGGTCGTTGTGGGCAGGTAATATCACTGTTTATTACTATGTTGTACTTTCCCAAGCACTTGGTGTTCTGCACACAGTAAGTACTCAAGAAATACAATTGAACGAATGAATGCTACAACATTAACACAAGCACTTATCCTATCCCGCCTTTATTATTGTATCAGCCCCCTTGCTGATCTCCCCTCCTCCTGTCTCTCCTATTCTAGTCCATACTTCACTCTGTTGACAGGATAATCTTCCTTCCAAAACGTTCAGTCCATGTTTCCCCACTGCCGCTGTCGCATCAAACAAAAACTTCTCACAATTGGCTTTAAAGCAGTCAATCCCCTTGCCTCCTCTTACCTCACCATGCTACTCTCCTACTCCAACCCAGCCTGCACCCTTCATTCCTCTGAAACTGATAATAATAATGATGATGGTATTTGTTAAGTGCTTACTATGTGCAAAGCACTGTTCTAAGCACTGGAAGGATACAAGGTGATCAGGCTGTCCCAGGTGGGGCTCACAGTCTTAATCCCAATTTTACAGATGAGGGAACTGAGGCACAAAGTTGCCCAAAGTCACACAGCTGACAATGGGCAGAGCTGGGATTTGAACCCATGACTTCTGACTCCAAAGCTGGGGCTCTTTCCACTGAGTCATGCTGCTTCTCTTATCACTAATCTCTTATCTCTAATCTCATCACTGTCCCTCTATCTCATCTATCTCACCACCAACCCCTTGCCCACATCCTGCCTCTGGCCTGGAGTGCCTTCCCTCCTCATTTCAGACAGAAAATTGCTCTCTCCAACTTCAAAGCCTTATTGAAGGCCCATCTCCTCCAAGAAGCCTTCCCTGACTAAGCCCTCCTCTCCTCTTCTCCCACTCCCTTCTCTGCTGCTCTTACTTGCTCTCTTCATTCATCCTCCCTCCCTTCCCCACAAAATGTATGTATATACATATATATAATTTATTCATTTATTAATTTATATTAATGTCTGTCTCCCCCTCTAGACTGTGAGCTCGTTGTGGGCAGGGAATGTGTCTATATATTGTTGTATTATACTCTCCCAAGCACTTAGTATAGTGCTTTGCACACAGTAAATGCTCAATAAATATGATTGAATGAATGAAGTTAGTGCTTATAAAATACCATTAATCGATTGATCAATTCTCTTCCAGTCCGAATCAAACTAGTCAAAGAAAATGTCTGTACCTTTGGACCACATATTTTGATATTTGTTAAGTACTTGCTATGTACCAACTATATTAAACCCTAGAGTAGATGATAGATAGAAGATAATCATGACAGACATAGTCTATGTCCAATCTGGAACTCACAGTCTAAGTAGGAGGGAAAACAGGCATTAAAACCCCATTTTTTACTAATGAGAAAACTGAGGCAGAGAGAAGTTAAGTTATTTTCCCAACGTCACTCAGCAGGTCTGTGCCCTTTCCACTTAGACCAACGAAACGCTGGCAGATTCACCATATTTACCCAACCCTGGCAGCATAGAGGACCAGAAACTATTTTCCTCTCTTTTTATTTTATTTTATGGTATTTGTTAAGTGCTTACTAGGTACAGGCACTGTACTAAACAATGGGGTAGATACAGATTAATTAGGTTAGACCCAATCCATGCCCCCCATGGAACTCACAGTCTTCATCATGTTACAGGTGAGATAACTGAGACATGAAGAAATTAAGTGACTTTCCCCAAATCACATAGCAGGCAAGCAGCAGAACCAGAACTAAAAGCCAGGTCCTTCTGACTCCCAGAATTTGGCTCTATCCACTAGGCCACATTGCTTCCCTTCCTCAAGAAATCCAGTCTGAGTGTTCAGCACACATCCTCAGCTCGTTTGTTTTGCCTTTTGGGTGAGTCTGCCATTTTGTTTTCAGGTCATCTGCAGTCCTTACTCCTTTCAAGAATCCTAAACTAACCCCGCAAAGCAGCCTTACCATTCTCCTTTTGTTGAGCATCATCTTGGAGTAACAGCCCACTAATTGTGTCCTGTGGCAGCACTGAATAATTAGACCAAGGTCTCCTGCTGACTGGATACTTTCTTTTAACCTCCTTATTATTAAAAAAAAAGTTTTGAAGGTTTTTTTTATTACTGGCAGTTTAGCTTGAGCCGAGTTTATAAAAAGGCTTAACTTCATCAGGGGTTTATTAGACCCTACCAGGCCTGAACATAACGCTATTTTCAAATTTCAGCTGCCAGCTCCTCTTTCCTACTTATAGCACTCACCTGCAGCTGTGACTGTCTGAACTAATTAAAACCCTCAATTATCTTTTTTAATTAAAACGGGTAAGCTTTTTTTTACCAGTTGGAGTCAAGGCTGAAGACCGGAGAATCCTGATTTCAGGAGGAATCTGGATATTACAGCAAGGCCTTGAGGTAAGAAACAGAAGAAATGCAGATACGGTAGAGGCAGAGCGGGGGTGAGAGAGGAGGTTTGTTTTATGGTCCAGATGCTAAATAAACTAAAAGTGTTTGAGGCTTTCCAGAGAAACAACAGGAAAGAAGATAGAACCAACCGATCTTGAAATTTTCTTTTGTTATTGATTTTTCCATCCTATAACTACTTTAATGGTTGCTGCCAAACCCTCAAACACCATGTGAATAGAAGTCTTTGTAACATGTTTGCCGGGACTATGTTTTGTGATAAGCAGAGTGGTGTAGTGAAAAAAGCACAGACCTCAATGTCAGAGGACCTTTCACTGATTCCTTCAATTCAGCCATATTTATTGAGCACTTAGTGTGCGCACAGCACTGTACTAAGCTCTTGGGAGAGTTCAGTACAATAAACAGACACATTCTCAGCCCGCAACAAGCCTACAGTCTAGAGTGGGAGAAAGACATTAATAAATTACAGATATAGACATAAGTACTGTGTGGCTGGGAGAAGGGATGAATGACAGCAGCAAGTCAGGGCGATGCAGAAGGGAGTGGGAAAAGAGGAAAGGAGGGCTTAGTCAGGAAAGCCTCTTGGAGGAGATGTGCCTTCAATAAGGCTTTGAAGAGGGAGAGAGTAATTATCTGTCAGATCTGAGGAGGGAGGGAGGACATTCCAGGCCAGAGGTAGGAAGTAAGACGTCAGTGGCAAGGGAGATGAGATCAAGGAACAGTTAGAAGGTTGGCATTAGAGGAGCGAAGTGTGCATGGAGGTTGTAGTAATAATAATAATAATTATGGTGCTTGTTAAATCCTAGTATGTGCCAAGCCCTGTTCTAGGAGCTGGAGTAGATACAAGTTAACCAGGTTGGACATAGTCCCTGTCCCACATGGGGCTCACACTCTTCACCCCCATTTTATAGTTGTGGTAACTGAGGGTCAGAGAATTTAAGTGACTTGCCTGAGGTTACACAGCAAACAAGCGGTGAAACTGGGATTACAACCCAGGTCCTTCTGACTAACAGGTCTGTCCTCTATCCTCTAACCTACTCTGCTTATTTCAAAACAGAATCCCCTACAAACATGTTATGAAGACTTCTTTTCACATGGTATCTGAGAGTTTGGCTGCAACCATTAAAGTAGGATGGAAAATTAATAACATAATAAAGTTTCAAGATTGGTTGGTGTTCCTGTTCTTTCCTGTTGTTCGCAGTAAAAGTAATAGGAGTGTGGCGAGGTGAGGTAGGAGGGGACAAGATGATGGACTGCTTTAAAGCCGATGGTGAGGAGTTTTTGTTTCGGAGGTGGATGGGTAACCACTGGAGTTTCTTGAGTGGGGAAACGTGGCCTGTACCTTTTTGTAGAAAAAGGATCTGGGCAGCAGGGTGAAGTGTGGGCTAGAGTGGGGAAAGGCAGGAGACTGGAAGGTCAGTAAGGAGGCTTGCACAGAAATCCGGGTGAGCTAAAAGGTGTGATTGTATTAACATAGTAGCAGTTTGGAAGGAGAGGAAAGGGGGGATTTTAGCATTGTTGTGAAGGTGGAACTGACAGGAATTAGTGATGGAGCAAATATGTGTGTTGAATGAGAGAGAGAGGAGTCAAGAATAACGACAAGGTCATGGGCTTGTGAGACAGGAAGGACGTGTTGCCATCCTCAGTAATAAGAAAGTCAAGGGTAGGAAAGGGTTTGGGTGGGAAGATAAGGAGTTGTTCTAGACATATTAAATTTGGAACGATGGGAGGACAGCCGAGTAGAGATGTCTTGAAGACAGGAGGAAATGTGAGACTGCAGAGAGGGAGAGCCATCAGGGCTGCAGATGGAGACTTGGGAATCAACTGCATAGAAGTGGTAGTTGAAGCCATAGGAATGAATGAGTTCCCTAGGGAAGTGGGTGTAGATGGAGAATAGGAGGGGCCCCAGAACTAAACCTGAAAGGACCCCCAAAGATAGGGGGTGGGAGGCAGAGGAGAAGCTCAAGAGAGCCTGACCTGATTTAATTCTGGTCTAATAATAATAATTATGAAATTTGTTAGGTACTTACTATATGCCAGCCACTGTACTAAATGCTGGGGTGGTTATAAGCAAATTGGGTTGGACATAGCCCCTGTCCCTTGTGAAGCTCAGAGTCTCAACCTCATTTTACAGGAAACTGAAGCCCAGAGAAGTGAAGCAACTTGCCCAAGGTCACACAACAGACATATGGCAGGGCCAGGATTAGAACCCATGATTATCTGACTCCCAGCCCCATTCTCTATCCACTACGCCATGTGGCTTCTCGTTTGGCCACTTGTTGGCTGAGTGACCTTGGGCAAGCCACCTCACTCCTCTGGGCCTCATTTTCCTCCTATATAAAATGGGGACTAATTCCTACCCCCTCTTACTTAGATTATAAACCCCATGTGGGATAAGGGTTATGTCCAAACTGATGATCTTGTATCTCCCCAGTGCTTAGTACAGTTCTGGGCACACAGGGTTTAACAAATACCATAATTATTTTCATAATAGTTATATGTATTGAGCAAATACCATAATAATTACTACAATAATAATAATTATTAGTTATTATATGCTGTTTACACATCAAGGCCAGTACTTGAGGTAATTTCCAACATTAATCTCACTCAGACTGCAGTTAGAGACAGGGTTGTGATGTTCCTAAAGACCCACTGAGGAAATACCAATGACAGGATTGGGAGAGAGTTCTTGGAATATAAGTGCCATCCAGTGCTTAGAACAATGCTTGGCACATGGTAAGTGCTTAACAAATACCATCATTATTATTATCTAGTAAGAGAACAAACCTCATGGCAAAATTACCGTCTGAAATTTCAGAACATTTCTAATGACACTGTTCAACGTTTCATCTAAAACAGAAGAAGGGAATTCTATAAAGAGGGGTCAAATTCTTAAAGATTATAACATTGACTGGTCAAGGTCATAGAGAATTCATCCTTACCATCTGAAAGGGCTCTCAGTAGCCGAGTCCTGCCTTAATGTATTACTTGATAACATGACACCAGCTGGAAAACTCAACATTTCAAGGTTCACCCTCGTTATGTGATTTCAAAAAATGATCAAGATAAATAGCAGAGGGAGAAAAAGCAAGATAAAGGAGAGTTTAAAGAAGAGAGATAACTAGGTGGCTTCATTTTAATTTCATTTAAAAAAAGAAAAAAATAGAGTTTACAGGAGTCTTGAAGAAAACCCAGAGAGCCCTATCTCTATCATCAGTTTGGGAATGGAAACTCAAATCCTGGAACAATTCAAAGATATCCCTTTCCCACCTCCTCCCTCAGGCCTGCAACACTCTCTCCCTCCATAATACTAATGATGGTACTTGTTAAGCACTTACTATATGCCAAGCACTATTCTAAGCACTGGGGGAGATACAAGGTAATTGGGTTGTCCCAGATTCACAGTCTTAATCCTTATTTTCCAGATGATGTAACTGAAGCACAGAGAAGGGAAGTGACTTGCCCAAAGTCACACAGCTGACAAGTGGCAGAGCTGGGAATAGAACCCACGACCTTGAACCTTTACACACTTGACCGTCATTCTCCCCATCTTCAAAGCATTGTTAAAGTCATTTCTCCTCCAAGAGGCCTCCTCCATTTAAGCTTTTTTTCCCCTAATTCCTCTCCCTTCTGTGTCATCTACACAGTTAGACCTGTACCCTTGAAGCACTTTTTATCAATCAGTCATTTACTGAGCACATACTGTGTGCAGAGCACTGTACTAAGTGCTTGGGAGAGTACGCTACAAAAAAGTTGGTAGGCAAATGCCTTTCCTTTCTCTCTATCTTCTCTCACCTTCCACTCTTCCCTATCTCTCTTTTCCTCTTTCCCTTCTCTTTCCTCTCTCCCAACTCTCTTTCCCTTCTCCTCTCTCTAGTTCCCCTTTCTTCTCTCCTCTTTCTCCACTTTTTCTTTCCTCTCCCCCACTCCCTTTGTCTCTGTCTCTGTCTCTCTCTCTCTGTCTCTCTCTCTCTGTCTCTCTCTCTGTCTCTCTGTCTCTCTCTCTCTCTCTCTCTCTCTCTCTCTCTCACTTTCTCTCACTTCCCTTCTCCCTTTCTCTTCCTATCTCTGCGTGGGAGTAAGTGGCACTCTGCCAAATCTGGAAATAAACCAAATTTCAGAAAGGAGTTAAAGTTCATCTGTCACCAAGGGTCATTTTATAAGCGTTGCCATAAAATGTAGTTTTACTATGTTAACTTAAAGGTCACCAGGAAAATGCAGTTTGAAATATCACATACCTCGGTCCAAATTTTACTTATCCGATGAACAGTGCCTACTTAGTAAATAGTATAAACTTAGGAGTTTCAGAAAGGTTTTAGTTGAGTTTTACAATGTCCCTTCATCTCTAACTTTATTTCATAAGGAAAATTGACTATAGCTTTCCGTGTAATAATAATAATAATAATAATGATAATAATAAGAATAGGCATTTGTTAAGCACTTACTATGTGCAAAGCACTGTTCTAAGCGCTGGGGAGGATACAGGGTGATCATGTTGTCCCAAATGGGGCTCACAGTCTTAATCCCCATTTTACAGATGAGGTAACTGAGGCCCAGAGAAGTTAAGTGACTTGCCCAAGAGAAGCAACCTAACCCAGTAGAAAAAGCTCAGACCTGGTACTCAGAGGGCCCGGGTAATAATTCTGGCTCCACCACTTATCTGCTGTGTGACCTTGGGCAAGTCACTTAACTGCTATGTGACTCAGTTACCTCATCTGTAAAATGGGGCATCTGTAAACGGAGCCTCATGTGGAGCAGAGACTATATCTAGCTCGGCTGTTTCTCATCTACCCCAGCACTTAATACATTGCCTGGCACATGGTAAGCACTTAAGAAATATCACAAAAAAACAAACAAAAAAACTAAAGTAGTTGTGTAATTTATTTAGTATGTACGGCATCCAAAATGTAAGCTAGACTGCTTAGAAACATACAACAGGAGCAGGGGAGACATTGCCTGCTCACAGGTGGCTTCCACTCCAACAGGAGAGACCAAGAATAGTCATTTGTGCTTAGTCAATCATATTTATTGTTTACTGTGTGCAGAACAATGTACTTAGTGCTTGGGATAAATGATAATAATGATAAAAATAATAATTCATTCATTCATTCAATCGTATTTATTGAGAGCTTACTGTGCGCAGAGCACCGTACTAAGGGCTTGGGAGGTACAAGTTGGCAACATATAGAGACGGTCCATACCCAACAGTGGCCTCACAGTCTAGAAGGGGGAGACAGAGAACAAAACACAACATATTAACAAAATAAGTAGAATAAATATGTACACGTAAAATACATAAATAAATAGGGTAATAAATACATACAAGCATATATACATATATACAGGTGCTGTGGGGAATCAATCAATCAATCAATCAATCGAATTTATTGAGCACTTACTGTTTGCAGAGCACTGTACTAAGTGCTTGGGATGTACAAACTGGCAACATATAGGTAAGGCGGGGGGGATAAAGAGGGGGAGGAGGGGGGAGTGGAAGGAGGGGGCTCAGTCTGGGAAGGCCTCGTGGAGGAGGTGAGCTCTCATAAGGGCCTTGAAGGGAGGAAGAGAGCTAGCTTGGCAGACGTGGGGAGGGAGGGCATTCCAGGCCAGGGGGAGGACGTGGGCCGGGGGTCGACGGCCGGACACGCGAGAACAAGGCACGGTGAGGAGGAGCAGAGGAGCATAGGGTGCTGGCTGGGCTGTAGAAGGAGAGAAGGGAGGTGTGGTAGGAGGGGGCGAGGTGATGGACAGCCTTGAAGCCGAGGGTCAGGAGTTTCTGCCTGATGTGTAAGTTGATTGGTAGCCACTGGAGATTTTTGAGGAGGGGAGTAACATGCCCAGAGCGTTTCTGGACATAGTCAATCCAGGCAGCGGCATGAAGTATGGATTGAAGTGGGGAGAGACACGAGGATGGGAGATCAGAGAGAAGGCTGATGCAATAGTCCAGACGGGATAGAATGAGAACTTAAATGAACAGGGTAGTGGTTTGGATGGAGAGGAAAGGGCGGAGCTTGGCAATGTTGCGGAGGTGAGACCGGCAGGTTTTGGTGACGGCTTGGATGTGAGGGGTGATGATGATGGTATTTGTTAAATGCTCACTAGAAGCAGTGTGGCTCAGTGGAAAGAGCACCGGCTTTGGAGTCAGAGGTCATAGGTTCAAATCCCGGCTTCACCAATTGTCAACTGTCAGCTGCATGACTTTGGGCAAGTCACTTAAATTCTCTGGGCCTTAGTAACCTCATCTGTAAAATGGGGATTGAGACTGTGAGCCCCCCGTGGGACAACCTAATCACCTTGTAACCTCCCCAGCGCTTAGAACAGTGCTTTGCACATAATAAGTGCTTAATAAATCCCATCATTATTAGTATTATTACTACAGGCCAGGCACTGTTTGAAGCGCTGGGGTAGATACAAGGTAATCAGGTCGTACTCAGTCCCTGTCCCACATGTGGGTCAGTGTCTTAATCCTCATTTTACAGATGAGGTCACTTAGGCCCAGAGAAATGAAGTAACTTGCCCAGTGTCACACAGCAGCAGCTTCAAGGCTGTCCATCACCTCACCCCCTCTGACCTCACCTCCCTTCTTCTCCTTCTACAGCCCAGCCCGCACCTCTGCTCCTCTACCACTAATCTCCTCACCGTTAGGCCTCGTTCTCACCTGTCCCACCGTCAACCCCCGGCCCACGTCCTCCCCCTGGCCTGGAATGCCCTCCTTCCACATATCTGCCAAGCTAGCTCTCTTCCTCCCTTCAAAGCCCTACTGAGAGCTCAACTCCTCCAGGAGGCCTTCCCAGACTGAGCCCCCTCCTTCTTCTCCTCCTCCTCCCCCTCCTCATCCCCCACCTTACCTCCTTCCCCTCCCCACAGCACCTGTATATATGTATATATGTTTGCAATATTCATTACTCTATTTATTTATGTATTTTACTTGTACATATTTATTCTATTTATTTTATTTTGTTAATGTTTTGTTTTGTTGTCTGTCTCCCCCTTCTAGACTATGAGCCCGTTGTTGGGTAGGGACCGTCTCTATATGTTGCCAACTTGTATTTCCCAAGTGCTTAGTACAGTGCTCTGCACACAGTAAGCGCTCAATAAATATGATTGAATGAATCAATGAATGAATCATCGTCATCATCATCAATCGTATTTATTGAGCGCTTACTGTGTGCAGAGCACTGTACTAAGCACTTGGGAAGTACAAGTTGGCAACACATAGAGACAGTCCCTACCCAACAGTGGGCTCACAGTCTAAATGAATGAAAACGAATGAAAAGTGGCAGAGCCAGGATTGGAACCCATTACCTTCTTACTCCCAGGCCCGGGCTCTAGCCACTGTGCCATGCTACTTCTCATGATAGACATAATTTCCGCCCACAACAAGCTTACAGTCTAGAGAGGGAGACACATTAATATAAACACATTATGAATACGTACGTAAGTGCTCTGGGGCTGGGAGAGGGGATGGATAAAGGGAGCAAGTGTGGATGATGCAGAAGGGAGTGGAAGAAAAGGAAAAGAGGGCTTAGGCAGGGAAGGCCTCTTGGAGGAGATGGGCCTTCATAAGGCTTTGAAGGTGGGGAAAGTGATTGTCCATCGGATATGAAGAGGGAGGGCATTCCAGGCCAGAGGCAGGTGGTGGGCGGAAAGGTTGGTGGTGAAATAGACAAGATTGGGGTATAGTGAGAAGGTTAGCATTTAGAGGGGCAAAATGTGTGCACTGGGCTGTACTAGGAGAATAGCAAGATGAGGTAGGAGGGGACAAGATGATTGAGTGGTTTAAAGTTGGTAGTTAGGAGTTTCTGTTGAGAAGCAGTGTGGTTCAATGGAAAGAGCACGGGCTTGGGAGTCAGAGGTCCTGGGTTCAAATCCCAGCTCTGCCAACTGTCAGCTGAGTGACTTTGGGCAAGTCACTTCATTTCTCTGTGCCTCAGTTTCCTCATCTGTAAAATGGGGATTAAAACTGTGAGCCCCACGTGGGACAACCTGATCACCTTGTATCCTCCCCAGCGCTTAGAATAGTGCTTTGCACATAGTAAGCACTTAACAAATGCCGTTATTATTATGATGCAGAAGTGGATGGGCAACCACTGCAGGATCCTGAAGAGCGGGAAAACATGTACTAAACTTTTCTGTGGAAAAATGGTCCAGGCAGCAGAGTGAAGAGAGACAGGCGGCGGGAAGATCAGCAAGGGGGCTGATGCAGTAATCAAGGTGGGGTAGGAGTCATTCATTCAATCATATTTATTGAGCACTTACTCTGTGCAAAGCTTTTGGGAGAGTACAATACAGCCACCCCTGGACATATTCCCTGCCCACAACAAGCTCACAGTCTACAGGGGAAGACAGACATTAATATACATAAATGAATAAATAAATATATGATAGCTGTGGATGTAAATGGTGTGGGGCTGGGAGGGAGGATGAATGAACAAGTCAGGGTAACACAGAAGGAAGTGGGGGAAGAGAAGAGGAGGGTTTAGTCAGGGAAGGCTTCTTGGAGGAGATGGGCCTTCAATAGGGTTTTGAAGTGGGGGAGAGCAATTATCTGTCTGATTTGAGGAGGGAGGTCATACCAGACCAGAGGTAGGATGTGAAGAAGCGGCATAGTTTAGTGACTAGAGCCCAGGTTTGGGAGTTAGAAGGTCATGAGTTCTAATCCCGGCTCCATCACTTGCATGCTGTGTGACCTTGGACAAGTCACTTCACTTCTCTGTGCCTCAGTTCCCTCATCTGTAAAATGGGGATTAAGACAGTGAGCCCCATGAGGGACAGGGACTGTGTCCAACCTGATTATCGTGTATCTATCCCAGAGCTTAGAACAGTGACTGGCACATGGTAAGTGCTTAACAAATACCATAATTTTTCTTCCCCCTTCTAGGCTGTGAGCCTGTTGTTGGGTAGGGATTGTCTCTATCTATTGCCGAATTGTACTTTCCAAGCACTCAGTACAGTGCTCTGCACACAGTAAGTGCTCAATAAACACAATTGAATGAGTGAATAAATGTGGGCAGGAGGTCAGTGGCAAGTTAGAAAAGATTGAGGTAGTGGGAAGGTTAGTTGGCACTAGAGGAGTGAAGTGTGTGGGCTGGGTTGGAATAGGAGAGTAGCGAAGTGAGGTAGGAGGGGGCAAGGTGAGAGACTGCTTTAAAGCCAGTGTTGAGGAGTTTTATTTTTATTGTTATCCAAAGCTGAATGGGCAACCATTAGAGTTTCTTGAGGAGTGGGGAGACATTGTCTGAATGTTTCTGAAGGAAAATGATCCGGGCAGCTGAGTGGAGTATGGACTGGAAGATAAGTAGAGAGAGCTCGGGCCTGGGAATCAGAAGGTGATGGTTCTAATCCCATCTCTGTCACATGTCTGCTATGTGACCTTGGATAAGTCACTTCACTGTGCCTCAGTGACCTCATCTCTAAAATGGGCGTTGAGACTGTGAGCCTCATGTGGGACAGGGACCGTGTCAAACCCAGTTTGCTTGTATCCACCCCAGCACTTGATGCAGTGCTTGGCACATAGTAAGCACTTAACGAAGAACACAAGTTATTATTATAAGTGATTGGATTAACACGGTAGAAGTTTGGATGGAGAGGTAAGAGCAAGTTTTAGCCATGTTGTGGAGCTCAAACCAATAGGATTTAGTGACAGATTGTGTGCGGATTGAATGAGAGAAAGAGGAGTCTAGTATAAGACCAAGGTTTCGAATTTGTGAGACAGAAAGGATAGTGGTGTTGTCTACAGTGTTGGGAAAGTGAGGGGGAGTTTGCGGCTTGGGCAGAAAGATAAAAAGTTCTCTTTTGGATATCTTAGGTTTGAGGCAATGGAAGGGCATTCAAGTAGAGATGTCTTGAAGGAAGAGGGAATGGGAATATAATAATAATAACAATGATGGCATTTATTAAGCGCTTACTATGTGCAAAGCACTGACCTAAGCGCTGGGGAGGTTACAAGGTGATCAAGTTGTCCCACGGGGGGCTCATAGTCTTAATCCCCATTTTACAGATGAGGTAACTGAAGCCCAGAGAAGTGAAGTGACTTGCCCAAAGTCACACAGCTGACAATTGGTGGAGTCCGGATTTGAACTCATGACCTCTGACTCCAAAGCCCGGGCTCTTTCCACTGAGCTACGCTGCTTCCCCACTGTACCTCTGTCTTGTCTATCTCACTGCATATAGGAGGTGTACAGACATGGGGCAAAACCAGGATTAGAATTCGAGTCCTTCTGACTCTCGGGCCCACACTGTATCCACCAAGGCTGCGTTACTTCTCAAAGCCTTATTAAAAACACGCCTCTTCTAAAAGGCCTTTCCCTACTAAAGCCACATTTCCTCTTCCACTCCCTTCTGCATCACCCTTGCATTTGGATTGGCACCCTTTATTCAGTCAATCAATCAATCACAATTATTGAGCACAGTAACTAAGCTTGGGAGGGTACACCACAACAGAGTTGGTAGCTACGTTCCCTGCCCATGACACGCTTAGAGTCTAGAGGGGGAGACCGATGTTAACAGAAATAAAGAAATTAAGGCTAGATATGTTCCCTGCCCTGGACGAGTTTACAGTCTAGGGGGGAGACTGACATTAATAGAAATAAAGAAATTACGACTATGTGCATAAGGGCTGTGGGGCTGAGGGAGGGGTGAAAAAGATGCAAATCAGTGGTACAACCTTAATCTGAGACAGAGCTATGTTTCAGGATAATTCTAGGATTTGATTTTCATGCGGAAATGATATTTCCTTTCCCTAAAAAGTTCTTTCAGTGAAGCAGCTTGTCATGTTTGATGACGCAAATTGCAACCTCCAGAAATGTTTAAACCTACTTTTCAGGTCCCACTATGAGGGATTCAACAGAAGTCAAAAACAACGAATATTACATGAGTCAGTGTCCCAGAAAATTCTAAACTGAAGGAGGGGTGAAAAAAGGATGCAAATCAGTGGTACAACCTTAATCTTAGACAGAGCTATGTTTCAGGATAATTCTAGGGTTTGATTTTCATGCAGAAATGATATTTCTTTTCCCTAAAATGTTCTTTCAGTGAAGCAGTTTGTCACGTTTGACCATGTAAATTGCAACCTCCACAAATGTTTAAACCTAGTTTTCGGGTCCCACTATGAGGGATTCAACAGAAGTCAAAAACAATGGCTATTGCATGAATCAGTGTCCCAGAAAATTCTAAACTGAGAGACGGGTGAAAAAGTATGCAAATCAGAGGTGCAACCTTAATTTGAGATAGATCTGTGTTTCAGGATAATTCTAGGGTTTGATTTTCATGCGGAAATGATTTTTCCTTTCCCTAAAAAGTTCTTTCAGTGAAGCAGCTTGTCATGTTTGATGACGCAAATTGCAACCTCCATAAATGTTTAAACCCAGTTTTCGGGTCTCACTATAAGGGATTCAACAGAAGTCAGAAACAATGGATATTGCATGAATCAGTGTCCCAGAAAATTCTAAGCTGGCAGTTAATATCATACCCTTCACACCCTACAGTGCAATCATTACATTTGATCTATGGCAGAAATAATTTCATTTGCCAGAACACAGTGGCATTGTGTAAAAACCGGATCCTAGTGAGTTCATTCATTCAATCGCATTTATTGAACACTTACTGTGTGTGGAGCATGCACTAAGTGCTTGGGAAGTAAAAGTTGGCAACACATAGAGACAATCCCTACCCAACAACGGACTCACAGTCTAGAAGGGAGAGACAGACGACAAAAAAAAAAAAACATGTAGACACGTGTCAAAATCGTCAGAACAAATAGAATTAAAGCTATATGCATATCACTAACAAAATAAATAGAATAGTAAATATGTACAAGTAAAGTTGAAGTCAGACTTTGTGCTTATGTATCTGAAAGCATTTCTTATATTCCAATTCAGAAGAAGAGAAGCAGTGTGGCCTGTTGGTTAGGCCTGGGAGTTAGAAGGACTTGGGTTCTAATCCCTGCTTTGCAGGGTGACTTGGGCAAGTCACTTAACTTTTCTGCACCTCACTTATCTCAACTGTAAAATGGGGATTAACACTCTCAGTCCCTTGTGGGACAGTGACTGTGTCCAACCTGATCAGCTTGTATCTTATCCCAGTATTTAGTATAGTGCCTTGCACACAGTAAACGCTTAACAAATATCATAAAAAAAAGTCCGAGAGAGCTTAGCTCACACACTCTTTCCCATTCTGACTCCCCCAGCACCTCACCCTTGCAGAGAGCTTTTAATGAAATGTTTTGAAAATGAATCCTGCATTTTTATGGTATTTGTTAAGTGCTCACTCTGTACCAGACACTCTCCTAAGCCCTGGGTAGATAAGGTAATCAGTTTGGACCCATTCCCTGTCCCACACGGGATTCACGGTCTTAACCCCCATTTTACAAATGAGGTAAACCGAGGCTTAGAGAAGTGAATTGACTTGCCCAAGGTCACACAGCAGACAAGCAGCCGCACTGGGAATAAAATCCAGCTCCTCCAACTCCCAGGCCCGGGACCTATCTACTCATTACTAGGCCACACTATTCTCCCAGTGTGTCTCATTTTGAGACACAGACACTGAACCTTCATAATGAGCATCCCATTTTCACTTCGGTTTCTTTCTTGTTCTATTAGATGGACTCAAAAAACCCGAAAAGGGTGAGAAATTTTCTCAGCAGTGGGGCTTGTTTAATTAATGCAATTTGAGCCATTTAAGAAGTCTGGGGATGGATTCAGTAGCACAAGAATCAAGTGTATTGGAGATTGACGGACCTCTCTCCCTGCAACTCTGAGACGCTGAACCCCACACCTTTTTTGCAGGTTCAGAAATCTGCCAAATTATCATTATAATTGTGGTACTTGTTGTCACGAGCCCCCACCTTCCTGGAACCGGGGCAGCCTCCGTGACGCCTAGTATGTTCAAACCATACTTTGGATCGGCAAGGTTACCGTGGAAAGTTTTTTGCTTAATTTTACCAGCGTGCAAGGGACACATACACATAGTCATTCTCTCTACCAAGGGTCCAATACCAGTCTGGGGTCAAAGAAGCCTGTTCTGCCCATGCTTCTTCTTTCTGCTTCCGAACGCTACTGCTCTCAGCGTGCTTCCTTCTTGCATCCCCTTCTGCATGCTTCCTGTCCTCCTCCTTGTGAGTCAAAACGAGCACCTTTTACCTGCTGTAGATGTGGCCGCGCTTAGTACAGTGCTCTGCACACAGTAAGCGCTCAATAAATACGATTGATGATGATGATTGAACGGTCCAGGCCTGTTACCGGGTACAGCAGGAAGACAAAGACCTCACATCCTTCCATGCTCCTCCCACATGGACCAGAAATCACCTGCCTCAGATAGAGCCCATCACTGCCTTCCCCAAATCTCTCCCCTCTTGTTGTTCACGGGATCACAAACAGTCCCTAACAAGGCAGCTCTTTGTGGGCTCATCACATTTGTTAAGCAATTCTATCCCAACACTATACTAAGCACTGGGGAAGATACAAGTTAATCAGGCCTCCCAGGGGTTCACAGGAAGTAGGAGGGAGAACGGACAACCAATCAATCAATCAATCGTATTTATTGAGCCCTTACTGAGTGTAGAGTATCGAACTAAGCACTCGGGAGAGTACACTGTAACAGTGTTGGAAGATACATTTCCTACCCACAATGAGCTTACAGTCTAAAGGAAGCTGGTACATTTTGAATCCCCATTTTGCAGAAGGGGGAACTAAGGCACAGAGAAGGAAAGTGACTAGTCCAAGGAGATACAGCAGAAAAGTGGCAGAGCTGGCATTAGAACCCAGGTCCTCTGACTCATAGACTAGGGCTCTTTCCACCCTAGTTTATATGATAATAATAATAATAATAATAATAATAATGATGGCATTTGTTAAGTGCTTACTATGTGCAAAGCACTGTTCTAAGCGCTGGGGAGGTTACAAGGTGATCAGGTTGTCCCACCAGGGGCTCACAGTCTTCATCCCCATTTTACAGATGAGGTAACTGAGGCCCAGAGAAGTTAAGTGGCTTGCCCAAAGTCACACAGCTGACAGGTGGAGGAGCTGGGATTTGAACCCATGACCTCTGACTCCAAAGCCCGTGTTCTTTCCACTGAGTCACGCTGCTCCTCAAATATCAGGATCATTATTATATGATGCAGTATGGCTCAGTGGAAAGAGCACAGGCTTAGGAGTCAGAGGTCATGGGTTCAAATCCCGACTCTGACGCTTGTCAGCTGTGTGACTTTAGGCAAATCACTTAACTTCTCTGTGCCTCAGTTACCTCATCTGTAAAATGGTGATTAAGATTGTGAGCCCCACATGGGACAACCTGATCACCTTTAACAAATACCAAAATTATTATTATTATTATATGAAGTCAGAGGATGTTGTTTCTAATCCAGGCTCTGCCACATGTCTGCTGTTTGACTTTGGGCATGTCACTTCACTTCTCTGTGCCTCAGTTACCTCATCTGTAAAATGGGGCTTAAGACGGTGAGCCCCATGTGGGACAGGGACTGTGTCCAACCTGATTAGCCTAGTGCTTAGAGCAGTGCTTGGCACACAATAAACACTTAACAAATACCACAGTTGTTACTATTATTATCAACAAGCCAGAGAAAACTGTAATTTTCACAAGGTCCTTTCTAAATTAGATAAAAGAAAAAAAAAAACATTCTTTGACAGAACATCGCATACTGATTCAGATTGCTTTCATACTAAGCAGACTCCTTCCTAAAAGCATCATCAGTGTTTATACATGAAGGGAGACATTTTTATTTCTTGGCATAAAATTTGTGCCTCAATGGTTACATTACAATTGCTCCATTTCCATATTAAATTTTTCCACAGCAAATTAGGGTAAGAGCTTTGCAGATCTGAGGGTGGGAAGGGAGGATCAGGAGAAGAGAATGCTAGTGGAGCATGATGTCTTAGTGGAAAGAACCCAGGCCTTGGAGTCAGAAGACCACTCTGCCACTTAAGGCACTTAACTTCTCTGTGCCTCAGTTTACTCATCTGTCAAATAAGGGTTCAGTACCTGTTCCCCCTCCTCTTAAAACTTTAAGCCTCATGTGGTACATGAACTGTGTCCAATCCGATGAACTTGTTTCTTCCCCAGCATTTAGAACAGTGCATGACCCACAGTAAGCGCTTAAAAAATTACATAAGAAAACAAAATTGACATAATTGCCGGGTAGAAATGACAACTGACCTAGGAACTTTGGAACACAAAAGCAATAGTACATCACTGATTCGGGCTCAGGCCTTGGCGTCAGAAGGACCTGGGTTCTAATCTTGGCTCTACCACTGAGGTAGAAACAAGGTAATGGGGTTGGTCACAGTCCCTGTCCCTTGTGGGGCTCACAGTTTTAATCCCCAATTTACAGATGAGAAAACTGAGGCCCGGAGAAGTCACGTGACTTGCCCAAAGTCATACAGTAGACTAGTGGGATAACCGCAATTAGACTCCAGATCCTTATGATTCCCAGGCCCGGGCTCTATCCACTAGGCCAGGCTGCTTCCCCCAATTTACAACACTCCGTTAGGTGTGGCATCTTCAACCTGGAAGGACAGAAATGTATATGTGCGTCTATGTATATGGGCTTGTACACAATAATCATGGTACTGGTTAAAATGGCTTCAATTCCCAACTCTATATAGGTGATTCCCAAATCTACCCACTGTTGGGTAGGGACCGTCTCTAAATGTTGCCGACTTGTACTTCCCAAGCACTTAGTACAGTACTCTGCACACAGTGAGCGCTCAATAAATACGATTGAATAAATGAATGAATTCCAGCCCAACCTCTCTCATTCATTGCAATTTCATATTTCCTCCTGCCATCAGAACATCCATTCCCGGCTGACCTTCCGACACCTGAAACTTAACACGTCGAAAACTGAACTCCTCTTCCCACCCAAATCCTGTCCTCCCCCTGACTTTCCCATCACTGTAGACACCCCTCCCTATAACCTGTAACCTCCCTATCTCATAATCCTGAAGTCTCTATTCATCACTCTTGTTCCACCCACATATTCAATCCATCACCAAATCCTGTCGGTTCAACCTTCACAACATTACTAAACACCTCCCTCTCTTCTCCATCCCAAATGCGACCACGCCGATCCAAGGACTTACTGTATTCCCACCTTGCTGCGTCCGCCTCTTCACAGACCTCCCTGCTTCCTGTCTCTCCCCACTCCGGTCTGTACTTCGCTGTGCTGCCAGGGTTATTTTTCAACAAATACATTCAGTCCATGTCTCCCCATTCCTCAACAACTCCAGTGGTTGCCCATCCACCTCCACATCAAACAGAAACTTTTTACCATAGGGATTAGAAGACTCAATCGGCTCTCCTCCTTCTACCCCACCTCACTGCTCTCCTCCTCCAACCCATCCTGCACACTCCACTTGTCTTATGCCAACTTCCTCACTGGGCCCCCATCTCCTCTATCTCACTGCCGTCCCCTTGCCCATGTCCTCCACCTGGCCTGGAGCTCCTCCCCCTCCATAATAATAATAACAATAATAATGATGGCATTTATTAAGCGCTTACTATGTGCAAAGCACTGTTCTAAGCACTGGACCAGACCACTCCTCTCTCCACCTTCAAAGCACTGATAAGGTCACATCTCCTCCAAGATGCTTTCATCTACACATTTGGATCTGTGACCTCTAGACTTTCGATATTCACCCCACCCACAACCCTAAAACATAATAATAATAATAATAATAATAATAATGACATTTATTAAGCGCTTACTATGTGCAAAGCACTGTTCTAAGAGCTGGGGAGGTTATAAGGTGATCAGGTTGTCCCACGTGGGGCTCACAGTCTTGAACCCCATTTTACAGATGAGGTAACTGAGGCCCAGAGAAGTGAAGTGACTTGCCCAAAGTCACACAGCTGACAATTGGCAGAGGTGGGATTTGAACCCATAATAATAATAATAATAATAATAGTAATAATAATAATAATGACATTTATTAAGTGCTTACTATGTGCAAAGCACTGTTCTAAGAGCTGGGGAGGTTACAAGGTGATCAGGTTGTCCCGGGGGGGCTCACAGTCTTCAGCCCCATTTTACAGATGAGGTAACTGAAGCTTAGAGAAGTGAAGTGACCTGCCCAAAGTCCCACAGCTGACAATTGGCAGAGGTGGGATTTGAACCCATAATAATAATGATAATAATAATAATAATAATAATAATAATAATAACATTTATTAAGTGCTTACTATGTGCAAAGCACTGTTCTAAGCACCGGGGAGGCTACAGAGTGATCAGGATGTCCCACAGAGGGCTCACAGTCAATCCCCATTTTACAGATGTGGTAACTGAGGCCCAGAGAAGTTAAGTGACTTGCCCAAAGTGACCCAGATGACAAGTGGCAGAGCCGGGATTTGAACCCATGACCTCTGACTCCAAAGCTCGTGCTATTTCCACATCTTTAAATTGTATGTTGGAAGTTATTTATTCTTGTATTTAAATTAACATCTTTTTCCCCGCCTACACCATATCCACGCTGAAGCAGCGTGGCATAATGGATAGATCCCAGGCCTGGGATTCAGAATGTCATGGGTTCTAATCCCAGTCTGCCACTGGTCTGCTGTGTGACCTTCAGCATGTCACATTACTTCACTGTGCCTCATTAACTCATCTGTAAAATGGGGAGTGAGACTGTGAGCCCCATGCGGGACGGGGAATTTTCTTGTACCCCAGTACTTAGTACAGTGCCTGGCACATAGTAAATGCTTAACAAATACCATAATTATTATCATTATCCAACAGGGTACACATCTGCTAATTCTGGTGTATTGTATTCGCCCAAGTGCTTAAGACAATGATCTGCATGCAGTAAGCACTCAATAAATACCATTGATTGATTAATCAATTAAGCGCTTCATATGCCAAGCACTGTACTAAGCCCTAGGGTAGATACAAGATATTTAGGTGAAACACGCTCACTGAGGGCTCAAAGTCTAAGGATAGGGGAGAATGGGTACTAAACCACTATTTTACAGATGAGGAAACTGAGCCACAGAGAAGTTAAGTGACTTGCCTAAGGTAATGCAGCAGGTATAATACATATTTTAATTGTCCATGGTAATTGAAATTGGTGATTTCACTGGAAGGCCTTCTTTGGGTACTCGGGCATAAATGATACGCAAAAAGCGAAACACAAGAGTGGAAAGCAAATTAGCATTAATCGGCAGTATTCGGTGAAACCTAAGGAACGCAATGCATTTTAATAAGCACTTGGGAGAGTAAATTTTTTGTGTGCAATGGGTCACTTCTTTGTTTCGTACTTCCCAAAAGCGTATTGTAGTGCACTGTATTCCTGCCTCTTGTCTCTCTGCACTCCAGCACTCCACTGGAGTATCATTTCTTTAAAAAACATTCAGTCCACACCTTCCCTCTACTCAAAACCCTCCAGTGGTTGCCCATCCACTTCCACAATAAAGAGAAACTTTAAGACACGCAATCAGCTCCCTCCTACCACAACTCACCCTGCACACGCTGCTCTTCTATGACGAACTTACTCACTATAACTCTAGAAGCAGCATGACTTAGTGGAAAGAGTCCGGGCTGGAGAGTCAGAGGTTGTGGGTTCTAATCCCCGCTCTGCCACTTTTTATCTGTGTGACTTTGGGCAAGTCATTTAACTGCCCTGGGCCTCAGTTACCTCGTCTGGAAAATGGGGATGAAGATTGTGAGCCTCACGTGGGACAACCTGATTACCTTGGCTACTCCAGTGCTTAGAACAGTGCTTGGCACATAGTGAGCGCTTAACAAATGCCATTGTTATTATGATTGATATTATGTCACCACCAACCCCAAGATCACGCATTCCCTCATCTTGAAACTCCCACCCAGGTACCTATCTGATAGACACCACTTTCTCTACCTTCCAGACCCTCTTAAAATCACATCTTTTCCTTCCAACTAAACCCTCATATCCTCTACCTGTCCTCCCCTTTGTGTGAATAATGATAATAATAATGGTATTTATTAAGTGCTTACTATGTGCGAAGCACTGTTCTAAGTGCTGGGGAGGTTACAGGGTGAACAGGTTGTCCCACGGGGGGCTCACAGTCTTCATTCCCATTTTACAGATGAGGGAACTGAGGCCCAGAGAAGTGAAGTGACTTGCCCAAAGTCACACAGCTGACAATTGGCAGAGCCAGGATTTGAACCCCTGACCTCTGACTCCAAAGCCCGTGCTCTTTCGACTGAGCCATGCTGCAGAGCCAGGAACTACATACTTGTCTGTGAACCCCTTAAGCAATTTGACCCCCACCCCAGCCCGACAACCATTATGTACTTATCTTTATGCTCTACTATTTTCCCTTACCATAATTTACTTCAATGTCTGTCTCCCCAATAATAATAATGATAATAACAGTATTTGTTAAGCACTTACTATGTGCCAAGCACTATTCTAGGCACTGGGGTAGGTACAAGTTAATCCAGTTGTCCCACGTGGAGCTCCCAGTCTTCACCCTCATTTTACAGATGAGGGAACTGAGGCACAGAGAAGTGAAGTGACTTGCCCAAGGTTCACACAGCAGACAAGTGGCGGAGCCGGGATTAGAACCCAAGTCCTCTGACTCCCAAGCTTGTGTTCTTGCCACTAAGCCACACTGCTTCTCTTAATAATAATGATGGCATCTGTTAAGTGCTTACTATGTGCCAAGCACTGTATTAAGCACTGGGGTAGATACAAGGTAATTAGGTTGTCCCACGCGGGGCTCACAGTTATTAATCTCCATTTTACAGATAAGGTAACTGGGAGACAAAGAAGTAAATGACTTGCCCAAAGTCACACAGCTGACAAGTGGCAGAAGAGGCAGGTTTAGAACCCACAACCTCTGACTCCCAGGCTGGGCTCTTTCCACTAAGCCACACTGCTTCCTCACTAGACTGTAAGCACCAATTCCATTATATTGTACTTTTCCAAGCACTTAGTACAGCATCCAAGGGGATAGAGCCCGGGCCTGGGAGCCAGAGGGCATGGGTTCTAATCCTGCTCCTCCATTTGTCTGCTGTTTGACTCTGGGCAAGTCACTTCACTTCCCTGGGGCTCAGTTCCCTCATCTATAAAATGGGGATTGAGACTGTGAGCCCCACGTGGGACAAGGACTGTGTCCACCCCTATTTGCTTGTATCCACCCCAGCGGTTAGTACAGTGCCTGGCACATAGAAAGCGCTTAACAAATACCACAATTCCAGTTATTATCACTATCACATGGCCTTTCTGCTGTGGTTGTAAAGCACCCAGGTTAGATTTGTGGAGCGAAGTTCAGAGTTGAAGCATTGTTTTACCATCTTTTGGTTAAGGGCAGAGTTCCCCAGTTTCCCGGATTTCTTCCATAACAGCATGCTCTAGTGACAAGAGACCAGGCTTGGAAGTTAGAGGTTGTGGGTTCTAATTCTGGCTCTGCCACTTGTCCGCTCTTGGACAATGGGGAAGCCACTTCACTTCTCTGGACCTCAGTTCTCTCATCTATAAAATGGGGATGAAGACTGTGAGCCCCATGTGGGACAGAGACTGTGTCCAACCTGATTACCTTGTATAACCCAGCACTTCATTCATTCAATCGTATTTGTTGAGCGCTTACTATGTGCAGAGCACTGTACTAAGCGCTTGGGAAGTACAAGTCGGCAACAGGTAGAGACGGTCCCTACCCAATAATGGGCTCACAGTCTAGAAGGGGAAGAAAGACAACAAAACAAAACATGTAGACAGGTGTCAAAATCGTCAGAACAAAAAGAATTAATAATAAAAATAATAATAATTTTGGTATTTGTTAAGTGCTTACTATGTGCAAAGGACTGTTCTAAGTGCTGGGGAAGATACAAGGTGATCAGGTTGTCCCATGTGGGGCTCACAATCTTAATCCCCATTTTACAGATGAGGTAACTGAGGCACAGAGAAGTGAAGTGACTTGCCCAAAGTCACACAGCTGACAAGTGGCGGAGCCGAGATGTAAAACCATAACCTCTTACTCCCAAGCCTGGGCTCTTTCCACTGAGCAAAGCTAAATGCACTTAGTAGAGTGCTTGGTACATAGTTTAGTTGTTAAATACCCCAATTATCAATCAATCAATCAATCAATCAATCAATCGCATTTATTGAGCACTTACTGTGTGCAGAGCACTGTACTAAGCGCTTGGGAAGTACAAGATGGCAACATATAGAGACAGTCCCTACCCAACAGTGGGCTCACAGTCTAAAAGGGGGAGACAGAGAACAAAACCAAACATACTAACAAAATAAAATAAATAGAATAGATATGTACAAGTAAAATAAATAGAGTAATAAATATGTACAAACATAAATACATATATACAGGTGCTGTGGGGAAGGGAAGGAGGTAAGATGGGGGATGGAGAGGGGGACGAGGGGGAGAGGAAGGAAGGGGCTCAGTCTGGGAAGGCCTCCTGGAGGAGGTGAGCTCTCAGTAGGGCCTTGAAGGGAGGAAGAGAGCCAGCTTGGCGGATGGGCAGAGGGAGGGCATTCCAGGCCCGGGGGATGACGTGGGCCGGGGGTCGGTGGTGGGACAGGCGAGAATGAGGCACAGTGAGGAGATTAGCAGCAGAGGAGCGGAGGGTGTGGGGTGGGCTGGAGAAGGAGAGAAGGGAGGTGAGGTAGGAGGGGGCGAGGTGATGGACAGCCTTGAAGCCCAGGGTGAGGAGTTTCTGCCTGATGTGCAGATTGATTGGTAGCCATTGGAGATTTTTGAGGAGGGGAGTAACATGCCCAGAGCATTTCTGGACAAAGACAATCCAGGCACCAGTATGAAGTACGGATTGAAGTGGGGAGAGACACGAGGATGGGAGATCAGAGAGAAGGCTGATGCAGTAGTCCAGTCGGGATAGGATGAGAGCTTGAACGAGCAGGGTAGCGGTATGGATGGAGAAGAAAGGGTGGATCTTGGAACGTTGTGGAGCTGAGAACGGCGGGTTTTGGTGACGGCTTGGATGTGAGGGGTGAATGAGAGAGCGGAGTCGAGGATGACACCAAGGTTGCAGGCTTGTGAGACGGGAAGGATGGTAGTGCCATCAACAGAGATGGGAAAGTCAGGGAGAGGGCAGGGTTTGGGAGGGAAGACAAGGAGTTCCGTCTTGGACATGTTGAGTTTTAGGTGGCGGGCAGACATCCAGATGGAGATGTCCTGAAGGCAGGAGGAGATGCGAGCCTGGAGAGAAGGGGAGAGAACAGGGGCAGAGATGTAGATCTGGGTGTCATCAGCGTAGAGATGATAGTTGAAGCCGTGGGAGCGAATGAGGTCACCAAGGGAGTGCGTGTAGATCGAGAACAGAAGGGGACCAAGCACTGAACCTCGGGGAACCCCCACAGTAAGGGGATGGGAGGGGGAGGAGGAGCCTGCAAAAGAGACTGAGAATGAATGACCGGAGAGATAAGAGGAGAACCGGGAGAGGATGGAGTCTGTGAAGCCAAGGTCAGATAGCGTATTGAGGAAAAGGGGGTGGTCCACAGTGTCGAAGGCAGCCGAGTGGTCGAGGAGGATTAGGATGGAGTATGAGCCGTTGGATTTGGCAAGCAGGAGGTCATTGGTGACCTTTGAGAGGGCAGTTTCCGTGGAATGTAGGGGATGGAAGCCAGACTGGAGGGGGTCGAGGAGAGAGTTGGTGCTGAGGAATTTGAGGCAGCACGTATAGACAACTCGTTCAAGGAGTTTGGAAAGGAATGGTGGGAGGGATATGGGGCAATAACTAGAAGGTGAGGTGGGGTCAAGAGAGGGTTTTTTTAGGATGGCAGAGACATGGGCATGTTTGAAGGCAGAGGGGAAGGAACCAGTGGAGAGTGATTGGTTGAAGATGGAAGTTAAGGAGGGGAGAAGGGATGGAGCGAGAGATTTCATGAGTTGAGAGGGAATGGGGTCAGAAGCACAGGTGGCCAGAGTAGCACTTGAGAGCAGGGAGGAGAGCTCCTCTGAGGATACTGTTGGGAAGGATGGGAGAGTAGCAGAGAGTGTTGAGAGCTGCGGGGTTGGAGAAGGAGGGGAAGTGACTTTGGGGAGGTCGGACCTGATGGATTTAATTTTGTTAATGAAGTAGGAGGCCAGATCGTTGGGGGTGAGGGAAGGAGGAGGGGGAGGAACTGGGGATCTGAGAAGGGAGTTGAATGTACGGAAGAGCTGGCGGGGGTGAAGGGCATGGGTGTCAAATGAGGGAGGAGACATAGTTTTGTCTGGCAGAGGAGAGGGCTGAGTTAATACAGGAATGGATAAACTTGAAGTGAACTAGGTTGGCATGGTGTTTAGACTTTCGCCAGCAGCATTTGGCAGCTCGAGCATAAGAGCGAAGGAGGTGGACAGTGGCAGTGATCCAGGGCTGTGGGTTAGTGGTACGAGAGCGGCAAAGGGAAAGGGGAGCGAGTGAGTCTAGCTGAGTAGAAAGGGTAGAGTTGAGAGCAGTAATCTGATCATCAAGACTGGGTAGAGAGGAGAGGGCAGCGAGGTGGGGTGTGAGGCACTCCGAAAGATGGGTGGGGTCCAGAGAGCGGAGATCTCTGTGAGGGAGTAATACGAATTTACAGGGGAAAGAAGTGTGAGTGAGGAGCCAGGTGAGAAGATTATAATGAGAGAGAGGGATTTCAGAGTTGGTGAGGGTGGACAGAGTGCAGCGATAGGAGATGATGAGGTCGAGGGTATGACCAAGTTGGTGAGTGGGTGAAATGGGGTGGAGGAAGAGGTTGGCAGCATCAAGGAGAGAAGGAAGCATCAAGGAAGGCGGGCAGCAGAGGAGTCATCAGAGATATCCATGTGGATATTGAAGTCTCCGAGGATCAGAGTGGGCATGGAGAAGGAGAGAAGGAAGGTGAGGAAGGGGTCAAAGTCGTTAAAGAAGTTGAAAGTGGGGCCGCGAGGGTGGTAGATGACGGCTACAAGAATCTGGAGGGGGTGGTAGAGGCGAATAATGTGGGCTTCAAAGGAAGGGAAGGAAAGGGAAGGGGGAGGAGGGATAGTGCGAAAGTGACATTGGGGGGCGAGAAGGAAACCAACACCTCCTCCTTTTCTGGTGAGTTTGGGGGAGTGGGAGAAGAAGAGGCCTCCACTGGAGAGAGCAACAGAAGAGACCGTGTCGTCCGGAGACAGCCATGTTTCAGTTAGGGCGAGGAGGAGTAGAGAGCTGGAAAGGAATAGGTCCAGGATGAAAGGGATCTTACTTAAAACGGAGCAGGGATTCCAGAGGGCACACTTGACAGCATCTGTCGAGGGAGGGGAGAGGGGGGAAGGGTGCGAGGGGTGGGGAGGGTTTGGATTGGGATGAGTTGGCAGAGGCCTGGGCAGGGAGAGTGGGAAGAGGGGTGGCGATGGGAAAGGAGAACTGGGATGGGGTGGGGGCGGGGAGGAGGGGAGGGAGGGGGCTGGGAGGGAGGAGTGGAGGACCTGCGCTGGTACAGAGGGATCCTTGGTAGGGGGTGAGGGGGAGTGGTCTTGGTGGGTGAGAGGGAGGGAAACAGCTGGGTGGGTGAGGGGAAGGGGAAGGTGAGGAATGGGAATGGCAGTTGGGAGCAAGGGAATCGAAAGTTCAGGGTGAGTCGGCAGGGCGAGTGACAGTACAGCGGGAGGTTAACAATAGAGGTGCAGAAGCAATAAAACAGTAGCAATGATATAAGAAGGCAATGACATCACAGGGTGTAGTTGAACAATTAATATGCTATGGCAATAATAAAATTGGCAGATAATGATGTCACAGAGAGCAGCTACAAAATATTAAGTGCTGGAGTAGGGTGGGCCTGTTAAGGGGGTTAGGGAGCAGAGATACCTGGGGAGAGGAGCGGACAGTCAACTAGCATGGGAGGGCTGAGGAGGTGCCAATGAGGTTGTTGTTAACGTAACTTGGTGCTAACAAGGGCCTTTTTCACGGGGTGTGTGGTGGGGGGGGGGGAGAGTCCTTTAAGGAAGTTCGCTTTAGTTGGGGTGGGGGGGGTGGAAGCAGGGGGCGTCAGTGGAGGCGCTCTGAGGAGGGGAGCCTGCCGGGAGCAGCAGGGACCACGCGGTGTGATGGCGGGCGGGCGGGCCAGCCTCTCAGGAACGGAGTCCCGGGCGTCTATGGTGGTGCTCTGAGGAGAGGATCCTTCTGGGAGCAGCAAGGCCACGAGGACCTTGCTTCGCTGCTTCTCTAAAGAAGCAGTGTGGCTTGGTGGATAGAGCAAGGGCTTGGGATTCAGAAGGAACTGGGTTCTAATTTTTGCTCCACCACGGATCTGCTATGGGACCTTGGGCAAATCACTTCACTTCTCTGGGCCTAAGTTACCTCATCCATAAAATGGAGATTAAGACTGTGAGCCCCGTGAGGGAAATGGATTGTATACAACCTGATCAGTTCATATCTACCCCAGCACTTAGAACAGTGCTTGACATGTAGTAAGCACTTAACAAACACCGCTATTACCATTATTATTATTAGCATCCCACAATTATCATTACTATTATTATCATTTTATCACTATTATCAATCACAGGACCCTATGCCTCTAATTATATTTCTTGTTGTTCTACTTATATTTTAGATCAGCAATTCTAGGGTCAGTTCTTGGTCCCCTTCTGTTCTCTATCTACGATCACTCCCTTAGTGAACTCATTCGCTCCCACAGCTTCAACTATCATCTGTACACTGATGACACCCAAATCTACATCTCTGCCCCTGCTCTCTCTCCTTCTCTTCAGGCTCGTGTCTCCTCCTGCCTTCAGGACATCTCCATCTGGATGTATGCCCACCATCTGGAACTCAGTATGTCCAAGAATGAACTCCTTATCTTCCCTCTCAAACCCTGTCCTCTTCCTGATTTTCCCATCACTGTTGACGACACTACCATCCTTCCCGTCTCACAAGCCCGCAACCTTGGTGCCATCCTCGATTCTGCTCTCTTGTTCACCCCTCACATCCAATCCATCACCAAAACCTGCCAGTCTCACCTCCACAACATCGCCAAGATCCACCCTTTCCTCTCCATCCAAACTGCTACCCTGCTGGTTCAATTTCTCATCTTATCCCGACTGGATTACTGTATCAGCCTCCTCTCTGATCTCCCATCCTCCTGTCTCTCCCCACTTCAATCTATACTTCACGCTGCTGCTCGGATTATCTTTGTGCAGAAACGCTCTGGGCATGCTACTCCCCACCTCAAAAATCTCCAGTGCCTACCAGTCAACCTACACATCAGGCAAAAGCTCCTCACTCTCGGCTTCAAGGCTCTCCATCAACTCGCCCCCTCCTACCTCACCTCCCTTCTTTCCTTCTACAGCCCAGCCCACACCCTCCACTCCTCTGCCACTAACCTCCTCACCGTGCCTTGTTCTTCCCTGTCCTGCCATTGACCCCCGGCCCACGTCCTCCCCCTGTCGCAATGCCCTCCTTCCACACACCTGCCAAGTTAGCTCTCTTCCTCCCTTCAAAGCCCTACTGAGAGCTCACCTCCTCCAGGAGGCCTTCCCAGACTGAGCCCCCTCCTTCCTCTCCCCCTCCTCCCCTCCCCATCCCACCCACCTTACCTCCATCCCCTCCCCACAGCACCTGTATATATATATATATAAATATATATATAATACATATGTTTGTACATATTTATTACTCTATTCATTTTACTTGTACATATTTATTCTATTTATTTTATTTTGTTAATATGTTTTGTTTTGTTGTCTGTCTCCCCCTTCCAGACTGTGAACCTGCTGTTGGGTAGGGACCATCTCTATATGTTACCAACTTGTACTTCCCAAGCGCTTAGTACAGTGCTCTGCACACAGTAAGCTCTCAATAAATACGAATGAATGAATGAATGAATCTAGGATCAACCCCAGTGCTTAGTACAGTGCTTGCCACCTAGCAAGTGTTTAATAAATACCATTAAAATTTGTCAGGACTATTGTTGACCATAAAATGACATAAAAACTGATCTAAGTTGGCACTGGCAAAATTCTACCCACAATAAGTTTACACTGTAGAAGGAGAAGAGACATTAATAAAAATAAATAAATTGTGGACCTGTACATAGGTGCTGTGGGGCTAAGTGTGAGGTGAATAAAGGAAGCAAACCCAGAAGGGAGTGGGAGAAGAAGAAATGAGAGCTTAGAAGGGAAATTCCTCTTGAGGAGATGGAACTTCAGTACAGGCTTTGAAGGTGGGGACAGTAATTGTCTGTTGGAAAAGAGGGAAGGGCATTCCAGGATGTGGGTGAGAGATCGGGGGCAAAATGGATGAGATCGAGGTACAGTGAGTAGGTTGCCACTAGATCAATCAATCACTCAATCAAGCGGATTTATTGAGGTCTTCCTATGTGCAAAGCACTGTGTTGTGCACCTGGGAGAGTACAATGCAACAGAATTAACAGACTTGTTCCCTGCCCATGACGAGCTTACAGTCTAGAGGAGGAGGTAGACATTAATATGAGTAAATAAGTCATTTAATATAGATAATTTAAAAATATGTACATAAGTGTTGTGGGGTTGGGGATGGGCTAAATATCAAGTGTCCAAAGGTCACAGATTGAAGTGCATTGATGACAAAGAAGGGAGAGGGAGCCGGGAAAAGAGAGCTTAATAGGAGAAGGCCTCTTGGAGGAGGTGTGACTTTAGTAAGATGGATAGAGTGGTGGTCTGGCATCTTTGGAGGGGAAGGGACTTCCAGGACAGGAGGGAGGAAGTAGGAAAGGGGTCAGTGGCCAGATAGGTGAGATTGGCCTGCATCAGCCTCCTCTCCGATCTCCTATCCTCCTGTCTCTCCCAACTTCAATCCATACTTCACGCCGCTGCCTGGATCATCTATGTGCAGAAATGCTCTGGGCATGTTTCTCCCCTCCTCAATAATCTCCATTGGCTACCAATCAACCTACACATCAGGCAAAAACTCCTCACCCTTGGCTTCAAGGCTCTCCATCACCTCGCTCCCTCCTACCTCACCTCCCTTCTCTCCTTCCACAACCCAGCCTGCACCCTCCGCTCCTCTGCCGCTAATCTCCTCACTGTGCCTCATTCTCACCTGTCCCACCGTCGAACCCCGGCCCTCATCATCCCCCTGGCCTGGAATGCCCTCCCTCCTCACATGTGCCGTTAGCTCTCTTCCTCCCTTCAAAGCCCTACTGAGAGCTCACCTCCTCCAGGAGGCCTTCCCAGACTGAGCCCCCTACTTCCTCTCCCCCTACTCCCCCTTCCCATCCCCTCTGCCTTACCTCCTTCCCCTCCCTACAGCATCTGTATATATGTATATATGTTTGTACATATTTATTACCCTATTTATTTATTTATTTTACTTGTACATATTTATTCTATTTATTTTATTTTGTTAATATGTTTTGTTTTGTTGTCTGTCTCCCCCTTCTAGACTGTAAGCCCACTGTTGGGTAGGGACCGTCTCTATATGTTGCCAACTTGTACTTTCCAAGCACTTAGTACAGTGCTCTGCACATAGTAAGCACTCAATAAATACAATTGAATGAATGAATGAATGAATGAATCAGGGCACAGTGAGGAAGCTGGTACTAGAAGAGTGAAGTGTGAGGGCTGGGGTACAATAGGAAAGCAGTGTGGTAGGAGAGGGCAAAGTAATTGAATGTTTTAAAGCCAATGGAAAGGAGTTTTTGTTTGATGCTGAATTTGATAGGCAACTGCTGGAGGTTCTTGAGGAGTATGAAACACAGACTGAATGGTTTTGTAGAAAAATAATCCAGGGAACAGAACAAAGTATAGACTGGTGTGGGGAGAGATAGGAGGCAGGGAGGTCACCAAGGAGGCTGATACAGTAATCAAAGTGGGATAGGATGGGTGTTCGGTTTAAGGAGGGAGCCTTTTGGATGGAGAGGAAAGTATGGAATTTAGCAATGTTTTGAAGGTCAAGATGACAGGATTTGGTGACAAATTGACTATGAGGTTGAGTGAGAGAGATGGGTTGAGGATAGAACCAAAGTTACAGGCTTGTGAAACAAGCACTGCAGTGCTTTTAACAGTGATGGGAAAGTCACAGGGAGGACAGGATTTGAGTGGGAAGATAAGGAATTCTGTTTAGAACATGTTAAGTGTGAGTTGTCAGAAGGACATCCAAGTAGAGGTGTTCTGAAGGCAGAAGGAAAAATGAGACTGCAGAGAAGTAGAGAAACCAGCGCTGGAGGTGGAGATTAATGAATTATCCACATAGAGATGGTTGTTAAAGTCATGTGAGTGAGTGATTGAGTTCTCCAAGGGAGAGAGTGTAGATGGAGAATAGAAGGGGACCCACAACTGAGCTTTGAGGGACCCCCACAGTTAGGGGGTGGAAAGTAGAGGAGGAGCTCCTGAAGGAGACTGAGAATGAGTGACCAGGGAGATCAGAGGAGACCCAGGAGAGGACAGAGTCAGTGAAGCCTAAGTTGGTTAGTGTTTCCAGGAGAAGGGGGTGTTCCAAAGTGCTGCAGGCAGCTGAGAGGTCGCAGAGGATTAGGATGGAGTAGAGGCCGTTGAATTTGGCAAAAATGGCATTATTGGTGACCTTGACAGTTTCTATTTAATATGGACCCAGCTTTTAAGGGACTGCATGTTTCAACCTTCCAAGGAAAAACAAGCTCAAAATTACACACACACACACACACTCACACACACACACACATGCGCTCTTTCTCTCTCTCTCTCTCTCTCTTTCTCTCTCTCCATTGACTCTTTTTCATGGTCAGTGTCCCAGGCAGGGCCCATGAATAGATAGAAAGATGAGAACATTCAAAACAGAAATGAGTGTGGGTGGGTGGGCATTTGCATCTTTGGGTGTGTGTATGTGTCTGCAACTGGTACATAAAACTGATAACAGTAATGATAATATTAACAAAAATAATAGTGACAATGGTTGTATTGATTCTGTGCTTGCTATGTGCCTAGCACTGCATTTATTAAGCACTGAAGGTGCTACAAGGTAATCAAGTCAGGCCCAGTCCCTGTCCCACATGGGGCTCACACTTAAAGGAGGGGAAGGGAGAAATTAATCCCTCCTTCTTGAAACAGAGTGGCATAGCAGACAGAGCACAGACCCGGAAGTCAGAAGACCTGGGATCCAATTCCATCTCTGCCATTTGTTGGTTTGGTGACCTTGAGCAAGTCATTTGATTTCTCTTTGCCTGAATTACCTCATCTAACAATGGAGGAAAAGATTGTGAGTCCCACGTAGGACAGAGACTGTATCCAATCTGATTAGCCTGTAATGATAATAATACAGTATTGGTAGATAGTGAGCATTTAACAAATATCATGAAGAAAAGTCCTCATTTTATGGCTAAGGAAAATGAGGCACAAAGAAGCCAAGTGACTTACCCAATGTTGCCCAGAAGACAGGTGTCTGAACCAGGAATGAGAATCCAGGTCTCCTGATTGCTAGGCCTGTGATCCTTCCTCTAAAGTCAGAAGATCATGGGTTCTAATCCTGGCTCTGCCACGTGTAACCTTGGGCAAATCACTTCACTGCTCTGTGCCTCAGTTACCTCATCTGTTAAATGGGGATTGTGACTGTGAGCTCCACATGGGACAGAGACTGTGTCCAACCTGATTTTCTTGTGTTAGCCCCAGAGCTTAGTACAGTGCCTGACACACAGTAAATGCTTAACAAATACCATAATTATTGTTATTATTATTAATAATAAAGACACCTGATAGGTATAAAGTGTAAAATGTCTGTTTACAGACACCTTCAGCTGTTTCGCAAAAGACACTGTAAAAAACACTGTTTTGCAAAACACTCTCTTTTTAGGAATTTTCTCTGCCCCCTCAATGTCCTATTCAATTCCCCCAAACTATTAAGAAAAATTATTGTACATGTCTACATGTCTACATATAGAAATTCAGTAGAAGCTATACAATGAGCAATTCGGATTCGTTATCGGTTTAATTATCAGCTCACTTCAGATTTGATATAGAGTTTTCTATTTCCAGAGTAAAACAGCATTAGTGCATGCTGAGATTTCCATAATGAATTACTAATGTTAATTATTTAAGTAAATTGCTTGAAAACATGATGATCAAAAGTGAAGGGAGGAATTCCTTAACATATACACAGTTTTAACCTTTTAATATACCCTACGTCTTCAGAGACCTGTCCCAACTAAATATCATTCATTTCACTAATGGTTTTAGCCTTATCTTGGAGTTAATCCCTATAGAACATTCTCCTCATGAACAGGGAATCTGCCTCTCATATGTGGTGTAATTTTCCAAATGTTTAGTGAAGTACATTGCATTCAAGAGATACTCAATAAATACCATTATGACAACTCCTACTACTACTATAAATAATACAGAAAACATCAAATAGTCAAGACCAAGAATTTAAAATGGACTATACCAAATTAAATTTCAGGGGGAAGGAGGAGAAAAAGGAAGACAAAGAGGAGGAGAAGGAGGAGGAGGAAAAGAACAAGGAAGAGGAGGAGGAGAAAGAGAAGGGAGAGGAGGAGGGGAAGGAGGGCAGGAAGAGAAGGAAGAAGAGATGAAGGAGGATACAAAAAGAATAATTATTATTACTGTGTAATTTGTTAAGCATTTTAGAACATTGCAAGAATGTACTAAGCACTGGGGTAGACACAAGATAATCTGCTTGGATACAGTCTCTGTCAAACACAGCATTCAGAGTCTAATAATACTTGTTAATTATGATACTTAAGTGCTTATTATGCGCCAAGCACTGTTCTAAGCACTGGGGAAGATGCAAGTTAATCATGTTGGACACAGTCCCTGCCCCAAATGGAGCTCACAGTCTTAATCCCCAGTTACCTTATCTGTAAAATGGGGATTAAAACTGTGAGCCCCACGTGGGACAACTTGATTATCTTGCATTCCCCCCAGTGCTTAGAATAGTGCTTTGTTCATAGTAAGTGCTTAACAAACACCATTATTATTATTATTATTATTTCCTCTGACTCCCAGCCCCATGCTGCTTCTATAAGGAAGGGATAGTGTCTATGACTCATGCATTATACTCTCCCAAGGGCTTAGTACAGTGCTCTGCACAGTGAACATGCAAAAAATTGATTGATTTACTGGTCCCTTCCCTTCCTTGTATTGCTTAGTATCCATTAGCACAGCAGAAGGCATAAAACCTTAGATTTACATCTTCCTTTTACATCCCATCACAACGCTAAAGGAACAGGTGATAATGGAAAAGTCTGACTATGTGAGTGCAAGAAACGTATGCATAATGACAACTTTTTGTTAAAGCAAGATGAATGTCCATTCCATAATACTATAGGATGCCCATTAGTGATTAAGTATCTGGCCGCTGACTAAACCACTAAGCAGAGGCAGGGAGAGATCTAGATAACTTCTTCCATCTCATTCCCTACAACCTGCCTTACATGAAGCAATGTAAGAGACAAGGTGCTAATTATTTCTCGTTTAGCTAGAACTGGATTCAGTGACTGTAAATTCATTGTGAGAAGCAGCGTGGCTCAGTGGAAAGAGCACGGGCTTTGGAGTCAGAGGTCACGGGTTCGAATCCCGACTTCACCAATTGTCAGCTGTGTGACTTTGAGCAAGTCACTTAACTTCTCTGTGCCTCAGTAACCTCATCTGTAAAATGGGGATTAAGACTGTGAGCCCCACGTGGGACAACCTGATCACCTTGTAACCTCCCCAGCGCTTAGAACAGTGCTTTGCACATAGTAAGCGCTTAATAAATGCCATTATTATTATTATTATTGTGAGAAGTGAAATGGGTCTGTTATATTGTTGGGACTTACTCTCTCATATGTTTAGTACAGGGCTCTGCACACAATAAGAGCACAGTAAATACGATCGATTGATTGAGAATCTAAGCAGCATGGTCTAGTGGAAAAAGCATGGGCCTGGGCATCAGAGGATGTGGGTTCTAATCCTAGCTCTGCCACCTGTCTGCTGGGTGACCTTGGGCAGGTCACAGCTTTTCTGGACCTCTGTTACCTCATCTGTAAAATGGAGATTAAGACTGTGAGTACCAAATGGGACAGGGACTGTGTCCAACATGATAACCTTGTAGAAGCAGCATGGCTTAGCGGAAAGAGCCCAGGCTTGGGAGTCAGAGGACGTGGGTTCTAATCCTGGCTCTGCTACTTGTCTGCTGTGTGACCTTGGGCAAGCTACTTAACTTCTCTGCTCCTCAGTTACCTCATCTGTAAAATGGGGATTAAGACTGTGAGCCCCACGTGGGACAACCTGATGACCTTGTATCTACCCCAGTGCTTAGAACAGTGCTTGGCACATAGTAAGTGCTTAACAAATACCACAGTTATTATTATTGTTACTATTTATATGTGGTTTTACCCACTACATCCCGGTTCACTCTTCATTTCTCTCAAGATCACCTATTAATCATTCAATCAATCGATGGCATTCATTCACCCTCTAGACTGTAAGCTCCTTGTGGACAGGGAATGTGTCTACCAGTCGGCTATATTATATTCTCCCGAGCACTTGCTCAAGGAGTTTGGTGAGGAATTGTAGGAGGGAGATAGGGTGATAACTGGAGGGAGCTGAGGGGTAAAGGGAAGGGTTTTTTTAGGATAGGGGAGAAATGGGTATGCTTGAAAGTAGTGGGGAAGAAGCTGTTAGAGAGCAAATGGTTGAAGATGGCTGTTAAGGAGATTAGAAGGAAGGGGGTGAGACCTTTGATAAGATGGGAAGGAATAGGGTCTGTTACGCATGTGGGACTACATAATTAAGTGCTGTGGGGAGAAGGGAGGGTGAATAAAAGGAGCAAATCCAACTGCAAGGTTGATGAAGAAGGGGGTGGGACAAGAGGAAATGAATAAGTGAACATAGACTAAAAAGATACTTTCAAATTTAGTCTGCAAGACACACTTCAGTGTGTTAGCAATAAACCTGCCCCGTGGAAGAAACATGGACACATTTCCCGTTGGAGATTTAATTAGGCCATCGAGATCATTTTGCTCTGAAGAGATCACAGCAGCTTCTTGGAAGAGTATATCACTTTCTTTTCTGCCTACTCACCTTGCAATAATCCACTAGTTTCTACCTTCCCCAGGAAACATTCTCCTAAGCACTTAGTATAGTGCCTTGCATACAGAATGTACTCAATAAATATGACTGATTGCTCTAAATCCTTCCAACATGGGATTTAGGAGATCAAAACTCTCTTTCAACTACCAAGACCAACCAGTGTTCCATCAACATCGGAGAAGCAGCATAGCTCAGTGGAAATAGCACAGGCTTGGAAATCAGGGGTTATGGGTTCTAATCCTGGCTCCGCCACTTGTCAGCTGTGTGACTTTGAGCAAGTCACTTACGTCTCTATGCTTCAGTTACCTCATCTGTAAAATGGGAATTAAGACTGTGAGTCCCATGTGGGACAATCTGATTACCTTGTATCCCCCCAGTGCTTAGAACAGTGCTTGGCACATAGTAAATGCTTAACAAATGCCATCATCATCATTATTATTATTATTATCAACATCTGTCCCAGCTAGAGGATTTAAGCAGAGAATTAAACACAGTACAGTGCTTTGCACACAGTAAGTGCTCAATAAGTATGACTGAATGAATGAATGGCATTGCTTCAGCCCACATCCTGGTCCTCTGCATGACACAGTGCTTAGAGCACCGGTCTGTGAGTCAGAAGGTCACGGGTGCTAATCCTGATTCAGCTACTTGTCTGCTGTGTGACAGGCAAGTTTCTTCTCTGGGCTTCAATCCCTTTATCTATAAAATAGGGATTGAGACTGTGAGCCCCATGTGGGACAGGTGCCGTGCCCAACCCAATTTGCTTGTATCCACCCCAGCGCTTAATACAGTGCCTGTCGCATAGTAAGCATTTAACAAATGCCACTGTTATTATTATCCTTTTTATATTTTACCCACTAAACTCCAGTTTCCCACAGAAGGAATACGGCGACCTTCATCGTTCTCATCTCATCACTCAATCGATCAGTGGTATTTACTGAATGCTTACTATGTTCAGAGCACTGTACTAAGTGCTTGGGAGAGTATGATACAACAGAGTTGGTAAATATTAGACTGGATGCTCGTTGTGGGCAGGGAATATGTCTCTTTATTGTTCTCTCCCAAGCACTCATTACAGTAAACACTCAATAAATATGTTTGACTACCTGAATGACTGATTGTGTCTTAGCATTATCATGATTACCATCATGTTATCTATTGGGCACCTACATCATGAAGATATCTGCAATAGGAGCTAAAGGAAGACACAGTGCTTAGCACACAGTAAGCACTCAATAAATCCCATAGATTTATTTGGTGGAAATATCTATGACCCCTGAGGAGTTTATAGTCTGATAGAGTTGGCAAGCTCGCACTAGTGGAGGATACAATTTTGGAAAGTGTGTGAAGATCAAAGCAGCGTGCCCTAGCTGAAAGAATATGTGCCTGGTGTCAGAGGACCTGAGTGCTAATCCTGGTTCTGTCATGTGTCTTCTGTGTGTTCTTGAGCAGATCATTCATTCAATCATATTTACTGAGCACTTACTGTGTTCAGAGCACCGTACTAAGTGCTTGGAAAGTACAATTCAGCAACAAAGAGAAACAATCCCTGCCCACAAGGGGCTCTCAGTCTAGAAGGAGGGAGACTGTCATCAAATCAATCAATCAATCAATCAATCATATTTATTGAGCACTTACTGTGTGCAGAGCACTGTACTAAGCACTTTGGAAGAACAAGTTGGCAACATATAGAGACAGTCCCTACCCAACAGTGGGCTCACAGTCTAGAAGGGGGAGACAGAGAACAAAACCAAACATATTAACAAAATAAAATAAATAGAATAGATATGTACAAGTAAAATAAGTAAATAGAGTAATAAATATGTACAAACATATATACATATATACAGTTGCTGTGGGGAAGGGAAGGAGGTAAGGTGGGGGGGATGGAGAGTGGGAGGAGGGGGGAGAGGAAGGAGGGAGCTCAGTCTGGGAAGGCCTCCTGGAGGACTTAGACTGTGAGCCCACTGTTGGGTAGGGACTGTCTCTATATGTTGCCAATTTGTACTTCCCAAGCGCTTAGTACAGTGCTCTGCACATAGTAAGCGCTCAATAAATATGATTGATGATGATGATGGAGGAGGTGAGCTCTCAGTAGGGTTTTGAAGGGAGGAAGGGAGCTAGCTTGGCGGATGTGAGGAGGGAGGGCATTCCAGGCCAGGGGGATCAAAACAAGTAAACTGGCATGATCACTTAACCTATCTGCGCCTTTGCTACTTCATCTGTAAAATGTGGATTATTATTATCAATAATAATAATAATAATAACAATGACATTTCTTAAGTGCTTACTATGTGCCAAGCACTGTTCAAAGCACTGGGGTAGATAGAAGGTAATCAGGGTGTCCCATTTAGAGCTCACAGGCTTCATCCCCATTTTACAGAGGAGGGAACTGAGGCCCAGAGAAGTTAAGTGACTTGCCCGAAGTCACAGAGCTGACAAGTGACAGAAGTGGGACTGGAACCCACGACCTCTGACTCCCAAGCCTGGGCTCTTACCACTAAGCCACACTGATTCTCCACAAAGGATTAAATTCTTCTCCCTCCTAATTAGACTGAGCCCCATGTGGGACAGTGACTGCATCCAACACAATTAACTTGTATCTTCCCCAATGCTTAGAACAGTGCTTGACCCACTGTAAGCACTTAACAAGGACCACTGTTATCATGATTACTATTATTTTGGTGATGATTATTATCATCAATAAGGCCATCCTGAATTAACGATAAACCTTAAACCTCGGACAACTGAAACCACATTAAATCTAACCTTCTCATCTCTTAATTCCTTTTATTGCTCTGTTTAACAGGGGAGATTTTACCCAGACTCAATTGATGATTGATTTACAATGCAACCGTTTAAGCCAATGACAGCTCACAATAGCAAAATGTAGGAACAACAGAGGTAGAATTTTGTTTTGCATAAAAAGATTCCCCCAAATTTATGGATAGTAGTCCCACTGAGGGGAAAAGAAAGAATGCAAAGACACACATATTCCATCAGCAACATCTGTCTCTTACATCTGGGGTAATTAAGCAGGGAATTACCTTGCACACAGTAAGTGCTCAATAAATATGATGAATGAATGAATGCTTCAGCCTGCATCATGGTGCTCTGTGTTTTTAAACTATAGATAGGATCTAAAACACACTAAATAATATAATAATTGTGGCAATTTGCTAAGCACTTACTATGTGTCAAGCACTGTTGTAAGCTCTGGGGTAGACACAGGGCAGTTAGGTTGGACGCAGTCCCTGTCCCACATGGGACTCCCAGGTTCAATCCCCATTTCCAGATGAGGTAACTGAGGCACAGAGAAGTTAAGTGACTTGCCCACGGTCATATAACAGACAAGTGGCAGAGCCGGAATTAGAACACACAACCTCTGAATCCCAAGCCCGGGCTCTTGCCAATAGGCCATGCTGATTCTGCAGCATTGAACCCACAAAACATAATCTTCTATCATAGACATGTGCATTCAAAGATAGAGTTTAGCATAATTGATTCAGTCAGTTAAGTTCATTTTTTAAGTGCTTACTATGTGTAAAGCACTGTTCTAAGCGCTCGGGGGGGATACAAGGTGATCAGGTTGTCCCACGTGGGGCTCACAGTCTTCATCCCCATTTTACAGATGAGGTAGCTGAGGCACAGAGAAGTTAACTGACTTCCCCGAAGTCACAGAGCTGAGAAGTGGTGGAGCTGGGATTAGAACCCATGACCTCCAACTCCCAAGTCCATGGTCTTGCCACTAAGCCGATTGTGAGCCCCATGCGGGACAATCTGATTACCTTGTATCTACCCCAGTGCATAGAACAGTGCTTGGCACATAGTAAGTACTTAACAAATACCATCATTATTATTACAAATATGATTGAATGAATTCCATGTGTACAGCATTGTAACTGAGTTTATTCCTGCCCTCAAGGAGATGTTTTGATTTTTTTGTAGTTGTTATAGTATTCATTTAGTCCTTACCATGTGTCACATGCTTTTCCAAGTACTGGGGTAGACACAAGTTAAAGAGGTGAGACACAGTCCCTATCCTATAAGGGGCTCATTATCAGGGTGAAAGGGAGGTTTTGCAATCAAAAAGGGACACAAGACAATAGCACTTTCACAATGACAACACTTGCCCCTTTCTGTCTTAATAACATCCCTGTCAGGGAGGGAGAAGGAGATCCTATTATACCCATTTTACAGACATGGAAACTAAGGCCTAAAGAGGCTAAGTGACTTTCCTGAGGTCCAGGGGTGACATAAGGACTAATAATTAATGATGATATTTGTTAAGCGCTTACTATGTGCAAAGCACTGTTCTAAGAGCTCTGATCTGCTGACTCAAACACACGCTCTCCCCCTCTTCAAAGTCTTAACTGAAGGCCCATCTCCTCCAAGAGGCCTTCCCAGATTAAGCCCCGCTTTTCCTCAGCCTCCCTTCCCTTCTATGTTGCCCTGACTTGCTCCCTTTGCTCTTCCCCCCCTCCCTACCCACAGCACTTAAGTATAGATCTGTCATTTTATTAATTTATATTGATGTCTGTTTATTCTTATTGATGTCTGTCTCCCCCCATTCTAGACTGTGAGCTCATTGTCTCTCTTCATTTCTGTATTGTGCTTTCCCAAGCAATTAATATACTGCTCTGCACACAATAAGTGCTTAATAAATATGATTGAATGAATGAATGAATGCTCTTTCTACCAGCCCAGGATGACTATGAGGAGGGAAAAGCTCCTTGACTCATTCCATTAATTAAGTTTATTAAGCACTTTCTCTTAATGATTAATGATAATAACTGTGGTATTTATTAGGTGCTTAATAAGAGCTGGGGTAGACACAAGAACATCAGGTCCCATGTGGGGCTCCCAGTTGAAGAAGAAGAGAGGACAAGGCTTATTATGTGCAGAGCACTGTACTAAGCACCTGCGATAATGCAAGGCAACAGACTTAGCGATCACATGCCCAGCCCTCTAGGAGCTTACAGTCTAGAGGGGGAAACAGACAATAACATGAATTATAGATCGGGATGGGCCTTCAATAAGGCTTTGGAGTGGGGAGAGTCATTATCTGTTAGAGAAGCAGCGTGGCTCAGTGGAAAGAGCACGGGCTTTGGAGTCAGAGGTCATGGGTTCAAATCCCGGCTCTGCCAATTGTCAGCTGCGTGACTTTGGGCAAGTCACTTAACTTCACTTAACTTCTCTGTGCCTCAGTTCCATCATCTGGAAAATGGGGATTAAGACCATGAGCCCCACGTGAGACAACCTGATCACCTTGTATCACCCCAGCACTTAGAACAGTGCTTTGCACATAGTATGCACTTAACAAATACCATCATTATTATTATTATTATTATATGAAGAGGGAGGGCGTTCCGGGCCAGAGGCAGGAGGCGGAAAAGGGGTCTCCTGCGAGGTAGACAAGGTTGCTGCACAGTGAGTAGGTTGGCATTTAAGGAGAGAATTGTATAGCTGGTTTAAAGTCGGAAATAAGGTAAGGTAGGGAGTGGCAAGGTGATTGAGAGCTCGAGAACCGACAGTAAGGAGTTTCTGTTTGATGTGGAGGTGGATGGGCAACCACGGGAAGGTCTTGAGAAGTGAGAGGACATGGATTATATGTCTCTTTAGAAAATTGATCCGGACAGCCGAGTGAAGTATGAACTGGAGTGGGGAGAGAAAGAAAGCAGGGAGGCCAGCAAGGATGTTGATGCACTAATCAAGGAGGGGTAGGATAAATACTGGGATCGACTCGGATACATTCCCTTCCAGTTTTCCTTCAGAACAAAGCCCCATTTAAAAGTTTACTCAGGAAATTCTGCTCAGCAAATGGAACAAACAAAAACATCGTAAAATGGGAACTGTCAAACTTGCGCTTTACCATCTGGAAATCCAATCTTCTTCTATTTGCCTTGCCTTTGTCGCTGAAACGAAATTTGATTTTAGAGTGTTCGCTTATTTTTAAGACACATCAAAGGAGTTTGTTTTAGAGCAATATTCATCAAAGGATGATGGATGTTTTACTTGAGAAGTCTCAGTTGGAATTTCCAGATGGTATGGATGCTACCTGCCCATCAGTTGTACTTTCCAAGCATTAGTACAGTGCTCTGCACACAGTAACTGCTCAATGAATATGAATGAATGAATTGATCAATCAATCACGGTGGAGAGAGAAGGGTTTCCATTTTTGAGCGCTCTGATTGCCTGGCAGACTGCATCCTGTGGTATGATGGGCTAGGGGAGCTGGTATAATAATAATAATCATTACTCTGGAATTTGTTAAGAGTTTACGATGTCTGGATCATAGAATATTCCCTACTCCCACTTGCCTCAACAAAACTTTCATCCATTTTTGAGCACTCTGATTGGCTAGCAGACTGCATCCTGTGGTATGATGGCCTAGGGGAGCTGGTATAATAATAATTATTATTATTATTATGGTATTTGTAAAGAGTTTACAATGTTTGGACCATAGACTATTCCCTACTCCCACTTTCCTCAACAAAACTTGCATCCACCATCTCAAGGTCCCAGGAGGGCAGAATAATTCCAGGATGTTTTCCTTCTATAATAATAATAAGGATTGAATAATAATGATTGTGGTTTTTGTTAAGCACCTACTATGTTCCAGGCACTGCTGTAAGCGCTGGGGTAGATACAAGATATTCAGGTTGGACCCAGTCCTGGTCCCAAACGGAGCTCACTGTTTTAATCCCCATTTTACAGATGGGGTAACTGAGGCACAGAGAAGTGAAGTGACTTGCCCAAGGTCACACAGAAGATGAGAGGCAGAGTTGGGATTAGAAGCCAGGTCTTCTGACTTCCAGGCCCGTAGTCTATCTGCTAGGCCACAAGACTTCTCAATCAATCAATCAATCAATTGTATTTATTGAGCGCTTACTGTGTGCAGAGCACTGTACTAAGCGCTTGGGAAGTACAAGTTGGCAACATATAGAGACAGTCCCTACCCAACAGTGGGCTCACAGTCTAGAAGGGGGAGACGGAGAACAAAACCAAACATATTAACAAAATAAAATAAATAGAATAGATATGTACAAGTAAAATAAATAAATAAATAAATAAATACATAAATAAATTTACTTCTCATTTACCTTCTTCTGGCACTGTTGCCTTGAATCACTTTGTCTTGTCTTGTCTTGGAGAAGCAGCGTGGCTCAGTGGAAAGAGCCCGGGCTTTGGAGTCGGAGGTCATGGGTTCAAATCCCGGCTCTGCCAACTGTCAGCTGTGTGACTTTGGGCAAGTCACTTCACTTCTCTGTGCCTCAGTTACCTCATCTGTAAAACGGGGATTGAAACTGTGAACCCCCTGTGGGACAACCTGATCACCTTGTAACCTCCCCAGTGCTTAGAACAGTGCTTTGCACATAGTGAGCGCTTAACATATGCCATTATTATTATTATTATTATTATTGTCTTATGCCATCAATTCATATCCAACCCATAGCGACACCATGGGCACATCACTCCCAGAACGCCCTGCTCTCCATCTGCAATCCTTCTGGTAGTAGATCCAGAATGTGAGTTCCAATCCTGACTCCTCCACTTCTCCACTACAACACTGGACAAGTCACTTCACTTCTCTGGGCCTTAGTTACCTCATCTGAATAATGGGGGTTAAGACTGTGGTCCATATGGGGGGCAGGGATTGTGTCAATCAATCAATCAATCAATCGTATTTATTGAGCACTTACTGTGTGCAGAGCACTGTACTAAGTGCTTGGGATGTACAAGCTGGCAACATATAGAGACAGTCCCTACCCAACAGTGGGCTCACAGTCTAGAAGGGGGAGACAGAGAACAAAACCAAACATACTAACAAAATAAAATCAATAGAATAGATAGGTACAAGTAAAATAAATAAATAAATAGAGTAATAAATATGTACAAACATATATACATATATACAGGTGCTGTGGGTAAGGGAAGGAGGTAAGATGTGGGGGATGGAGACGGGGGTCGAGGGGGAGAGGAAGGAAGGGGCTCAGTCTGGGAAGGCCTCCTGGAGGAGGTGAGCTCTCAGTAGGGCCTTGAAGGGAGGAAGAGAGCTAGCTTGGCGGATGGGCAGAGGGAGGGCATTCCAGGCCCGGGGGAGGACGTGGACTGGGGTCGACAGAAGGGCTGAGTAGGTGCGAATGAGGCTGTCGTTACTGTAACTTGGTGATAACAAGGGCCTTTTTCCCGCGGTGGGGGCCGGGGAGGGGGAGAATCAGTCAGGACTGGACCCGAAAGGGGGGTTGGGGGGCACTATTAGGAGGGTCGTTAGGTGTCCAACCTGAATAACTTGTATCTACCCCAGCATTTAGAACAGTGCTTAGCACAGAGTCAACACTTAACAAATACCATTTAAGGAAAAAAAATGGCACCACAATCTGGTGCCATCCCACCTCCCACTGTTCCACCTCACAGGCTGGTTCTTATCCAGAAGGCCGAACAGCAAACGGCAATTGGAATGGTAGTGCAACAGCTGCCCAGGGAAATATTATATTTATTCATTCATTCATTCAATCGTATTTATTGAACGCTTACTGTGTGCAGAGCACTGTACTAAGCACTTGGAAAGTACAATTCAGAAAAGGACAGAGACAAGCCCTACCCAACAACAGGCTAACAGTCCAGAAGGGGAGACAGATAACAAAACAAAACAGGTAGACAGGTAACTGTAACATCAAAATAGATAACAAAAATTATAGATGTATTCACAACTTTATTTCTCCTGGCTTGATTGCTGATCTTCACCACAAATTCTGTCTTAAAAGGTTTGTGACCTTCTGAGACTGTGATTGGCTGAGTCTGAGGGAGTCAACCTGGTCATATGTGCATAAGTCTGGTGGAGGGAATGTTTGTGAATGTGTGTAAGAATGAGCAAATGGGTGTGTTTGTGTGGAAGTTTCGGTGAATATATTCATTCATTCATTCAGTCATATTTATTGAGCGCTTACTGTGTGCAGGACACTGTACTAGGTGTTTGGGAAGTACAAGTCAGCAACATATAGAGTAGGTTCCTACCCAACAATGGGCTCACAGTCTAGAAGGGGGAGACAGACAACAAAACAAAACATGTAGACAGGTGTCAAAATCATGCGTGTGAGGGAATGCATGTTGATGTGTGAGTTTGAGCAAGTGAATGAGTGAATGACTGTGAGGGAATGTGTGTATATGTTAATAATAATCATAATAATAATGGCATTCATTAAGCACTTACTATGTGCAAAGCACTGAGTGACTGAATGTGAGTGTACATGTTTGTATGGGTACAGATCTGACTGAGTGAATGTGTGTGTAAGTCTGTGGATGAATATATGTTTGCATGAATGTGTGTCTAGATGTGCAAGAGTGAGAGAACAAATGTGTAAATCTGAATGAATGAATGAATGAATGAATGTTTGTGTGTAAGTGTTTGATTGAATGTGTGTCTATGTGTGTAAGTCTGTGTGAGTGAATATGAAATCACATTTCACATTTATATCACACAGATATACCACTACATTTTTGACTTCTGGTGTATTCTTTCAAGGGCCCAGTAATAATAATAGTAATAATAACAATTATAATATGTTAAGCACTTACTATATGCCAACACCATTCTAAGCCCTGGTGTAGACACAAGTTAGTATGGACACGGTCCTGAGCTACTGCATCCAGGAAGTGCTTAATAAACATCACTGAATAATGATACTATCAATTACGATAATGATAATAATAATAATAGTCTTTGTTAAGTATTTACTATATACGAAGCTCTAAACTAAGTATTGGGGGAGAGACAAGATCATCAAGTCAGACGCAGACTCTGTCCCACACAAGGGAAACATCATGGTGTAGTGGATAGAGCCCCTCCCTGGGAGTCAGAAGGAGCAGACTTCTAATCATTCATTCATTCAATAATATTTATTAAGCACTTACTATGTGCAGAGCACTGTACTAAGCACTTAATCCTGGCTTCTCCACTTCTCTGCTGTATGATCTTGGACAAGTACTCTCCCAAGTGCTCAGTACAGTACTTTGCATTTATTTCATTCATTCAATTGTATTTGTTGAGTAGTTACTAAGCTGTACTAAGATCATGGGAGAGTACTAATATAACTATCATCTCTATGCTGATGGCACCCAAATCTCCATCTCCACCCCGTTATCTCTCCCTCCCTTCAGGCTCATATCTCCTCCTGCCTTCAGGACATCTCCATCTGGATGTCTGCCTACCATCTAAAACTCCATGTGTCCAAGACTGAGCTCCTTATCTTCCCTCCCAAACCTTGTCCTCTTCCTGACTTTCCCGTCACTGTGGACAGCACTACCACTCTTTCCGTCTCTCAAGCCCGCAACCTTGGTGTCATTCTTGACTCCGCTCTCTCGTTCACCCCACACAGCCAACCTACACCAAAACCTTCCGGTCTCACCTCTGCAACATCGCCAAGATCCGCCCTTTCCTCTCCATCCATACTGCTACCTTGCTGGTTCAATCTCTCATCCTATCCCGACTTGATTACTGCATTGGCCTCCTCTCTGATCTCCCATCCTCCTGTCTCTCCCTGCTTCAGTCTATACTTCACTCTGCTGCCTGGATTATCTTTGTGCAGAAACGCTCTGGGCATGTCACTCCCCTCCTCAAAATCTCCAGTGGTTGCCTATCAACCTTCGAATCAAGCAAAAACTCCTCACTCCAGCTTCAAGGTTCTCCAACCCCTTGCCCCCTCCTACCTCACCTCCCTTATCTCCTTCTACAGCCCAGCCCACACATTCTGCTCCTCTGCCACTAACCTCCTCACTGTGCCTCGCTCTTGCCTGTCCTGCTGTCGACCCCTGGCCCACATCCTACTTCTGGCCTGGAATGCCCTCCCTCCTCACACCCGCCAAACTAGCTCTCTTCCTCCCTTCAAAGCCCTACAGAGAGCTCACCTCCTTCAGGAGGCCTTCCTCCTGAGCCCCCCCTTCTTCCTCTCCTCCTCCTCTCCAGCACCCCCACCCTCTGCCCTACACCCTTCCCCTTCCCACAGCAGTTGTGTCTATTTGTACATATTTTCACTCTATTTATTTTATTAATGATGTGTATATAGCTATAATTCTATTCCTTCTGATGGTATTGACACCTCTTTACTTGTTTTGTTTTGTTGTCTGTCACCCCCTTCTAGACTGTGAGCCCATTGTTGGGTAGGGACCGTCTCTATATGTTCCCAATTTGTACTTCCCAAGAGCTTAGTACAGTGCTCTGCACACAGTAAGCGTTCAATAAATACGTTTGATTGATTGATTCCCAAGAGCTTAGTACAGTGCTCTGCACACAGTAAGCGCTCAATAAATATGATTGAATGAATTAATGAATGGAGGAATTTTGAAAGACGTGAATCAGCATAGAGAGACATGGTCTGCAGGGGTTTTCAAAACCACTGAGCATAGAGGAATCCCAAATGATCCTTTGATTAACTTGAATTTACCCCACCCTTAGAATAGTGCTGTACACAAAGAAAATACTTAATAAATTTAGGCCAGGGAGTCAGAGTACCTGAGTTTAAATCCCCACTCTGCTGGTTCTCTGCTGTGTGACCTGGGGAAAGTCACCTCACTTCTCTGAACCTCAGATCGCGGATCTGTAAAGTGGGGATTCAGTGCCCCAGGCGGGACAGAGACTGGTTCAAATATGATTGATTTCTATCTACCCCTATTGTATTGCATCTAATAGTAAGCATTTAAAAAACACAGCAATAACAGAATCATAGAATAGAACAATGATGATTATTCTAAAGGGTTCCTGTTCACTTCGGAACAATAGCACCGTTATTATTGATGCCGATGTTATTATCGTCAGCATCATTATTATTATTCTGAAGTGCTCAGGAACCCATTAGAAATGCAAACGTGAGTCATTCATTGGAAGGATGAAGCAGTGGGTCTATCAGATTGTTGCGCTTGATGTTTTGCTGTATCTCTTGTTCAGGCAAAGTTTTTGCCCCAAGAAAACCACTCCCTTCTTGTTGCCAGGACACCATGCTGGCCCATAATAATAATAATAGTAATAATAATAATAATAATAGCATTTATTAAGCACTTACTAGGTGCAAAGCACTATTCTAAGCGCTGGGGAGGTTACAAGGTGGTGAGATTGTCCCACGGGGGGCTCACAGTCTTAATCCCCATTTTACAGATGAGGGAACTGAGGCCCAGAGAAGTGAAGTGACTTGCCCAAAGTCACACAGCTGACAAGTGGCAGAGCCGGGATTTGAACCCATGACCTCTGACTCCAAAGCCCGGGCTCTTTCCACTGAGCCACGCTGCTTCTCCTACCGCTGTCTCCTGGCTTCCGGCAGGGATACAGGATTGTTTGAGACTTTATTTTACCGGGTCCTTAAAATGCTTCCTCTGCCCTCCTGACATTTGGCTTCCCAGAATCAGACTTTAATGAATGCCACAAGTAAATTGGGAGAGTGCAGAGGGTGCAGCATGGCTTAGTGGATAGAGCACAGGTCTGGGAGTTAGAAACTGTGTGACTGTGGGCAAGTCACTTTACTTCTCTGACCCTCAGTTATCTGTAGAATGGGGATTAAGACTGTGAGTCCCACCTGGGACAGAGCCCGGGCTTGGGAGTCAGAGGTCATGGGTTCTAATCCCGGCTCCTCCGCTTGTCAGCTGTGTGACTTTGGGAAAGTCACTTCACTTCTCTGGGCCTCAGTTACCTCATCTGTAAAATGGGGATTAAAACTGTGAGCCCCACGTGGACCAACCTAATCACCTTGTACCCCCCAGAGCTTAGAACAGTGCTTTGCACACAGTAAACACTTAACAAATACCATTATTATTATTATTATTATTATCTACCCCAGGGCTAAGAACAGTGTTTGGCACATAGTAAGCACTTTAAAAATACCATTATTATTATTATCATCATTTTTTATTAATAATCGGGACGTGAATCCACCCCAGTGATTAGTACAGTGGCTGGCGCATAGTAAGCACTTAGGAAATACCACAGTCATTATTATTAGTATTATTATAAGGACCTGAGCTCTAATGCCGGCACTGTGTCTTGTCTGCTGTGTGATCTTGGCCTTCTCTGGGCCTCCATTCCCTCATCTGTAAAATAGGGAACAAGACTGTGAGCCCCATGTGCGACATAGACTTTGTCTAACTTGATTAGCTTGTATCCACCCCAACGCTTAGTACAGTGCTGAGCGTACCAGTGCCTGGTATGAAGTAAATGCTTAACAAATACCACTTAAAAAAAAGCCAAGTACACATTCCCTGAATGTTACAGAAATCTCTCCTTACAATATTCCCTCGCAAATAATCTTCGAGAAGAAATGACAACAATCTATTAGAGAATACCTGGAGAATTAAAGCCTAAAATTATACTTTGGCTTGAATTATCTTATTATTTTGGGAAAAAAAAATCTGGGCATATTTGATCTATTCAGATAACTGAAACCAAGATGCATTTTGAAAATCAGTATTTAGGGTCATTTTCTAGAAGAGATGTGAAAAAAGGGATAATACTTTGGAACGTTCAATATGATGGAAGGGGCTTAGTTTCACCATACTGAGGTTTTGAGCATGATTACTGTAATGACTGGATTTAATGTACCTGGCAATGAATAGTTCTGAGCAAACTCATTTTTTATTATCCTTTCTGGCACCATGGCTATTAATAGTACCTGAACCTATTGTCATATCTTCAAATATTTCGGTCCCAAATAATAGGCTACCAATTATAAAAAATAATCTCCTTCCAAATGAAATAGCAAGGTGGCATGAATAATTTAAGAGCTTTCGAGATACAGAGATTTGTTCTCTCTTCCCATAACTGACAAATTCGAGGTGTTTATTAACAGTTTGAAAATGGAAGGAGGTATGTCAAGAAAGGGTGACTCATACGTGATGTGTTATATTTATTTCATCTTCGGCTCACTGTGGTCAGAGGATGTGTCTACCATCTCTGTTATATAGTAAACTCCCAGGAGCTTAGTTCAGTGCTATGCACACTTGAAACGCTTGATAAATGCCATTGATTGGTTGATTAATCTTTTTGAGATTCCCAGGCTCCTAACATGTGGGGGGATGCATTCTCATAAAACCTCACGTTCAGGAAAATGTGTGCTGCTATAGTTGCTTCATTTGACCCCACGTAAAAATAGATTTTCTCCACCATGGTGGGTTGTCATGTTGGATAGCGTTCCTAGGAGAAGGGAGTGGTCGACAGTGTCGAAGGCCACTGACAGGTGGAGGAGGATTAGGATGGAGTAGGGGCCGTTGGATTTGGCAAGAAGGAGATCATTAGTGACCTTCAAAAGGGCAGTTTCTGTGGATTGAAGGGAATAAAGCCAGATTGGAAGGGCCCTCGGAGAGAAGTGGAGGAGAAGAACTTGGAGAAGATGGCGGGTGTAGATGACTTGCTCAAAGAGTTTGGAGAAGAATGGAGGGAGATGGGGCAATCACAGGAGGGACCAGTGGGATCAGGAGAGGGTTGTTTTTTTAGGATAGGGAGACATGGGTGTGGTTGGAAGCAGTGGGTAAAAACCCTCTGGAGAGTGAACAGGTGAAAATGGTGGTCAGGGAGGGAAGAGAGGGGGCAAGTGTTTTGATAAGGTGTAAAGGGATGGGATCAGATCCACAGGTGGAGCGGGTGGATTTTGAGAGAAGGTGGTAGATCGCCTCTGGAGATACTACTGGGAAAGATGGGAGAGTTGAAGAAGGGGCAGGAGGAGGGAGAGATGGGGTCAAAATTGTCTCATTGTTCTTGTAGACTGTAAAACCCTTGTGGGCAGGGATCAAGTCTACCAAATCTATCATACTGCAGTGTGGCTCAGTGGAAAGAGCATGGGTTTTGGAGTCAGATGTCATGGGTTCAATTGTCAATTCTCCACCAATTGTCAGCTAGGTGTGTGACTTTGGGCAAGTCACTTAACTTCTCTGTGCCTCAGTTACCTCATCCGTAAAATGGGGATTAACACTGTGAGTCCCCCATGGGATAACCTGATCACCTTGTAACCTCCCCAGGACTTAGAACAGTGATTTGCACATAGTAAGCATTTAATAAATGCTATTATTATTATTATTGTTATTATTGTTATTATTATTATTATTATTATTATTATTATTATTATTCTCCATGCTCTCAGCACTCCTTCTTACCTTATCTCACTGATCTCCTACTACAACCCAATCCACACATTCCACTCCTCTAATGAAAACCTACTCAGCATGGCCTAATGTTTAGAGCCTGGCCCTGAAAGTTAAAAGGTCATGGGTTCTAATCCCAGCTCTGTCTCTTGTCTGCTGTGACCCTGGGCAAGTTAATTCACTTCTCTGGGCCTCAGTTACCTCTTCTGTAAAATGGGGATTAAGACTGTGAGCCCCACATGGGACAGGGACTGTATTCAACCTGATTGCCTTGTATCCACCTCAGCACTTACTACGGTGTTTCTCTAATATATATATATATATATATATATATATATATATATATATATAAAATATTCATTCATTTATTCATTCAAGCGTATTTATTGAGTGCTTACGGTGTGCCGAACACTGTTCTACTCACTTGGGAAGTACAAGTTGGCAACGTATAGAGGTGGTCCCTACCCAACAGCGGGCTCACAGTCTAGAAGTGGGAGACAGGCAACAAAACGAAACATAGTAACAAAATAAAATAAATAGACTAAATATGTACAAGTAAAATAGAGTAATAAATATGTACAAACATATATACATATATATAGGTGCTGTGGGGAGGGGAAGGAGGTAAGACGGGGGATGGGGGGAGAAGGTGGAGAGGAAGGAGGGGGCTCAATCTGGGAAGGCCTCCTGGAGGAGGTAAGCTCTCAGTAGGGCTTTGAAGGGAGGAAGAGAGCTAGCTTGGAGGATGTGCGGAGGGAGGGCATTCCAGGCCAGGGGAGGACGTGGGCCAGGGGTCGACGGTGGGACAGGCGAGAACAAGGCACAGTGAGATTAGTGGCAGAGGAGCGGAGGGTGCAGGCTGGGCTGTAGAAGGGAAGAAGGGAGGTGAGGTAGGAGGGGGCAAGGTGATGGACAGCCTTAAAGCCGAGGGTGAGGAGTTTTTGCCTGATGAAAATATAATCAGGCAAATATAATATATTCTCTAATATAAATATATGATTAATATGCATTATATGATCATTGTAATGTATAATTTTCATGCAATATAATTCATATAATAGATGACTGTTATAAAGAGAAGTAAAGTGCTCTGCTCATGGTGACACTATAGGCAAGTAGTGAAGCTGGGATTAGAACTCAGGTCCTATTCCTTATGTTTACTTTTCAAGGGTTTCCCCCTCCCCTCCCCAGTGCCCTGACTTGCTCCCTTTGCTCTATCCCCCTGCCCCATAGCACTTGTGTATATATATACATATTTATTATTCTATTCATTTGTAATAATAATAGTATTTAAGCAATTACTATGTGCCAAGCACTCATTCATTCATTCAATCGTTTTTATTGAGTGCTTACTATGTGCAGAGCACTGTACTAAGCACTTACACTGTTCTAAGTGCTGGGGTAATAATAATAATAATATGGTATTTGTTAAGCGTTTACTATGTGCAAAGCACTGTTCTAAGTGCTGGGGGCATACAAGGTGATCAGGTTGTACCACGTGGGGCTCACAGACTTAATCCCCATTTTACAGATGAGGTAACTGAGGCACAGAGAAGTGAAGTGGCTTGCCCAAGGTCACACAGCAGACAAGTGGGAGAGCCGGAATTAGAACCCATATCCTCTGACTCCCAAGCCCGGGCTCTTAATTCTATTTATTTATATTGATGCTACTGATGCTATTTATATTGATGCTATTGAGAAGCAGCATGTCTCAGTGAAAAGAGCACGGGATTTGGAGTCAGAGGTCACGGGTTTATATCCCAGCTCTGCCATTTGTCGGCTGTGTGACTTTGGGCAAGTCACTTAACTTCTCTGTGCCTCAGTTCCCTCATCTGTAAAATGGGGATTAAGACTGTGAGTTCCCCATGGACAACCTGATCGCCTTGTAACCTCCCCAGTGCCTAGTACAGTGTTTTGCACATAGTAAGTGCTTAATAAATGCCATCATTATTATTATTATTATTACTGATGCCTATATACTTGTTTTGACGTCTGTCTCCCCGCCTTCTTGACTGTGAGCCTATTCGTGAGGCGGGATGGTCTCTCTGTTCCCCTTCTAGACTGTGAGCTCACTGTTGGGTAGGGACCGTCTCTATATGTTGCCAACTTGTACTTTCCAAGCACTTAGTACAGTGCTCTGCACCCAATAAGCACTCAATAAATACAATTGAATGAAAGAATGAAGAGTTTCCGCTCAAGTTTGAAATCATCCTTATTTGAGGTCAGAATCAATCAATCAATCAATCGTATTTATTGAGCGCTTACTGTGTGCAGAGCACTGTACTAAGCGCTTGGGAAGCACAACTTGGCAACATATAGAGACGATCCCTACCCAACAGTGGGCTCACAGTCTAGAAGGGGAAGAACCTGGAATCACTGTTTGGGGTCCCATACTGGCATTCCAAAACAACTGATGTCTTACATATCTGCAATTTCTTTATTGTTCTTAATGTCTGTCTCTCCCTCTAGACTGTAAGCTCATTGTGGGCAGGGAGTGTGTCTGTTTATTGTTACATTGTACTCTCCCAAGTGCTTAGTACAGTGCTATGCACACAGTAAGTGCTCAATAAATATGATTGAATAAATTAATGAAATAGAAAGCAGCTTGGCTTAGTGAAAAGAACCCATGCTGGGGAATCAAAGGACCTGGGTTCTAATCTCAATTCCAGTACAAATCTGCTGTTTACCTTGGGTGAGTCACTTCATTTCTCTGTATCTCAGTTCCCCACCTGCAAAATGGGGATTAAATACCTGCTCTCCCTCCTACTGAGACTGTGAGCCCCATGTAGGAACTGATTATCTACCCCAGCACTTAGTACAGTGCTTAGCACACAATAAGTGCTTAACTGATACCAAAGTGATTATTCTTATAATTCTTATTGCTATTGTTAATAAATGTTGCCCCCAACTGCTGACCAGGGTTTATTTTTCTTTTGAATTACACTCTCCCAAGCGCTTAGTACAGTGCTTTGCCCACAGAAAGTGTTCAATAAATATGATTGAAGGAATGAATGAATTTTCACAGCGATGTGTGACCTGTGAATGGCTTCAACTGACAGTTGAATTGGGAGAAGCATGGCTTTAATCCCTTCATCTCCTCCACCCTTTCCCCCAGGTCTTCCTTTCACTGACTGTTGATTTTCATCTCAGTCTCACCTTGCACTTTTCAATCAATCTTCCCCCAAAAGGCCACTCACGATGGATTCGAAAAAGATCCATCTCTTTAAAGCGTCCAAAGATCGACATGAACCACTTGGCCGCTAACGTTTATTTATTAAAAAAACGTTTATTTTGCAGAAGGGACATGGATTGGCTGGAGTTTCTCTACACTTGGTTTACCACTTCTTAGATTGCACTTGTTGATGTGTGTTCTGTTCCGTGCCTCAGGTTGAAAAGGATAATCTTCAGATACACCGGATTGTCTTCCGGCAAAAACCTCCCACACCCTCTTTGATTTTCAGTGATGACAGAGCCTGAGGTACTAAAGTCTCAGACAAAGCTGACTCCCAGCTGCAAACTGGTAGACAACTTGCTGCTGCTGATAATAATAATAATAATGATAATAATGGTATTTGTTAGGTGCTTATTATGTGCCCAGCACTGTACTAGGCACTGGGGTGGGCACAAGCAAATTGAATTGGACACAGACTCTGTTCCACATGGGGCTCACAGTCTTAATTCCGATTTTACATATGAGGTAACTGAGGCCCAGAGAAGTGAAGCAACTTGCCCAAGGTCACAAGGCTGACAAAAAGCAGAGCTAGGATTAGAACCCATGGTCCTCTCACTCCCAGGCCCAGGCTCTGTTCACTACACCACGCTGCTTCTCTGATGATGATAATAATAATAATGATGATGGCATTTATTAAGCTTTTACTATGTGCAAAGCACTGTTCTAACCACTGGGGAGGTTACAAGGTGATCAGGTTGTCCCACGGGGGGCTCACAGTCTTCATCCCCATTTTACAGATGAGGTCACTGAGGCACAGAGAAGGTAAGTGACTTGCCCAACGTCACACAGCTGACAAATGGTGGAGCCGGGATTTGAACCCATGACCTCTGACTCCCAAGTCCGGGCTCTTGCCGCTGAGCCACGCTGCTTCTCTATGATGATAGTATTTGTTAAGCACTTCTCTAATGATGTTGATGGTATTTGTTAGGCGCTTACTATCAATCAATCAATCAATCAATCGTATTTATTGAGCACTTACTATGTGCAGAGCACTGTACTAAGCGCTTGGGAAGTACAAATTGGCAACACATAGAGACAGTCCCTACCCAACAGTGGGCTCACAGTCTAAAAGGGGGAGACAGAGAACAGAACCAAACATACCAACAAAATAAAATAAATAGGATAGAAATGTACAAGTAAAATAAATAAATAAATAAATAAACAGGGTAATAAATATGTACAACCATATATACATATATACAGGTGCTGTGGGGAAGGGAAGGAGGTAAGATGGGGGGATGGAGAGGGGGACGAGGGGGAGAGGAGGGAAGGGGCTCAGTCTGGGAAGGCCTCCTGGAGGAGGTGAGCTCTCAGCAGGGCCTTGAAGGGAGGAAGAGAGCTACCTTGGTGGATGGGCAGAGGGAGGGCATTCCAGGCCCGGGGGATGACATGGGCCGGGGGTCGACGGCGGGACAGGCGAGAACGAGGTACGGTGAGGAGATTAGCGATGGAGGAGCGGAGGGTGCAGGCTGGGCAGTAGAAGGAGAGAAGGGAGGTGAGGTAGGAGGGGGCGAGGTGATGGACAGCCTTGAAGCCCAGGGTGAGGAGTTTCTGCCTGATGCGCAGATTGATTGGTAGCCACTGGAGATTTTTGAGGAGGGGAGTAATATGCCCAGAGCGTTTCTGGACAAAGATAATCCGGGCAGCAGCATGAAGTATGGATTGAAGTGGAGAGAGACACGAGGATGGGAGATCAGAGAGAAGGCTGGTGCAGTAGTCCAGACGGGATAGGATGAGAGCTTGAATGAGCAGGGTAGCTGTTTGGATGGAGAGGAAAGGGCGGATCTTGGCAATGTTTTGGAGCTGAGACCGGCAGGTTTTGGTGACGGCTTGGATGTGAGGGGTGAATGAGAGAGCGGAGTCGAGGATGACACCAAGCTTGCGGGCTTGTGAGACGGGAAGGATGGTAGTGCTGTCAACAGAGATGGGAAAGTCAGGGAGAGGACAAGGTTTGGGAGGGAAGACAAGGAGTTCAGTCTTCGACATGTTGAGCTTTAGGTGGCGGGCGGACATCCAGATGGAGATGTCCTGAAGGCAGGAGGAGATGCGAGCCTGGAGGGAGGGGGAGAGAGCAGGGGCAGAGATGGAGATCTGGGTGTCATCAGCGTAGAGATGATAGTTGAAGCCGTGGGAGCGAATGAGGTCACCAAGGGAGTGAGTGTAGATTGAGAACAGAAGGGGACCTAGCACTGAACCTTGGGGAACCCCCACAGTAAGAGGATGGGAGGGGGAGGAGGAGCCTGCAAAAGAGACTGAGAAAGAACGACCGGAGAGATAAGAGGAGAACCAGGAGAGGACGGAGTCTGTGAAGCCAAGGTCAGATAGCGTGTTGAGGAGAAGGGGGTGGTCCACAGTGTCAAAGGCAGCTGAGAGGTCGAGGAGGATTAGGACAGAATATGAGCCGTTGGATTTGGCAAGCAGGAGGTCATTGGTGACCTTTGAGAGGGCAGTTTCCGTGGAATGAAGGGGACGGAAGCCAGACTGGAGGGGGTCGAGGAGAGAGTTCGTGTTGAGGAATTCGAGGCAGCGCGTGTAGACAACTCGTTCAAGGAGTTTGGAAAGGAATGGTAGGAGGGATATGGGACGATAACTAGAAGGTTAGGTGGGGTCAAGAGAGGGTTTTTTTAGGATGGGAGAGATGTGGGCATGTTTGAAGGCAGAGGGGAAGGAACCAGTGGAGAGTGAGCGGTTGAAGATGGTAGTTAAGGAGGGGAGAAGGGATGGAGCGAGAGATTTCATAAGATGAGAGGGAATGGGGTCAGAAGCACAGGTGGCCGGAGTAGCACTTGAGAGGAGGGAGAAGAGTTCCTCTGAGGATACCGCTGGGAAGGATGGGAGAGTAGCAGAGAGTGTTGAGAGCCGGGGGGATGGAGAAAGGGGGGAAGAGACTTTGGGGAGGTCGGACCTGATGGATTTAATTTTGTTACTACACATTAAACACCGTTCTAAGCGCTGGGGTAGATACAGAGTAATCAGGTTGGACAAAGACCATGTCACTCATGGGGCTCACGGTCTTAATCTCCATTTGGCAGGTGTGGTAACTGAGGCCCAGGGAAGACAAGTGACTTGCCCAAGGTCGCACAGCAGATATCCCGCCATCGACCCCCGGCCCACGTCCTTCCCGTGGCCTGGAATGCCCTCCCTCCACACATTCACCAAACTAGCTCTCTTCCTCCCTTCAAAGCCCTACTGAGAGCTCACCTCCTCCAGGAGGTCTTCCCAGACTGAGCCCCCTTTTTCCTCTCCTCCTCCCCATCCCCCCCGCCCTACCTCCTTCCCCTCCCCACAGCACTTGTATATATTTGTGCAGATTTATTAGTCTATTTATTTTACTTGTACATATTTACTATTCAATTTATTTTGTTAATGATGTGCATCTAGCTTTATTTCTATTTGTTCTGACGATTTTGACACCTCTGTCCACATGTTTTGTTTTGTTGTCTGTCTCCCCCTTCTACACTGTGAGCCCATCGTTGGTTAGGGACCGTCTTTATATATTGCCGACTTGTACTTCCCAAGCACTTAGTATAGTGCTCTACACACAGTAAGCACTCAATAAATACAATTGAATGAATGACTGTGGTGGAGGTGGGATTAGAACCCAGGCCCTTCTGACTCCCAGTCCTGAGCTCCACACAGCAGGCCAACCTGCTGAGAACAGACCAGCAAGATGCACTGCAATTACAAATTAGAAAAGCAGCATGGCTCAGTGGAAAGAGCCCGGGCTTTGGAGTCAGAGGTCATGGGTTCAAATCCCGGCTCCCCCACTTGTCAGCTGTGTGACTTTGGGCAAGTCACTTCACTTCTCTGTGCCTCAGTGACCTCATCTGGAAAATGGGGATGAAGACTGTGAGCCCCCCGTGGGACAACCTGATCACCTTGTAACCTCCCCAGTGCTTAGAACAGTGCTTTGCACATAGTAAGTGCTTAATAAATGCTATTATTATTATTATTATTACAAAGGGCAGAGCTCTCTTTGAGCTCTGCCACTCTCTTTCCACTCTCTTTCCATGCTCTCTTGGTATAGAAAGAGAGACAAAGAGGCAGAAGAGAAAACTTCAGGTGCTCCAAACAGTAACACAACAACACAACAAAAGACAACCTCTAGACGGTTAGCTCTAGATTGTAAAGTCCTTGTGGGCAGAAAACATAATGATTGTGCCTTCTGTTAATTGCTTACTCTGTGCCAAGCACCATACTAAGCGCTAGAGTAGGTCATGGCTTCATGGAAAGAGCCCGGGCTTGGGAGTGAGAGGCCATGGGTTCTAATCCTTGCTCTCCACTTGTCAGCTGTGGACTTTAGGCAAATCACTTCGCTTCTCTGTGCCTCAGTTACCTCGCCTGTACAGTCGGGATTGGAATTATGAGCCCCAAGTGGGACAGGGACTGTGTCCAACCTGATTTGCTTGTATAATAATAATAATGATGGCATTTATTAAGCGCTTACTATGTGCAAAGCACTGTTCTAAGCACTGGAGAGGTTACAAGGTGACGCTGGAGAGGTTACAAGGTGATCAGGTTGTCCCACAGTCTTCATCCCTATTTTACAGATGAAGTAACTGAGCCCCAGAGAAGTTAAGTGACTTGCCCAAAGTCACCCAGCTGGCAATTGGCGAAGCTGGGATTTGAACCCATGACCTCGGGCTCCAAAGCCCGGGATCTTTCCACTATCCTCCCCAGTGCTTAGTATAGTGCCTCCCACATAGTAAGCGCTTAATAAACACCATAATTATTATTATATGTGTAGCCTAGTGGAAGGAGCACGGGCCCGGGAGTTGGAAGACATGGGTTCTAATGGTGATAAGAGAAGCAGCGTGGCTCAGTGGAAAGAGCTCGGGCTCTGGAGTCAGAGGTCATGGGTTCAAATCCCGGCTCCTCCAATTGTCAGCTGTGTGACTTTGGGCAAGTCACTTCCCTTCTCTGGGCCTCAGTTACCGCATCTGTAAAATGGGGATTAAGACTGTGAGCCCCACCATGGGACAATCTGATCACCTTGTAACCTCCCCAGCGCTTAGTACAGTGCTTTGCACATAGTAAGCACTTAATAAATGCCATCGTTATTGTTATTATTATTACTGCCAGTCATTTGCTGAGTGACCTTGGGAAAGTCACTTAACTTCTCTGTGCCTCAGTTTCATTCATTCATTCAACCGCATTTATTGAGCTCTTCCTGTATGCTGCTCCTGGTGTAGTGGGTAGAGCATAGGTCTGGGTGTCAGAAGGTCATGAGTTCTAATTCTGACACCCCCACTTCTTGGCTGTGTGACCTTGGGCAAGTCACTTCACTTCTCTGGGCCTCAGTTGCCTCAGCTGTAAAATGGGAATTTAAACTGTGAGCCCCACATGGAACAGGGAATGTGACCAACCCGATTTGCTTGTATCTACCTCAGTGCTTAGCACAGTGCCTGGCACGTAAGTGCTTAACATATACTATCATCATTATTATTATTATTTATTATTGTTAAAGGTGATGGTTGGATAGCAAATATCTAAGTCAAAGTCAGGTGGGACATACGTGCTTCACAGAGATGTTTAAGAATCCACACAAATCTACCGCCTGACTTGGACTTGAGTTGAAGTTGGCACTGTTTCCTCACTAATTATTCATTCATTCATTCAATCTTATTTATTGAGTGCCTACTGTG